>NW_020954844.1:6610145-6662892 GCF_900497805.2 Vombatus ursinus
GAAGGAAGGAAGGAAGGAAGGAAGGAAGGAAGGAAGGAAGGAAGGAAAGAATGACTTCAACTTCAATCTCAAGCCTTATTCAAGAAAGGCAAAGAAGGCTACAAAAAGATGATTATCCTGTAGTTCTGGAGGCCTAAGATGTGCACATATTAGATGGGAATGGATGGAGCCTTTACAGTTAATGGTATGATAGATCCATTGTAAAAGTGAGACAAACTTTGGCATGTATGCACCTGAATTTCTACTCTACCTGTACTACTAAAATAACAAACAGTCTTCATCTAATTGAGCACTCTCACAATTTTCCCTCATTTGTTTCCCATTATTTTTCAGGTGATCCAAAGCCATCTTAATTTACCTTTACTCACAACTAAAATAAATGTAACACAGGTCAACAAGCATTTATTTAGTTCCTACTTTGTTCCAGGTACAGTGCTAAGCACTGGAAATACAAATATAATAAAAAAGAAATACATTTCCCTGACCTCAAAGAACTTCCATTTTATTCCCCCCCATCTGCTGCTCTGCCTGATTTCAATTGTCCCTCCCAGGATAAGCTCATCACTTCTAAACTCAGGACCTTGCTATTAACTGAAGCCTTGATTGACACCACCTCTCTAAGTCTCCTTTCTCCTTTTTGGAGGCCTGGAGGGAGGAATGCCAAATTCCTCCCAATCTCTTCCTTTGCTTTACTCCGCTCTATATCTGCTGCTCTGCCTGGTTTCATCCCATTGGATGCCCCTACTACAGACACCCACTGATTTCCCCCCACATTCGCCTGTCCCTTTTGTGAATTTTCTTCCCCCTCCATTGACTGTAAGCTCATGGAGGGCATGGAGGGCAGGGACTGTCCTTTTTATCAATTGTATCTCTTGTGCTTGGAAATGTCCTTGGCACATAGGAAGCACTCTATAAATGTTTTTTTTTTTTTCCTAGATTGAGCAGTAGGGGAAGACAAAAAGTATAAAGGAACTGAAAAGTGAGAGTGAGTGGTAAGGGAAGGGAAAAAGAAGAAACCCATACAGAGGGCCTGGGAAACAAAGTCTGGAAAAGCAAGAGTGGAACCTTGAGAAGAGGGGATATATGACTGGCCTGAACATTTTCTTACTCTTTAAAATGAAGGTTCTGGAAGGAACTAGCCAATCAAGGGATTGGGCCACGGGAGCATATTCTGCATATATTTGAACAAATACAGTGCCTACCAGTAATAGAAATAGTGATTGATTGCCTATATTTTCCACTGTTCTTCACTTAGTCACTGAGATGTACATTCAGACTTTTTGGGGAGAGAATATCAATCTATTTTGATTACTGTGGTTGGAAGACAGATTAATCAGTTTGGGAAGTCACAAAAACCTACTGTAGAAACAAAAAGCAATAAAACTCAAAAGAAATTACAGGTGACATGAAATACAACTATTTCAACTAAAGCGCAGAAATTACAGCAAGTAAAGTTAAGTTCAAGTAACAACACAATTAAAATGGAGAGAACTCAGTATCTTGCTTGATTTCATTGTTGGGTCTTATCCCATTGATTAAGGCTGATGTTTAGGTTTTTCATTTTGTTTTTAATTTTAGGTGGTGAAAGTTTCGGTTCCAAAGCTATATTAAGTGCTTTGATTCAAAGATTAATTGGAGATTGTCCAAATAGTATAAAAATGAAAAGACTTCATTATCTCCAGTAACAGGCCATGTCGAAATGATTTTAGGCTTATGGACAAGGTCAAGGAGAACTGACCAAAAGCCATGTTCAGAAACAATGGGCTATGGGTTTAATATCTTCATATCTCACTCTTACCTTGACTTCTCAAAATTATTTTGAGAAATTCTGCCAATAAGAATATAAACTTTTTCTCTTCCTTTTTGACTTTCCTCCTCTGTCATTAATTTTATTTACAGATCCACACACAACCCAAAGGGTTATTTATCAAACAGAATTAAGAAGCCTGATATGGAGTAGAGTAGGTATGCCAAATGAAAGATACAGGAATAAATATTGTAATGTATAATGTGTCACTCACTGTCCAGACCAGTGGAGATGAATTGGGTGTGAAAATATTACAAAATTATACTGACATCATTTTCAAGTACAAAAAAGAAGATCCAAAGGAGTCCCACCAGGAACAAGTGAATGAATCAAAAACTGTTCATTAGGAGTCTGCTATGTACCACGCATTTTGCTAAACCATGGGCATAGAAATTTTAAAAAATTGTAACAAAAAGCAGCATAGCTCTTACTCTCAAGAAGTTCACATCTTAAAAGGAGAAGAAGACATATATAAGAAAATGTAACTGTAGGGGTGGATAGTAAGGTGGAGAAGTCCCAAGGGTTTAGCAAGAGCAGATATCAAGGCCCAGGGATCCATAGGGTGTATTGGTAGGTCAGACTGCAGTGCTGGCTGTGATCCAGAAGCTATAGCGGTAGTGAGGATGGTAAGATCCAGTGAACTTTATGAGCCAATAACATGGCAAATTGTCAGGCTAAGTGCTCCTCCACTTTACTGGAAAGATGGTAGTGATAACGCCCAGCTCATCCAACTGGTGTGAACACCCACCCGTCTGCCTCATTACTGTCTGGGCAGCAAAGGGAAGGGGAAGGGAGGGCTGAGGGAGGGGGGAAAGTCTTCCCTATTGGCTCCTACTTCTCAAATGCCCCCATAGAGTTTTAATGAGTAAAAGTCAGAGTTAATGTGAAGTGATATAAATGCACCAATAATAAAAGAACCAATATCACTTATCTAAAATAACATGAAAAGGGATATTTGGCTGTTTTCTAATAATCACTCAATGAATTATTATGAAAGCTCCTTCTCTGGCCTCTAGTATAGGCATAAATTGTTTCTTCTTCCCTTCCCCTTACTCTATTTAATGGCCTTCTCATAGAATCTGTACAAATTGGATAAATTGATTATGCCTCTGATTTTATTTAATAGAATTCTCTTTTAATGTGAAGTTCTCTTCATATAGCAATAGTTCACATGCATGAGAAAGAGGGCATACTAGCACCATCCTAACTATAATATAATAATAATAATAATTTTACACAAAACTGAAAGGCCAAAGAACTTTCTTCATGATAATCTTGTGAGGTAGATTATGCCAATCTTAGGGTTCCCCTTTATTAGACAAGAAAACTGAAAATTGAGGCAATTAAGTGACTTCCCCATGTTCATATTCTTAATGTATGATTCAATGGAATTCAATCCCAACTCTTCTGACTCCACAGTCCACTGTACCATGATGCCTGTCTGCAATTTTGGAAATGGATCTAACTTGCCTAAGTCCATTGGGCTGACAAGAGAAAAGAAGTCTGGTCTTAATGTGTCTAGCATTTATCTTTCCCCTTCTTGGCTTAGGCTAAATATGTAACAGAGTCCTACAGTCGAGTTAGTATAGATACTACGAACAAAAGAGTTCAGTTTCTATCAAGGGAAATTGATGGTTGAGCATGATGCCATTACCCCATTATGTAACCAATGATAAAATGAGGCTCTCATTCTCAGGTAAATGTGGAAGGACTTATGTCACGCATTGACATTTCTTGATTTCTATGTTTAAGTAACTCTACATTATTATTCCCTCCTTAAACTACAAATAGATCACCAAACTGCTGGGGAAGCCAATGACCTAAAAAATGACAGCACTGACATTTTATTGTAAGGCATTTGTCGCCCCTTCTGGATATAATGCCAGCCTTCCACTTGGATGCACTGTCTTATTGCCTCACTGACTACCCTAATGGTATTCCCTTAAGCATTACTTCTCCAAGCCTTCAAGTTTCTGAGGAACTGATGAAATAAAGGGCAAATAAGCAGGTGGTAATTAACCTGTCAAGATTTTTACTGCAATGCTTTATTCAGAACAATTCTTTTTGAAAGAAGCAGCCCATTTTCAAATTGTGGACATCAAATCTTTCTTTCTCTCTTTTTTTTTTTTTTGTTAAAAACTTTTGGAATTTTATAAGAGGTTTCCAGTGTCCATATTTTACCTCTGGATTTGAGGAGAGTGAAGTTATTTTTCAGCACAAAAGTAATATACTAAAGATATTTCTCTGGGCACAAATATCACCTTTCATTTTAGGAGGGATCTTAAACTGTGGGACTGAGTAAGAAGTCTATCTATCAACTCATTCATCTGGAAAAGACCTTAGGCTAGAAGTCTGAAATCTGTCTTCTATTCCCAGGCTCATCAGTTAGTAGCTGGGAGACTTCAGGCAAGCCACTTATTTTTTTCTGACTCATTTTCCCAAATCTGTCAAATACCAATAATATAATGTGCGTGCGTGCATGCGTGTGTGTGTGTGTGTGTGTGTGTGTGTGTGTGCATAATTTTTAATGTACAGTAAGCAAGAGCAGCTAGGTGGCACAGTGCATAGAATGCTGGGCTTGGAGTCATACTCTTCTTTCTGAGTTTGAATTTGGCTTCAGACATTTCCTAGCTATGTGACCCTGCGCAAGTTGCTTAACCTTATTTGCCTCAATTTCCTCACTTGTAAAATGAGCTGGAGAAGGAAAAGGCAAACTACTCCAACATTTTTGCCAAAAAAAACAAAACAAAACCAAATGGGGACATAAAGAGTCAGATACAACAACTGAAAATGACTAAATACAACAGTATGTAATATTATAATATGTGCAATTATATCTTCCAGTATTCTATCCAAATACTCAGTATCCATTGTATTTATAATACAAGGGTAAAAATGTTGTTTTTCCATATGTCTGAAATAAATTATTTGGGGATCTGCTTAAATTTCCCTGACTTATTGACTTGCCTTCTTAATACTACACAGAGCCATGTTGCATGCTAGAGTTGAAAGAACACTGAATTAGGAAGTTAAAAGACCTAAAATTGACTTCTGGTGCCAACACTTGGCTCCAAGCTGCATGACCTTGACACTGTGACTCCTTGAAATCTGTTTTCCTATAGGAAATAAGGTTAATATTCAACCTCTCTCTCTTTGCTCTGAGGCAAGCACACTACCAGTTGTGAAGTGTAATATGAAAGTGAGCTATTAGGACCAAATGAGATCATGTAACTGCTTTGGAAAGCTATACACTGATATGCAAATATAAGGGAGTTGTATTATGTTGCCATTACCTACACATATGCCCTGGAAGACTGAAAGAAAGCAGTATTTAGCACATAATTCTAGTTCTTTATTCCACTTTGCTCTACATAAAATCTGGTACCCCTATATCAACAATGGCCTTAACTCTCCTACTATGTCAGTAGAAAAAGATGAAGTACTGATATGTTGCTTCTTTTTCTAACGATTCTAAATAACTGGTGGAACATTATATGGCCCAAGCAGACTAGTTAAAATTGGGATTTCAATTTAATTGCATATTTTCTAATTCCCTTTCCCCTCATTCCTTATTGGAAGATTTCTGATTCTGATTTATTCTCCTTACTTTTGTAACTTTTCAAGAAAAAAACCAGATTCCTTAATGTCAACTAATGAAAAGTGTGCCAAATAATGTTTTAATGAAATAAAAACATTAAGTAAAATTATATTTTTGATATCTTCAAAATCTATCATTCATAGGTCTGAAGGCTGTGTGTGTCCAGGTATAATCTGAAAAGAAAATACAGTTTTGAATATAAAATTAAAACTTTGGGAATGTATTTAAAAATTTTAAACTTAAGAATTTCTCATTCCGTTGTAAGAAAGTATTCCAAACAAAATTTAATTCCAAAATAATGATGATGACTACCACTATAATCAAATGTATAAAAGGTTAAAACTCTATATTCAGTAAACTGTAGCTCTACCGTAGAAAGATATAGCAAACAAGGCTATATAGTTCCAAAAGTGATGAATTTACTGAAAACTAATATTTTAAAATTTGAAATAGTTATTGGAGGAGACTAAGAAACTTCTTTCTTTAGAAATGAGTAAAACTAATTCAGGGATGCATGTTTTTGTATGTGTTTTAGGTGAAACTGGTCTGCAGACCAGGAAATGTCCTCAATGACTTTGGCGGGCCCACTAAACATTCCTCTCTAGACTGTACTCCTTACTTTCTCTACCACCCCCCAGCTCTTCATCCTGAAACCTCACTTCATCTATGAATTCACATCCTGAAACCTCTCCTTTGGATCGTTTGGATCTTCTCAGAACCCTTATGTAAGGAGAATCCCTAGGGCACCCACATCTCATTCTTCTCCAGGCTACATTCTACAAGTTTCTTACCATACCCTGGAAACCTCTTCATGGTTTTGGAGATGGAATTTGGAGAAAAATTCCTGAGGGAACTCCAGCCCAAGAATTCACACATTGGAAGCACTTTCAAACCCTGTAACCTCTCCTTCTGATTGGATGGCACCTCTCAAAATCTCTATTTAAAGCAAGGGACCAGGACAGGTATGTCTCATTCTTCTCCAAGCTCCACTCAGGACTTCCTCTATCATGCCCCTAAGTCTGGTAACTCTCCTCACTTCAGCTTCCTTTTATGGGAATTAAGATATAAGGTCCATGAGGGCAGGGACTTTCCCTAATTCTACATGTATTTGTAGTCCGAGTGTTTAGCACGTCTACCACATAGCAATCATTTAATAAATACTTATTGACTAAGTGTGATGACTCTATGAAATCATTAAACATATTCTAGAACTTTCCTTGAGACAAAGAGATCATTCTTCTGCAATGCAATTTAGAAACTTGGAACTAAATTTAGCAGTACGGTTTAATTGAATAAGCTTGATCACTATAGCTAATTCACTTTGGAATAGGTAATACATAATTCATAAGTATTTACTTTAAATTTACCTCCTAGATCTAAAGAATGACAATTTGTTGCTGCAAGTTTCCAAATTACTTTCATTTTGGAAGTTTTATTTTTAGCAATGTGTCTACAATTTTGCCAAATCAGGGTTTTGCTGAGCGAGGAAGGCTTATACAGGTGTTTAATTAGCTCAATTAAGCAATGTATAGACACTTCCAGTTTGCCATTTGCTCTTTCTGAATGCAAATTAGAAACATAAATGATTGCTTGATTATTTAAAATTTATAACATTCTCCTTTTAAAAAAAAATAACAATTATAAACTTCACATAACAAAAGGTCTGAAGTATTGCATATTATTTTATTTATACCTACCCTAATATACTTCAAGAAGAATACATGAAGTACCTACTATGTACAAGTAACTATGCTGGGAATACAAAGACATCCCCTTCATGAAGCTGGCTGTGGAATGGAGTCAAGATAATTAGCTGCCTTATGAATCAAGCTTTGGAAATTGACCCCAAGCTTGACATTAGCAACTGCATTGAAGAAATCAACTTTGTCTCACTCTGCAATGACAAATCCTCAAATTAAAAACAAAAGGAAACAAAATCTTTTCTTTCTTATTTTATGCTATTACAAAGACTATGCCAGTAAGACAACTGCATAAGCCACAGACCGGTTCCAAATTGTCAAGTGTCGCAACTTTGGCTCCCAATAAATGCGCTGGTGCCTTTCCATCGAACATGCAACATTGAGAAAATACAGCAATATTCTTCTGTTACATTTTTCCTATTTTTATGTGCCTTTGAGCAGCAAGAGAGAAAATTGAATGGCAGTCATGACAGATGTATTTCAGTCTTTGATAGCTTCAGAATTGTATCTCAACACGGTTTCAAAGACTGCTTTTGTTGTTGTTTTAACCTTCATATGCCTCATAAGCATAGTCTTGTGTAAGGTTTCAGGTGCTGAGAGCAGTCAAGTAAACAATTCTGCACAAAATAAGTTTCCATTCTGCCTGCTAACTTGAATGTGGGCCACAGAAACAATCAATGAATATAAAAGCATTTATTAAGCACTTACTATATGCCATGCACCAAGCTCATCACCACATAAGCCTGCATCCACACAACATAATACATTAGGACACAAAGTCAACAGCATTGTTGAACTACCGGCATATACGTTTATACAGACACACCAGGATGAGAAGCCTGAATATGCACATGTAAGAACACCATGGACTTGTGCACTATTATTATTGCACCTACAATAGCACTGATATGAATACAGCATGAACAAAAGCACATAACAGGTGAGAGGAAAAAGGTGGACATAATGCAAGTAGGACAGGAGAAGTGGGCACAATAGAGCAGAGGCCTGTACTGACAAGTCAGGGAGAAGAGTTCTTTTGTACTACACTTGCAAAGAAAAAAAAATCTTAGACTTAGAGGCATTAGGCATTATTTATTTTTCCTGGACCTGCAACTGTGAAATTGAAGGAAAAGTCCCTTCATCCTGTATTCTCAAGTTTCCTGTTTATATGTTATAATACAAATTCAAAATGAATAGCACTTTGCAATTTACAAAGAGTTTTTTTTCTCACAACACAATGATGAGGCAGTTACTTCCTGTTGGTCTTAACCCCATTTTACAGATGAGTAAGCAGGCTCAAAAACATGAGAAACTTGTCCCTGATTACCCAGATAACAAATGACAGCATGTAATAGAGTGGGGAAAAAAAAAGCCATGGGATTTTGAGACAGAGGATCTGGATTTCAATCCCAGTTCTACCACCTGACCACTGTGTAATCCTAGGATCGATAAATTCAAATTACACTATTCTTTCCTCTTCAGGGTGAGGTTTTTATTACACATATACAGTTCAATATACTCTGATTCTAAATGAGAGCTGTGAGTATTAATATGGTGTTGGAACAAAACAAGACACAGGCAACCACAGAAATGAAAAGGGATCCTTAAGGTCCGAAAGGAGCTAAGAACTTCCCTTGTTTGCATAACTGAATATGACAAGGTATATTAAACATAGAGATGCAATTTTAATGGGATTTTATATTTCTTGCAAAATGGTTATTGTTAAGTATATTCAGCTTTATGATAGTTAAAGTTTATAGATGTAATCATGCAATTTGAACAAATTAATTACTCAGTGGCCTTGTGAAAATCAATTGATAATTTGTAAATCAGTAAGTCAGTCAAGGGGCAGCTAGGCAGAACAGCAGATAGAGAGCAGGACTTAGAGTCAGGAAAACCTGAGTTCAAATCTGGCCTCATACAGTTACTAACTGTGTGACTCTGGGAAAGTTACTTAACCCTGTTTGCCTCAGTTTCCTCATCTGTAAAATAGCTGGAGAAGGAAGTGGTAAACCACTCCAGTATCTTGGCCAAGAAGAAGCCAAACAGGGTAGCAAAGAGAAGGACACAACTGAAATGACTGAAACAAATAAGTTGGGTGCTTACTGTGTGCCAATAGCTTACATTGATACACAAAGCGCTTTCTTCGCAACAATCCAACGCAGTCAATGGTACAAGCATTGTTACCCCTTGCTGCCATAGAGTCAAGGATAACTAAAAGAAATTGTCCCTTATCTATAATTACACACCTAGTGATTGTTAGCATTGGGTTAAAACTCAGATCACTCCAATAGTTCTAAAGCACCATATTGCCTCTTCAAAATATAGGCCAGAAAAGTAAAAGCAACTTTTCATCCAGCAACCACCGGATGTTCAAACACCATAGGGCAGTTGGTGGCACGGTGAAGAAAGGATTGGGTCTGGAGGCAAGGAGGTCTGAGATCAAATCCAACCTCAGACATTGACTAGCTATGTGACCCTAAGCTAGTGATTTACCTTCTGTTTTCCTCAGTTTAATCAACTGTAAAATAAGTATAACAATAGAATGCAACCTTGCAGGGTTCTCATGAGGCTCAAATCAAATCATATTGGTTTAAAAAAAAAAAAGAAAATTTTTGGCACAGTGACTGGTAGTAGTAGTGACATAGTAGGTGCTACAGAAATGCTTATTCCCTCCCCATAAAACTAAAAATTCATCTGTATTGGAGACATTCTGTTAGGAGGAGGTCCCCAGGAAGAGGATAATGGTAAATCATTGGATTCTTTTCTCAGTCTTTTTTTGGTCAATATTCCTTACCGATGACTTGGATTACTCACCAAATCTCTGAATAAAATTAAACTAGAAAGGGCAGCTAACATGTTATATTAATGGGACAGTATTACACAAAGCAAAATGTATAGCCCAGTAATTAGAATCCACGAATTAACTACAGAATTACAAAGGGCCAGGTCCAGGCAGCACAGCCTGTAAAAATCAAGAGGGTGTTTGTGGGCAACAAGATCCACGTGATGCCACAGAAATTTAAAAAAAAAATGGCTATTTAGGCTACAGGCTGTGAATATGGGCTGTTATTACTCATAGAAGCTTCTTCTAAGAGAAAAAAAAAGTAATACTTTGAATTGCATTCTGCCCTGATGAAACCCAATCTAGAATATCAGTTCTTGGGGTCAAGTTTTAGAAGGGACATTGACAAGCTAGAGTGTATTTAGAGAGAAAGAAACTTAAAACTATGCTTTCAAAATATCCATCGAGGGAACCAGGCCAATCCTAGACAGAACTAAGTTTATCTTTCACCTGTGCCGTCCTCTTCCTTTTCCTTTGCCCCAAAAGTCATTCCACATGACTAACAAATTCCTTTGTTATCACTTTGCCCATGCTATTTAAAGTACCCAGTACCCTCCTTGCTTTCCTTCTAGATTACTCAAGAAAGATTCTGATATCAACCTTTTAGTGTGAATGTGCATTTGCATTTTAAGCCACGTGAAATGAATAATACAAGACCCAGGAACGGAATAGTGGAGGGAGGTTCCTTTGGGGACCACCTGGAGTCATCTTCCAGTGGGATCAACTTCAGCACGTGCCAGTAGAAGGCATTGTTTCACAATACTAGGCCAGAGGAGAGACATGGGGCTTTGTTTACCTCTGAGGAATACAATATAGAGTTCAAGGTTAAGTACAGTAATTTTGAATGAAAATGCCACATACTCTCTTCTGGCTGTTTCAGATCTTTCCTTTAATGTTAGATTTTTATTGGATCTGGACCCTGAAGCTATTCATCCAAAGGACAGGATATTAAAAATCTAAAAACAGACCCATAAAATATAATTTATTTTAGAAGAGTTTTTCCCCCCAAACCCTCACGTTTCTCTAAAATGTACCAGCCGCAGTTTAGAGTTCAAAAGGCTGCCCTGATGATGTCAGTTGCTGAAATAAGACTTCATTTAGAAGGGCACTTGAAAGGCATTGTCCTCATTAAGTGATAAAACAATGGAATTGAGGAGCTTCTTTCAGTAAAAGAATTGAAAGAGCAATGGCTAGAGAAAATAGCAGAGATTACAACATGTGTAAGGTAGCCTGTTCTAGAAATTTGGCAAAAAGATAACATGTCACAGAATGTCTGCTACGGGAAGTCCCTCCAGGGGCATCTAATCCATGCTGCACTAAAAAAGAATCCCTTCTCCAGCCTCCCCAATAAGTGGTCATCCAGCCTTTGGGGCCCATGAGGGTGAACTCAGTACATGCCTTAAAACAGGTAGATGACAAATGGAACTAGTAAGTGTGCAGGCCAGGGAGTTGGAAAAGCATTGACTAGAACGCTCCATTGCGTTCTGAAGGAATGGCTTTTCCTCTGATGGAAATCCTAAAGCTGGATCTAAAGGAAGTGTCCAAATAATAACAGGGGTCCATCTCTCAGTCGTTGGCTATCAAGTGTTATTATTTTCTATTCACCACCTTTTTCCCTATCCAAAACCAATCCCGTCTCTAGCCTTCAAATTCAAAAGAAAAAGTAAATGATGACCATTTTCTTATCTATGAAGCTTTTAAAGTCTCACAAAAAAGTAATCTATAAATTCATAAATTAATAGAATGATGAACCAATTAATAATTCTAAGGATATTAGCACTGGAAGCTTCTCATTTGGCATTCTTGAAATTTTATCCCATAAATGGCCACCTATTTGTGGTGATGACTATAGTACATGCTAAGAAATGTTTCACTATGACTGAAAGGGACCATAGATCATAGTATCATCAAACTTAGGGGTTCTCAATCTTTTCTGTGGCATGGAACCCTTTGGCATGGTCTCATGAACTCTATGAATCACTTCTTAAAATAATGTTTCCAAAGGTATCAATACCGTACAAAATATTACAAAGGAAGCCAATATGTTGAAATATAGTTATCACATTTTTTTTAATCCACAGATCCCAAGTTAGGAACCCTTGATTTAGCCTGGCCTTCTCATTTAAAAGGTAAGGAGAATTTAAGGCCACTTGAGCAACAAGATGGCAGGCTAGACATTTTCTCTGGTCCCCAAGGCCTCTCAAACCTCTCCAAAACAAGAATTAAGAGCTAAAGATGAATCAACTTCAGTCGTCACTGTTGTCTAGGACACCCAGAGTCCAAAAGAAGGTTCACGAAAAGAACTCATATGCCCATAGCTCCTATGTCACCAGCAGTATGGCTCTACTAGCAGACCCAAAGCCATGCCACAGGCTTATGTAAAAATAGAGCCCTGCTCCCCATTCCTGCTTCCCTTTCCAGTCCCATAGTGACCCTGGCTCCATGTTTGCTTGGGCCTCAACAGACATCTTGGCCACAGTCCTTTAGAAACGTAAGTATTCCAGAGGTGGCAAACTGGAAACATTGGCATGGCAAAGCTCTGAATTGCCAATGTCAGGGAAAGCAGCCCTGAACTGATAATGCTGGGTCAGAGAAGAGGAACAGAGGGATGAGATATGATGCATGTGGAAGGCTATGCAGCACTCTACCAAGCCTGAGGGAAAGAACACAGTATCCAGCTGGGACGAGTCCTAACCACCCAAAAGTTACTTTGTGCAAATACCTCACCTGGTAAGCCATTAGTTACCCAGTGTCAGGAGGAAGCTGAGACACTTGAGATACAACCCCTATGGAGACCATAATAAGAGGGGATGGAGTCAAGGAGTGGTAAGGAAAATCAGGAGGAAAAAGGACTGAAAGTACCAAAGATCTCAAGAAGAAGAAAACGTGAAGACCATGAACATAAATAGATAAATCAACAAGAAAAATAGTGACAACAGAAGGCAATATGACCTTTTTATCTGGTAAATGTAGCTAGGCATTTGTGAATAAATATTACAAAGTAAAGAAAAATCACTTGATGAGACAGAGGACCCTGTGGAATTTGAGGAGAACATGGAGCCATAACACACTATTCCTGAGTGGATTAAAAGAGAAATCATAATTATGAGAGCACAGTTTTTGTCCTAAAACAAAAATAATGTGCAGAATAGAAAAATTTGAATCTTCAATGGTGAGCCTAACCAAAGAAAGAAAAAAGAGAACAACAGATTGGGAATGCAAATACATAGAAGTGAAGGACAAGCTAGAAGAAGAAAAGCACACGTATACACACACAATAACATTAGGAGAAAATATGCTCCCAATGCAAACAAAACATATTGAAATTGAAGACAGGATGCATAGAAACAACCTAAAGATCATAGGTCTCCCAGGAGAAGGCGACAGAACAAAAAATCTTAGCACTATAATGAAAAAATATGTAGAAGAACACTGCCCCAAAATTCTACACAGAAAAAATGAAATTTCAATTAAAATAAATCACATATTTACTCCAGAATGGAAAAAAAAAAACCTCAAGGTTGCAAACTCCAAAACATATAGTGATTAACAATTCCATTCAAAAACAAATTCTGCAAGCCATCAAGAGAAAGACCTTCAAATGCAAAGGAAAGGTCATTCATCTAATGCAAGACTATTCTATATCCACTAGAAAAAGAACGCAGCAATGGAATAATGTATTCTGAAGAGCAATGGAGCTCAAGATTCAGTCAGTTCAGGTTACTTATCCCACAAATCTGAGCTTAATCATACAAAAAAGATGGATGTTTAATATTAAAGATGAGTTTGAAACATTTTTAGAAAGAAAACTAGAAAACGAAAGAGATCGTCTGCCTCAAACGCCTCAAACAACGGAAATCAGAAGAGAATAAATGCAGCAGGCAAGAAACAAGGATAGTAACAGTAACAACAAATAGAACAATATTTTTTTTTCCTAAATATATCAAAGGAGACATTGGTGAAAGTGGAAATCTGGTAAAGGTAACAGTGAATGCTAGAGGCAGGCGGGGCATTATGGACAGAGCCTGGTGACACCCTGCCCATGCTTCTTTTGTAGAACTACATTACAGTGTGGGAGGGTATATAAAGAAGGGACAGCACTAGGGGATAGAGGAGTGAGTGATGTGCTGGGGTCATATGAAGGACTAACGATGAAGGGAAGGTGACCTCTGTGGTCTCAGAAAGAGAAGAGCATATAGGAGAGTGAGTGAGGAGGCAGCAGCAGGGGCAAGATTGAAAAGGGAGGAATGGAGGCATTTCTTTGGAGGTGAGAGGGAGTTCCACTGATGAATGCTCCTATCTGTGGAGGGAGAGATAAGGACCTTAACACTGATGGGTGAAGAGAGATAAGGAATCTTACACTGAATGAGGCCTGGGGGATTTGGTGCTTGAAAAGTCTATTTGTCCTGGATGGGGGAAAGTTGGAACTCCTGGAGAGCAACTGGCACCTGGAGGAGTAGGAGAGCATAGGCACGGGGAAAGACTTCCAGCAAATGCAGAAAAACAAGAGAGGGTATAGTGGGCTGCAAAATCAGGGACTTGGAGGACAAGGGGCCTACCATGAGGCAGTGTCCTCTTTGACAATTGCAATAATTGACATCGTCCTGGAAGTGAGGCACAATGGAAAAAGCAGGTGGCAAGTCCTACAAGGTAGTGGCAGAAAGAACCTGGAGATGCGAACCTAGAATGGATGCCTTGGAAGCTTTGATTGTGTGAAGAATACGGAGAAAAGAGAGATCAGATAATCACAGGGGTCATGAATTAGAGAATAAGGGTCTAGATTACACAGAAAGAAATGATGAATAGTGAAGAGAGTGAGAGAAATCATTTTTGTAAAGGGATACAAAAAATGAAATTTAAAAACTGAGCAATGGGGCTAGCTGAAGGGGAAGAGGGGAAGAGAGAATAGCCAATGACAAGAGGAGGAAAGAGAAGAAGGGAAGAGATTCTGTGCGAATGTGGCCACCTTAAAAAAAATTAAAGTAAATGAAAGAACACAGCACTCTGTTTACAACAGAAGAGGGAACTTGACACTGAAAAGTTTCTACACGGACAATATTAATACATCTAGTGTAAAAAGGGAAGTGGCCAAATGGGATGGGAAATCTTTGTATAAAATTTCTCTGATAGGGAATTGGTATTGAAAGAAATGATTATTAAATAACAAATTGTTAATATTGGGGCGACACACGAAAAGGCATTGCTGGTAATGAGATTGGATTAACTTTCTCCTCAATCTTGTTCAGACCCTACCCAGGTGGGGAAGTCCATTGTAGTCTACTCAGTTTTGGGTGGGGATAAATTTTTTATTAGATTGTCCAAGGATGGGGGTGGTTTGGAAGAGCTCCTCATTAGAATAGGTCCATCTCTCATTCTAATACTAATTCTCTCTCATTACTTGTTAACCAATCAAAGCTGATGGCCACCCTCAGGAACATCCACTCTTCCAAGGGCATATAAGCATTGATTGGGTTCTATGAAGGGTCTTTGACATTTGAAAGTATCACTAATCCTTTTTATTAATTATATGCTGGCATGATGAATAAAATGATTAATTAACCAGAAACTATGTCTCTCAAACTTGTTAAACATCACAGTATTAAAGGTTAAAAAAAACTCAGTGTGTAAATGTGTTTGTGTGACTGATAGACATTCTCCAGTAGATAAATGTCAAAGCTTATGAACAAACTGTTCTCAAAAGAACTGCAAAATATTCACAATCATATGAAAAAAAAGTTCTAAATCACTAATAATAAAAGAAATATAAATCAAAACAAGCCTGAGGTTTTCCCTCACATCCTGCATATTGGCAAAAATGGTAAAAAATAGCAAGAGTCAATGTTGGAGGGCATGTAGAAGCAGAGGCACCCTTATACATTGTTAGTGAATCTGTGAAACAGTGTCACCATTTTGGAAAGAAATTGGAATTACGTAAGTCAAGTGACTAAAATGTCTATGACTTTTGAGCCAGAGACCCCATTACTGAACATATAACCCAAGGAAACCATTGAAAAGAAAAAAAAAGTCCCATCTACTCCAAAATATTTATACCAACACTTTTTGTGATAGCTAAGAATTAAAAACAAAGAAGACATCCACCATTTGGATGGCTAAACAAATTGTGGTACATGAATGTAACAGAATATCAATATACTGTAAGAAATGATATGTGTGATAAATATATGGAAACACAGAAAGATCTATATGAACTGATGGAGAGAGAAGTCAGCAGAACTAAGAAAACAATTGCCCTAGTAACTACAGTACAACAATATTAATGGAAAGAACACTGGGTCACATGAAACATAAAGAGAAGCTGTAAGTAAAAGCATTCAAGTCATCAATTATTTCTTCAAACTTTGTAAATAACAATATGGTGCCATGGGGAGCATACTGAATACACATACACACACACACACACACACACACACACGCACATACATATATGCACAGTTCAAATCCCAGCATTGCTACTTAGTGCTCAATTAACGAGCAAATCACTTAACTACTCTGAGCTTCAGTTTCCTTATTTGTTAAATAAGGGGAGGGGGCTTAGACTAAATAATCTGTGAGGTACTCGTCAACTCTTATCACCTGTGATGATACAAAATTGAATCATGGAATCTCAGAGCCAGAAGGGACCTCCGAGAGTACATCTGTAGGTGCATGCTTATAGAGGAATCTTCTTTGACATTTGGGCTGAGCCATCATTCAGTGCCCTTTTCAAGAGCTGGATTGGTGTTGAACCCACTGCTCACTTAACCCATTTGCTTTTTGGCTTTAATTGATAAGAAGTTTTTGTTCATGTAATGCCAAAGTTTGCCTCTCCATAGTTTCTACTCATTGTTTCTCCTTTAGTTTCATGGTGCCAAGCAAAAGAATGCTAATCACTCCACATTACAGCCCCTTTGAAAACTTAAAGGCAAATCAATTCATTTCAAGGCAGCAAATATTTATTAATGAAGTATCATTGGTCTGGCACTAATAATAAGCTGAGGATGCAAACACAAAATGAAATCGGCCCCTTCCCTCAAAGAGCTTATGTTCTCTTGGGGGAAACAACACATCTACAGGACAGAAAATCCAAGATACATGCAAAATCAATACAGAGTATTTGCAATGCATGACAACTGCTTGGAGAGGGGGATAATTTATCAGGAAAGGTCTTAATGATGACATCAAGATGGGAGGGGATCGTGGAATGGACTGGGGATTCCAAGACACATTCCATTTCACCATTCACCAGATATATAAACTTGTCTAAGTTGCTTTCTTTTTCTGGATCTCTTTTGTCATCAGTAAAATAGGATCGTAATAGTTCTACTATCAGCTTGACTATATAAATTGTGTGAAGATCAAATGGAAAGGTTTATTTCAAGTGCTTTGTGTATATGTTTGCTTTATATATGTAAATGGCAAAAAAACATTTTATAAATGTCTAACTATATATAAATATATACATATGTACATATATATGTGCTGGTTGAATATATATTGGTGTCTCTGTGAACACTTGTATGTATAGAAACACACATAAACATGCACACATGCCCATGCACAAGGCACTTGGCATATACCAGTATTCAGAACCAGGTCCTCAGATACTACATGCAGTGCCCTTGATACTCTCAGTATCACCTGGCTGCATCTTCTGTCTTGAGTTACTACCCCTGAGAATAAGTGAGCCCAAAATAATTCGGAGATAGCTATTTCTAATCTGGGAAGTAGTCTCATGATTTCAGAAGGAAGAGACACCTAGAGAGAGAGAGAGATGGGAGGCATCAGGTGACAAAGTCAAGACACCACCACCATCTTGACCACTATCTCCCTCCAGACTCTCACGTAAAAAAGCCAGGAACACAAACCCAAGAGCCTTGGGAATAATAGGGTCTATTAAACCACCCATGATACCTGATTCTAGCCGAATCCCCACAGCTATCACTGAGGGGGTTAATCATTGTGAAGAAGGGCTTACCTCTCTCATAACCACCAGCAAGTGTTGACCAAGGGCCATCAACAGACAGATAAGCACCAGACCTGTGGTAGTGGTAGGGGTCTCAGCAGGAGCTTAGAACTTAGACCTCTACTGGGAAGGGGGCATATCCAGTCTGTGGAACAGAAGTGTCCTATTCTTCTGCATGCATTTGTAGATGTTTATCATACGCACATGTATATAGACATATATGTATATAGATATGTGTGTGAATGTATATGTATATGTACATAAGTGTGTGCAGTACATACATGGGTATAAATGCATGTGTTTATATGTACGTACATAGGAGAGATGGCTTCTCATAGTAGATAGAGAAACTATTTTGATGACAGGTATATCTTTGTTTAAATCTCACTTCAGACACATCCTGCCTATGTGACCTTCAGTATGTCACAAGCCGTCAGTGCTCTGGGCAAATCTCTAAGATTATCCACTGTAGAAAGGTGCTAACTGCAATGGCAGAAAGAGTTTGCTCAGAACTCTAGCTGCACACCAATGAAATTCCATGCCCAAACTGAAAACAACCCAAATTTCACAAATGCAAAGCACCACATACATTTTGATTATTATAAACACTCTATAGTTCAAAATGTTTATGAGAAAGATTTTCTGTACATCCAAACCCCTCCTGTCTTCCAAAATCCTTTGTTAATATCAAGGGCAGCACTGGCACTCATCCCACATAACCACCTCCTGACTGAGAAGTCTCTCTTCTCTCTCTCCTCCCAGCCTTCTACAGACTCTCCTCACTTCTCACCTAGACCATTGCAAGATGTGGTCAGCTGGTCTCTCTACCTTGAGACTTTCCCCAGATCTCTTCCTCCCTTTCCATTCTGTTCAAGCCTTACTTCCCTCTTCACCCTCTAATGATCCAGTTCCACTGACCAATTTGCATTCCTTGAACACCGCTCTCCATTTTAAATCGAGTCAGAACCTGTTGTACTTAAGAGACTAATTGATTACTTTACATGCCTTTCCCATAGCTGTCACTCATTGCTAGAATGCTCTGCTCTTCACCTCTGCTTCCTAGCTTCCCCAGTCTCCTCTATTGTTGATGTTTGTTCGTTCTTTGTTTTCAGAGAGGACCAATGACATCATGAGTGACGTCTTGACTGGCGTGTGAGGTATGTCAATTACCCTCACCCTGGGATATATGGGGCATTCAGAGAGAACTGGCTCCTCTAGTGCCTTTTTAGGGCTGTTCATCTACCTTTGATGTCTTTTAAGATTCCCTTCAAATCCCAACCTTCTGAAAGAGGCCTTTCCTGATTTCCCCTACCCCTAATGTCTTCCGTTTCTTTTGCCTTTGATCTCCTCCTTCTATATTGTGTTTGTCCATAGTGGGTCTCATGTTGTCTGCCTCATCAGAATAAGAGCTACTTGAGGGCACAGACATGGTATAAGCCTTTATTTGTATCCCCAGTGCTCAGCACAGGGCCTGGCACATGGTAAAAATAAATATTCTTCTAACACTTATTAATGTATAATTTAGTATGGTGATATAGAACTTAATAACATTTTAGTAAGTCTCCAAAAGAATAATATTAATTACATAGAGATATATAGGTATATATACACATAAACATATACACATTATGTACATAAAACACATGTATGTGTACATATAGACATATAAGTATATATATATATATATATGTGTGTGTGTGTGTGTTTTACTATCTTTTATTCTATTAATTTTTCAAAGTGACACACCTTTCCCTTCCGTGACAGCATAGTCGATATCATTGCTTCAAGTACCTACAGTGGTCTAATGAGAAATACTCAATATTAGAAGAAAGGATTCATGAATGTTATTTAATTGGATGCCATAACTAAGATAAAGATCATTAAGCTAAATTCGGAAAGTAACCCTCATCAACCCACTTTGTGATCTAGATGTGACATAGTGAAGATTGCAAAAGTTTCAGATTATGTTGTTTTAAATTATTTTCTTTATTTTATACATAATTGCATTTGCATAAACTTTAATTGCCATAGTTTGTATTCTAATCTATTTGCTTTGTTTGGCCAAGATTCCCATTTTAGAGAATGTTAATAAGCTCACTCATGTAATTTGGTTTAATAATGTAGGTTCTAATTTCCTATTCTTTACTTCTCCTCTTTATTCAAAAAAATAATATTCTAAAGAGTTCTTCAACATCTTCCAAACCCATTACTTCATATGCCCTTCAGCATGCCATTAACAATTTGCCTTGGCAACTGGAAAATCAAATGTCTTGAAATTCATTGCCACTCTTTTGCCTTTAAAAGAAAGACTCCCTAACATAAACTCTCTGATTAAAATTATGCTGTGGAATTCCAAGATTTACTTTGATGAATAACTTTAACATTTTATTTAAAAAAATAAAAATATTTTATTTTCCTATTAGCACTGAAAATCATTGATGCACACAAAAGGGTCTTCCATAAACAACTTGTCTAGAGTACCTATCGTCAAAAGATAAGGCAAAATAAAATAGCACCATTTATCTTTAAAGGATGTTAGGGAGTATCATATGACTTTCTGTGCAGAGTATTACTCTGTCACTCTCATCATTTTAATTCATTTCTCTAGAAGCCATGCTGCTACTATTCAAAAAGAAATAAGGCCCTAAAAGCTGAACTGGAACCATTGGTATCTCTTGATTGGCTGCCATCATTATTTTCTGTTCCCAATTACAAAAGTGACACAGAGTGCTACCACTGCACAATACATATTAACTATACTACTGTTGCTCAGTCGTTTTCAGTCATGTACTACTCTTTGTAACCCCATTTGAGGTTTTCTTGGCCAACATACTGGGATGCCTTGCCATTTCCTTCTCCACCTCATTTTACAAATTAGAAACTGAGACAAACAGGGTTAAGTGATTTACCCAGGGTCACACAGCTAGTGTCTGAGGCAGAATTTGAACTTGGGTCTTCTTGATTTCAGGCCTGGTGCTCTATCCACTGTACCACTTAGTTGTCTTAAGCAAACTGTAGAACAATAGAATTATGCTTAATGAACTTGGGAATTGTCCTACAGAGCAGACCCAGAACATCGGCTGGTTTATTCAGACCCACCAATGTATTGTATTTCACATAAAATTTATAAATAAGACCCATATAACAAGGTCATGACAAGCATTTAGTTTCCTTGAGAATAGATTACAAATGCTACACTACATCTCTGTGTGGCTGAATGGGTAGAGACAGGAAATAACAAATGACCCAGAGGATTTGCCCCCAAATGGCACCTCCAAATGGTGAGCTCATGTTGGATACCAGCAGTTAGGACATACTGATGGCTCAATTTGAATTGATGGAAGTCTTCTGTGGAATCCAATCAGAAAGAAGAAAAATGTTGAAGAGGTTATGGGGAAGAGAAGTGAGTATACACACACAAACACACACACACACACACACACACACAAGCACTAGTCTACAAACATCACATAGAGATGAGTTTTTTCTCATGTATACAAGGTGGAAAAGATACACTGGGAATTAGGAGGCCCATTTACAGGTTTCCACAGCATAACACTTATGGGTGTCATCCCTAAACACAAAAGTCAACAGCATACCAGTGTGTTATAGCAATATAGGCTTACTACAAACAGAACTCTGAACAAAAGGCAAAAAAGGACATGGAAACAGATCAGTGTTTCTGCCAGACAGCCAGATATCCATTCACTTCATTTGATTTTTTTGTTAGCTCTAAGCATGTAGAGTCATCTTTCTGACTGGTCAATACTCTATAAGAAAAGACACTCTCCCATTCTAACATAGCAATTTAAGGGAATAAATATTAAGATTAATCAAAGAACTGGACTACTCAGATCTAGATACACTATGCTGTCAGTGTTCCTATTCTATGAAATTATATGATTTTGAATAACCATATATAAATCATTCTATAATCAACTGAATAGCACTTAAAAAACTAATTCTGTGATTCTGCAGAGTGAAGAAGACAAGTAAAGAATAGATGCCTAATATAAACAACAACTCTCAAATTCATTTATTTGTCAAATATGGGTTTTCTCAAATAGTGACGCACAGCTGACAATTCATCATGTAGCAAACAATGATTTCTTCACAGTCTTGAATTTCATTTCCTATAGAAATACGCTGTCCAGAAAACAAGACCAATACAAATGCCCAAGAACTACATATTCTCCCCTACCAACACCCACAAGGAAGCCACAGGAGAAAATACAGGAAACAGCCACGCTTGTATCCCTTTTGTGAACTCTTCACTGCTATTCTGCCATTATGCCCTTTCTGCTCACCACTGCCACATACAGTCCAATTTCCTCAAAGGTGAATATAGAAAGAAGCGAGGTGATGTAGTATATAAAATGCTGACTATGAAATCGGGAAGATGTGAGTTCCAATCCTACTTCAGATTTTCTAGCTTGGGAACCTGGGCAAATCCCTTAACCCCTCTGCACCTCAGTTTCTTATTCTGTCAAATGGTGATCAGGGCAGTTAGGGGTGCAGTGGATAGAGTGCTGGGCCTGGAGTCTAGAAGACCTGAGTTCAAATCTGGTCTCAGCCACTTAAGAGTTGTGTGACCCTGGGCAAGTCACTCAAGCCTGTTTGCCTCAGTTTCCTCATCTGTAAAATGAGCTAGAGAAAGAAATGGCAAATCACTCCAGTTTTTCTGCCAAAAAAACAAAACAAAAAAAACCCAAAACTGCAGAGTCATAAAAATTTGTACTCAACTGAAATGACTGAACAACAACAACAACAAAAGGCTTACCAAAAACAGTGTTTTATTTGTGTGTGCATATTTATAATAATTAGGGAGACCTGAGTAAAGTTTTTGGCTTTAGGGAAAGAACAAATAGACAAGTTCACATTAAATGTGTAGGCACGAAAGTCTCAAATTTCTTAATAAAGTTCAAGTCCAAGTCAACTATTGGGAGAGAGGAGGGTCAGGGTCCTGTGAAAAGAAAGGAAAAAGTGTAGATGGCTGGATGTCAATGAGATAATAGCTATGCAGGAATCAGGGCTTAGCTGAGATGACCCAAATCAAGTTGCAATGCACCTTGATGATGTGCAAGAGAGAAATGAGAGACCTTGGAAAGTAGTGAGCTGCCCCCTCCTTGGAAGGCTCTAAGTTTGGTACCATATAGAGGGCATTCTTGCTCAGATATGCGTTGATTAGACAGATGATGTTTTGAGGCTCCTTCACCCTCAGAAATTTTCAGATTCTGTAACTTCCTTTAGGATTGTCCAACAAGTCAAGATTAGGAGTCAATACAATAAATGATGTAGATGGCTCAGGGTTGAGACTTCAGGGGGCAAGACGTTGTTAAAAAAAAAAGAAAAAGAATAAGAGTTTCAGATATGGAATAAGTGCCTTGGTGAACTGTTTAAATAACTACTGGGGGGAAACTGTATATAGTACATTGGAAAAGGCACTAGTTCTGGAATGGGAAGTCCTGAGTCCCGATCTTGCCTCTGAATATATCTGTGTGACAATGAGTAAGTCACTTCATTTCCCTAGGCCTCAATTTCCTCTTCTGTAAGGTGAAGGAAAAATCCTATGATTCAATGATGGAAGGAAAGTAGTCAGATCAGAGATGACAGACTAAGAAATGAGGGAGGGACATATGTCTTGTAGACATCTCAAACTCAACATGTCCCAAACTGTACTCATCCTCCCAGTCACCCAGGTTGACAGCCTACATGTCATTTTCAACTTCTCACACTCTCTCACCCATCATATCCAATCTGTCACCAAGGCTTGGCAACTGACCTTCATAATATCTCTCACATCCTCCCCCTTCTCTTCTCTGACACTGCCACCACCTTGGTCCAGGCCATCATCACCTTGCACCTGGACTATTGGAAGAACCTATCAATGGGTCTCCCTTTCATAAACCTCCCTCCACTCCAGTTTATCCTCCACTGATGTCTCACAGTGATTTTCCTAAAGTTCAGATCTGACCATGTGATCATGTCACTCCCTCCCTATTCAGTGAATTCCAGTGGCTCCCTATCATCTCCAGGATCTCAAATAAAAATGTTCTGTTTGACATTCAAAGCCTTCCATAACCTCTTCTCCCCCCAAACACCTTTCTAATCTTCTCAGGCTTGATATTCTTCCTATCTATTCTGTGATCCAGTGATTGCACTGTCCTCCATACTGTCCTATGCCTTTCTTCATAGCATTCTGATGTTTGAAATGCCAAATCCCTCCAACTCTACCTACTGAAATCCTACCATCTCCTTTATTTAGCTTTCCCAAATAGTCCCAGATGGATTATTTTTTTTCCTCTTCTAGGAATTTTCATAGCACTCTGTACCTCTCTTATGTATTTATCACATTCTCTTTAGGAAGTTTGGTGGGGAGGGGGAAGCTCATCATTAGACCGGAACACATTAAGCAGATCATGCCTGGATTGTTGCAATAATGTCTGGTGAGTCTGCCTGCCTCAATTGTCTCAGTATCAGAGGTTCACAAAGTGGGTGATACTGCCCCCTGGGGGCACTGCAACAATCCAGGGAAGTGTAGTAGCCTTGAGTGCAAATGGGGGATGTTGAATAAAAATAAGGGGGTGGTGGAAGCATAAGGAAAGAAGAGAGAACTTTGAAACACCATTCATACATTTCATCTGTTGTGTAACAGAGTTAAAGTCATAGTGATTGCATTATTTTCCAAATAAACACACAAAATGCAAGTTATAACCAATCAGTGTTCAAGTCCCCAGACAGGTCTTAACAAGCAGGTGTTGGTAGGAGAGCATTTCGTGCATTGTTGGGAAGTTCAACATACATCATCAGGAATATGTGTGTGGAATGACTTGTTTGCAATATGATACTATACGATACATGATACAATATTATGTCATCAAAATTTCAATGCAGGAAAAAAATCACAAATTTACAAAAAATTGCTAAATTTAAGATGAGGCATTTTAAAAAAAATTACATTTTTTTTGAAATGACACAAATTTCAAGAAAAAAAAACTGTTACAGGGTTAAAGAAAGTAGATTTCCAAGGGGGCACTGAGTATTTTTTTTAAATGGGGTGGTAGGTCAAATAAGGTTGGGAAACTTTGCTCTAACACAATCCATCTTCCGTTCAGCACTAAAGTGATTTTCCTAAAGTGCAAGTCCCACCATGTCGCCACCCTACTTTACAACCTGCAGTGGCTCCCTACTGCCTCCAGGATAAAATGCAGTACCCTATGATTGGCATTCAAATCCCTTCATTATATAGCCTTCTTCTACATTTCCAGTCTTCTTACATCTTATTCCCCTCACATACTCTTTGATCCAGTGGCACGGTCCCCTTGGCTTGTTCCACAAACAAGGCACTCCATATATCAGCTCTGGGAATTTTTTTCTGGTTATCCTTTACAACTGGAATGATATTTCTCCTCTGTTCCTACTATTGACCTCCCTAACTTTCCGCCTTCTCTAGAAAGGTTTCCCTAACTCCTTTTATTTCCAGTGCTATTTCTCTTTATTTCCTATTTATCCTGTATATAGCTTGCTTTGTATATATTTGTTTGCATGTTGCCTCCCCTATGAAACTGTAAACCCCCTGAGGGTAGGGGAATAGCCTTTGCCCCTTTTTGTATCCCAATACTTAGCACAGTGCCTGGCACATATTAAGAGCTTAACAAATATTTATTGATTGAATGGCTGAATGGTGAAGGGTCTCCAGTCCATGTCTTATAAGGATCGCTGGAAAGAACTAGGAGGGTTTAGTCTGGAGAAAAGAAGCCCTGTGAAGAGAGGATGATACAGAAGGATAATTGGGTTCAATTTGGAGTTTCCTTCCCCCTGGCTCTGAGTAAGATGTAGATCTTAGAGAAGCAGCTGGAAATACTGGAAGGGAAAGGGAGTCAAGATGGGGAAAAACACATCTTCAAAAGTAAATGTTTAATGCTTAGCACTTAGTATATGCTACAGATACTTCAGTGGCATCACTCCAGTTCCTTGTCCACATGGTGGACTTCAAAATTATCAGTCAGTTAGTTGCGGCTCCGCCAGAGATCAGACAGCATGGAAACCTACATTGGTGGAGGAAGGGAGACTCAGACAAAACTGGTCAAAATCAGTTAGCAGGCGGGGCACGTCTCTATCCATTATCTCAAGTGAAAAGAATCAGGCAATCTTGCCCAGAAAATCACACAAGTGCTCTTACTTTCCTTTTCTTTTTATTTACTTTGGCCTGTCATGTACATAGTCTAAATGCGCTATGGCTTGAGCTTCCTTATGAAAAAAGCCGTAATTTAATAAACAAAATACATAAATGTACACGAGTCCATAAGGGAGGACTCTCTCTGATCATGGATTGGGAGGTCTCCAGAAGTAGAGTAACGAGTTTAAAAAAAAAAGTTTTCCATCCTCTCCCTTTTATACTGACACTCCACTAGGCACAAAGAAGGTTTTTTTTTTTCTTAATAAATGCTTGTTGATGGATGTAGAGACCATAAAACTTAAAGCTGGCTCAAGTCCTCGGAAAATAAATGGATCATTGCTAAAAATATTCGATCAGACAAGGGTCTCAATTGATATTATTTGGTTCATTTTTGATTTCCAGGCTTAGTTAATAATGGGAATAAACAGAAGAGAAAGTTTTGGATCTAGCATTGTGGCCATGGCATTCTACTGTGGATTCTAGCCACTGCCTTTCTAATCATCCAAGTTTTCCCTGATCTCCCAATAAGCAGCTAGAAGAGACCTGACAGAGGCTTTTGATTTCTTCATAGTCCAGAACCACTGACCTGGTGAATAAGCTTCTTTGAAAATCAAAAGCTCTAAGAGGCAGTTAGTTAGTGCCACGGTGCACTGAGCTCTGGGTCTGGAGTCAGAAAGACCTGAATTCAAAGACAGCCCCAGAAACTTATAATGGTTGTAACCCTGGGCAAATCACTAAACTCTGCTTGCCTCAATTTCTTCATCTATAAAATGGGGGTAATAATAGCCGTAGCTCGCAGGGTCATTGTAAGAATCAAATGAGATAATATTTGTAAAGTGCTAAGTATAGTGCCTGGAACACAGTAGGTGCTTGTGCCCATTTCCTTTTCAGGGAGTAGATAGACAAGCTAGAAGAATGAGAAAGAGGTTGGAATAGATACAAGAGTAGTAGTGCAGAATAATGGCATAAATATCCCTTTTTTTTTCTAATACTGGTGCATTTCTTTAGATGTCAAGACTTCCTTTTCAATTGCCAAGATAAACATGGATCAAACAGGGAGAGACTCTGACTTATTAAAAGTTGTTGACAATCCAAAGATCTCATGGGCCTCTCTACAAGCCATAATACCCACTTGAAGCAGGTTGCCTCTGCTTTAGACATTAGATATCCTCTATTTTCTAGAAACTTTCAGGGGTGGGGAACTTGTGGCCTCAAGGCCACATGTGGCCTTCTAGGTCCTTGGGTGCAGCCTTTTGACTAAGACCAAGTTTTATAGAATAAATCTTTTTATTAAAGAGATTTGTTCTGTGAAGTTTGGATTGAGTCAAAGGGCTGCACTTGAGGACCTAGAGGGCCATATGTGGCCTTGAGGCCAAAGGTTCCCTACCCCTGTACATTATGCTTATCTTCCCTGTTTGTTGACAGACCTCCTTGTATCACAGGGATTCTGAGACCACTTCTTAAAATAAAGCATTTTAATACATAGAATATATAGGATTACAAAAGAAACCAATTAAAATAATATGTATGTAATGCTGCATAAATGTGATTAATTTATCAGTCATGAAAGCAAAAACTGTCTCCAGCCCTTGGAATAACAAATGGATCATTGCTAAAGATTTCATCAGATCAAGTTCAGATTAGATGTATGTGTGTGTGAGCATGTGTATATGCATAAATAAATAAATTTATAATAAATATGTGTATTCTTATATGTATATATTTTATATATAATCTATATATGTTTATACAATTTATATAATACAAAAATTAGTATGTATAAATATATACATGTGTGTAATATATACATGCATGTGTGTGCACATGTGTGCATGTACATACATACATGTATGTGTGTTATGTTGTGTGTGCATGTGATTTGATCAGACCAGGTATGTATGTGTATGTGTGTGTACTTGTTTCATAGACAGCATGGGTACCTCCGAATATATTTCATATCCATGTCAAAATAACTTAGATTAAAAAAAAACAACAACTAGTCATATTTAGACAAGAACCCTCCCTTCTGTAGAAAACTCATGACAATTAGCTGCCTCAGGGAACAACATCAGTGTGAAGGTGATTTAAATCAAACATGTTGTACACCAACTAACGCTTGTGATAGCTAGCTCAGCAAAGCTGGAGGCGCTAAACCCAAGAGCTAATTCTCAAAAGGCCATCATTGATCTCTCTCATATACATTCCTGCCATGTCCTAAGGACCAGTCCACGCAATCAATGGGAACTTATTGAGTGCTCACTCTATGCCAGGCACCATGCTAGGCTATGGGGATAAAGAGACCAAAGGGAAGAAACTCCTATCCTCTAGGAACTTACTAAAAGATACATCAAGTAAATAAAAAGAAATTGGGGGAAGAAGGTCTTAAAGGCTGGGGGGCTCAGGAAAAGTCTTATTAGGGGGTAGGGATTAAATTAAGCCCTGAAGCAATCTAGGGATTCAAATAAGAGGAGGTGGGAGTCAAGATGGTGGAGTAATAGCAGTGACTTGCTTGAGCTCTCCCCCAAACCCTGCCAAATACCTGTAAAAAATGGCTCAAATGAGAGGAGGTAAAGAGTTGATTTCAGACACACAAAGACAATCTGGGTAAAGGTACTGTGATGGGAGGTGGACTATTAAGTGTGAAGAACACAACGGCACCCAATTTGTCTGGACCTTGGGGTCCATGAAGCAGAGTAATATGTGACACCCTTTGAAAGGTAAGCTAGAGCCAGACTGTGCGAGGCTTCAAATGCCAAACAGAGGAATGTGAATTTGATACTAGAGACAAGAGGGAGGCACTGGGGGCCCCAGGCACAGCCCTGATTTCAGCTTTTCCCTCATTGCATCTGCCCTTCCATACTATTGTCCTAGAGTATCTCATCTTAGGGCATTAGACTCTCTTTGTGTGAATTAAGAAGTGATGTAATTAAAGTCCATTACTGATGGAATTAGTACTGGAATTTTACTGATGGAATCTTTTATGAAACTCACTTTAATAAAACTGCTGTTGAGAACTTGGATCATTGCCAATCAGGAGACTTTGTCCTGGTAGTTAGCTAACTGGCATTTAAATATCTTCTATGTGTAGATGAACAATTTGCCTCATTTCTTAAAGACAAAGAAAAGACATTTCTCATGTATGTCACAATTGTCCTTTGGGTCATCTGCTTGATTTTTCAGAGACTAAAGCATTCTATGATCCACATCCGAGTGGTATCATAGGAAGAATAAAGGTGGGCAAGCTTGAAGATTTTGCCAGGGAACAGCTAAAGATCATTGACAACTCTTTTCCTGCTCCTCAATATGATGCTTAGCCCATATTCTTGTTCCTGTTCAATTCTGATTCTAATCCATTGTCTATCTACAATGGCATGTTCCAGATGTGCATTCTTGAGGCTTCATCCATCCAAGTGAATGGTACAGTTGGGTAACAGGAATTCTTCGTCAGTTATTTTTTTCCTGTGTGGGTCACTGTACTGATTGATTTTTTTTAATTCTTTTAAATTTATTTCATTAAAAGCTTCCCAATTACAGGTGAAAAAAATATACTTTTCCTTTTAAAAAAATTTTGAGTCCCAAATTCTCTCTCATCCTCCCTATCACCTTTTCCCCTACTTGAGAAGGAAAGCAATTTGATATCAATTATGTATGTGAACTCATGCAAAACATATTTCCATAATAGCCATGTTATAAAAGAAAACTCACTAAAAAAAATCCCCTAAGGAAAATAAATTGAAAAATTCTGCTTGAACCTGCATTCAGAGTTCAGCAGTTCTTCCTCTGGAGGTGAATAACATTTTTAATCATGGGTCCTTTGGGACTGTTTCAGATCATTTTCCTGATCAGAATAACTAACTCTTTCATAGTTAATCATCCTTACAATTTTGATATTACTGAATACAATATTCTACTGGATCTGCTCACTTCATTTTGCATCAGTTCATATATGTCTTCCCAGGTTTTTCTGAAACCATTCTGCTCATCATTTCTTATACCACAATAATATCCCATTACAATCATATACCACAACCTGTTTAGCCATTTCCCAGTTGATGGGGATCCCCCCCAATCCCCAATTGTTTGTCACCACAAACAGAGCTGCTGTAAATATTTTTGTACAAGAAGGTCCTTTTCCCTTTTCTTTGATCTCTTTGGGATACAAACCTAGCAGTGATATTGCTGGGTCAAAGAATATGCATAGTTTTATAGCTCTCTGCTCATAGTTCAAAATTGTTTTTCAGAATAGTTGGATTAGTTTACAACTCAACCAGTGTTCCAATTTTCCCACATTCCCTCCAACATTTGTCATTTTCCTTTTCTGTCATTTTAGTCAATCTGACAGTTATGAGATGGTATCTCAGAGTTGTTTTAATTTACATTTATAAGTAGTGTTTTGGAAGAGTTTTTCATGTGATTATTGATAGCTTTACTTTCTTCTGAAAACTGTCTATTCATATATTTGATCATTTATCAACTGCAGAATGGCTCTTTAATTTCTTACAAATTTGTCTCAGTTCCCTATATATTTGAGAAGTGAGGCCTTTATCAGAAAAACTTGCTATAATATTCCCCACCAATTTCCTGTTTTCCTTCTAACTTTGGCTGTATCAGTTTTGCTTATGCAAAAGTTTTTGTTTTTGTTTTAATTTCATGTAATTAAAATTACCCATTTTACTTCCTATAATCTTCTGTTGTATGGTCACAAACTTTTCAATAATTTATAGATTTCACAAGTATATTTTTAATGCTCACCTAATATAATTATAATATCACCCTTTATGTGTTAATCACTTATCCATTTTGACCTTATCTTGGCATATGGTGTATTATATATGGAGATGTTGGTCTAAACCTAGTTTCTGCCAAACTTCTTTCCAGTTTTCCTTGCAATTTTTGTCAAGTGATAAGTACTTGTCCCAAAAGCTTGGATCTTTGAGTTTATCAAATGCTAGATTATTATGGTCATTTATTACTATGTATTGTGTACCTAATCTATTCCACTGATGCAATACTCCATTTCTTATCCAGTACCAGATTGTTTTGAGATTACTGCTTTGCAATATAGTTTGAAATCTGGTACTCCCAGGCCTCCTTCCCTCACATTTTTTTTTTTCATTGATTCCCTTGGTATTCTTGACCTTTTGTTCTTCCAGATTAATTTTGTTATGATTTTTTAGCTCTATAAAATAATTCTTTGGTAGTTTTATTGGTATGAAATTACATAAGTAAATTAGGTAGAATTGTCATTTGTGTTATATTAACTCAGCCTACCCATGAACAATGAATATTTTTCCAATTGTTTAGATCTGTCTTTTTTATAATTCCTGCATTTGTCTTAGCTGGTAGACTCAGTATTTTATATTGTTTGCAGTTATTTTAAATGGAATTTTTCTTTCTACCTCTTGCTGCTGGGATTTGTTGGTAATATATAGAAATACCAATGATTTATGTAGGTTCGTTCTATGTTCTGCAACTTTACTAAAGTTGTTTATTGTTTCAACATTTTAGTTGATTCTCTAGCGTTCTCTAAGTATATCCTGTCGGCTTCAAAGAACAATGGTTTTGTCTCCTCATCACCTACTTTTATCCTTTCAATTTCTTTTTCTCTTTTTATTGCTATAGATACCATTTCTAGTACAACATTTTATAATAGTGGTGATAATAGACATCCTTGCTTCATCTCTGGCCTTACTGGAAAGGCTTCAGTTTTATCCTCATTACAGACAATGCTTGCTTTTGGTTTAAGATGAATATTACTTATCATTTTAAGTAAGGTTTCAATGATTCCTATGCTTTCTGGCATTTTTCATTGGAATGTGTGTTGTATTTTTTCAAAGGTTTTTTCTACATTTATTGATATAATGATATGATTTTTGTTGTTATTGTTATTGATTGATATGGTCAAATATACTGGTTGTTTTCTTTCTACTGGACCAGCCCTACATTTCTGGTATAAATCTCACCTGATCATAGTGTATAATCTTTGTGATATACTGCTGTACTCTCTTTGCTGGTATTTATTTACCTCAAATGTTACCTGAAGTGATCTTAGAGTAGGCATATGTCCCAAGCTATAGGGAGACTATGCCAGTTTGGACATCCCTCTAAACTAGCAATGCTTAAATATTCAGTTAATATTTTTTGTTTTTGTTTTTTGTTTTTGTTTTTATTTGTTTGTTTGGTGAGGCAGTTGAGGTTAAGTGACACACAGCTAGTAAGTGTTAAGTGTTTGAGGCTGGATTTGAACTCAGGTCCTCCTGACTCCGGGGCTGGTGCTCCATCCGCTGCACCAACTTGCTGTCCCATATTTAGTTAATATTAAATTGAACAAAATGATTTCTAGCAGACTCAAAAATACTAAATATATTATTAATATATTTTTCTTACACATACACATCATTGCACAGAAAATCATATTGATGAAATCAATGCAAAGATACATTGTATATAGATACATTTGGAAGTTATTTGTGTAATGAGTGTAAGAAGGGTGTAACATATTACCAAGAAACATCTTGCCTTGTGAATTAACACAAAAGATGATACTAATTCAATATTTATTTAGTGCCTACTAAGTGACAGACACTGTACTAAATGATAAGAATTCTAATGGAAATAGAATGAGAATCTTGCCCTCAAGGAGTTTATGTTCCAATAAAAGATAACAAATAAAAGGATGATGAAAGAGGGCAGGAGAAGAAACCCCTCTTATGGAGCATAGAAGAAAAGGCCAGAGAGTTGAGTGGAGCCCAGAGATGAACAAAGATATGTGTCATCTGGGTGCTTTCCTTAAAGGGGAGGTTTATGGGAGGAAGGAAGGGGCTAGAGGGGCAGAGTATACTTCCAGTGTGATACATCCAGACGAGAGATAGACTTTCCCAGGTTGAAGTGTTGTAGTGAGAAACATGTCATGGGACATGACAACTGGATGAGAAGTCATGCTAGTTATTTAGTAAGACTGAGAACAACTAATAGGCCACAATAACGACCAAGAAATATTAAAATAACCAAAGGAAAACTTCCAGTATATTGAGTAAATCCTTTGTAGATATTTTACAGAAAGATATGGTTGATATTTACGTGGGATGAGGATGCAATCATACATTTAGATTTATATGGTTTAAGAAAAAAAAAAACAACACCCACAGCAATGAGATCAGAGTCTGATCAAAATGCCATTACTCCATTTGAACAGTCTCCTCAGTACACCTCCAATTTACCTGACATATAAAAATATCCTCTTAAAAGTAATCATCTACCCCAGGACAAGACATCAACTTAGATACAGACTATGCAGAAATGGTTGTAGATTTAAAGATATATGCAAGTGGCTGAATCATTTCTCTAAGCACAGCGGGATGTTTTAGACTATTACCCTTCCTCTAGTACTTACATCTGACTTCCTGAATTAAAGATAAATATAGAAGTACTTTCTTTATAATACTTTACCCCCGGGAAGAATAATTAATCCATATAATGAACTAATCTGCTGCCATAACATTTTCCTTCTCTATTGTATTCTCTCTTTAGAACAGGACCGATGCAGATAGTTATTACAACAGGCCTTTTAAATTAAAATCTTAAGATGAAAATAACATTTTTAAAATTTTTCCAAACTTACCCTTTAGCCAAATACAAATGCACTGGCTACCATATCCACATGTCAAATTGCTTCTAATCCAAATGATCCCAGCTGATATGGTTGATTAAAGACCAACTTGCTACAATTGATATGAATTTATATGATTTCATCATTTCCCTTGCCGGCTGTCACTTGAGTCCAATCTAGTTACCTACTAAAATTCATGGAATCATAATTGCAAAGAATTCCAGATTTCAAAAGGGACATAGCAGCCATCAACACCAACCTAATAATCCTTCTTACAATATACCAAAAAAGTTGTCATGCAGCCTCTGTCTGAAAGCCTCCAGTGATGGGAAACCCTATATCTATCCAGGCACCTATTCTATTTTTTAATAGCTTCACCTGTTGGGAATTTTTTTCTGCTATAAAGCCTGTAATTACTTTTGCAGATTATATTCATTGTTAATTAATTCTACCCAAATTGAATAAGCTGAATCCCCTTTCTACATCAACATGAGAAGGCAGCTATTATAATCCTATAGGGTTAACTAGTCTTCTCTTCTCCAAACTAAACATAACTAGTACTTTTGACCAGTCTTCAGAGAGATGAACTCGAGGTTCTTCACCTTGTTCTCATCTGGAAATGCTTACCAACATCCTTCCTAAAGTGTAGGAAAACAAAACAAATAAGCACAATTCTCCATCTGCCCAGGGCAGTATTTAAAGAGGAGGTATCACATCTTGATTCTTGGAAGCCATGCCTAGGTTCCTCCAATGGTGAGATCCTACTAAGGTGACATGGAACCCTTATTAGCCAAATTCCTTGAAAACCAATCCTATATCAATTCTATAACCTCTCCCCATGTTTGAAACTAGAAAAGGTCATACTATGTAATGTTAAATGCTACATTTCTGCCCACCTAGGCAAGAAATTGCATTCATCACTTGGGGAACCCTTTGAAAAAGTAGTCAAGATATTATAAGTGTGGGCATTCTGGTTTCTGATCACTAATTTGAAAATGTTGACCAAACTGTAAATAGTGAATCTCATTATGAAAAAGAAAGAATCTCACCTTTAATTTCAGGATCTTAAGTGATGTTACAATTTAATTTTTTATTCAATACAAAGTGAGGTAACATTGTTTTTCCTTACATCTTTCTATAAACATGACCAGTGCACACCACTCAACGTGGAACCCTGAGTACTTCAAAATATCTGTGATTTCATCAGTGATGTTAGTTTGCATTGATGCACACTCCACTGCCTTTATTTGCCCCACCACAATATCTTAGTGTTTGTCATAGCCAAAAGATGCCTAGCCTTTTATTCAGATTCCTGGTGGTAAGTCTCTATATCCTTAGTTTAGAATGGTCCTCAGAGGGCAGACTGTTGGCAAGTGATCAGTCCACTTTGGTAGTTCATTCTAAATCTTGAGGTCTACTGGCATAAAGATTAGAAACCCAGACTTACCTATCTGCTTTAAGCAGGCATAGTAGTTAGAATTCAGCAAAGGAAAAAGTAAAAACATTGTTAAAAAGAACTATTAAATTATGATTTTAAGTTAAATTATTAAATTATAATTATTAATTATACTTAACTGTTAATTATATAGAGTAAAATCAAACCAACATATAGGCTAATTGTCACAGAAATTATAAAACATCGCTATTTCTTATCAGGATAATAAAAACATTATAGAGTATATAACATATGACTTTATCACTCATCCCCACTTCTATTCCATTCCTTCCTTTCCGACTGTCTCCCACATTGTAATATAATAATTTCAGAATGCCTTTCATGAAGGAAAATGATCTAATATATTTGTGAATTAATATATTTACTTTCTAAAGTCTAAAACTATTTGAAAATAGGTTTCCAGGAAAAGAATAACATATAACACAAATCAATTATTAGGAGTATAACTTGACAATGATACGTAGAAATTTCATAGGATCGGAGTAAAAAAAATGGGAAAGTCAGGGTGAAGCAACTACTTTACCTTAAAACTTCTTTTCAAGGCACGTTGACTCCTTTCACTAGAGATCTTCCATTATAGATTGGGGAATTACTTGTTGGGGATGCCTCAGAGACAATATGTGGTCTAACTGCCCACCGAGGTCCTTTCTAATTCTAGGATTCTGTGGAATGGTCTCTGGAATTTTGAATCAGAAAGTTGACTTTGAATCTCAAGTCTGAATTATTTATGGTATGAATTTGAGCAACTCAGAACACAGAATGTCATTGCTAGAAGGGACCTCAGAGCTTACTCTGTCTGACTGCCTAATATGGATGGCAAATGGTAGAGGCAGGTCTTAAATTCCCAGGTGTCACGTTTCTCAGGGCAACACTACACTGGAGGACCATGTTGCCCTTGAGTTTCTCCATTTGTAAAGTGGAGGGGTTGAACTAGATAATATCGAAGGTTTATTCCAGCTCAAATGATTCTGATTACTGGCCTTGTGGCAGCTGGGTAGGTGTCTCTTGGAATAAAGAGGCACCTCAAATCACACCACAGAGACATCCTCTTGGCCTGCCTATGCATATGGCTAAATATTCCTGGCTCTACTTGCTAAACTGTAGACAATATATATCTATAGGGACAGAAACTGGACCTGTCATTTTATTGGTGAGCAGCTCTGAGTAAATAATTCACTCTATAAGTGCATGTGAGTACCTTCTTTACATACTAGTCTTGGCTGCCCCCAAAATTGGAAGACTAATTTGTAAGAAGGTGTTCACATATACTCATGGAGTGAATTCTTTATTCAGAGCTTCCTACTCCAAGAAATTGCAGACTCAGTGTCTAACCCTAAAGATGTTTAGATTTGTTGGGATTTGCCCTGAGTTACATATCCAGTCTATGTCAGAGGTAGATCATATCTATTATGGGACTTTTACATTGAAATATTAAAATATACTCTTTTATCCTCAACCAGCTCTATTGAAGACACTGTGAAGATGCCTAAGGGTATAGAACATTGCATTTAAAATGAAGGCTTTTTTTTCTTTTTAATATATGGAGCAATTGTGCTGTTTTTTTTGTTACTATTTTTTATTTTTTTCTACTAAAAATTGTTTATTGTAATAACATGGTTCTCAAAGGGGTGAAAAGGGTGGATATATGTAGGGGTAATAGATATAAAAGCAAAATTTATCAATAAAGCTAAAATAACAATTTAATATTTTTAAATTTGCTTTTATTGATTACCCACAAAAGTCTATTTGCTATAATGAAAAGAGAAATGGACCTGGAGTAAAGGTACATGGGTTCTATTTCCTGCTCTATAACTAACAGCTGACATCCATAGAGTGCCTCAAGATTTGACAAGTGCTTTATATACATCATATCACCCAATCCTCATTATAACCCTGTGAAACTGATGCTATAATTATTCCCATTTTACAGGTGAGGAAATGAAGGGTCAGAAAGGTTGCCTTTACCACTCATTAATTAAGTCAAATTTGGAAGTTACAAGCTCTCTGGATCTCAGTTTCCTCACTGGCAAATTGAAAAAGTTGTACTAAATGATCCTTGAGTGCCCATTAGGCTCTAAGTTTGCACGGCTTATGATTCCCCACATGCACCAAAGCATCCACATATAATGTATGTGCAGAACCAAGAAATCTACCTGGTGTTAACTTTCCAGTCACTGGAAAACAAATCTCATTCCAGTGAAGATTGATAAGGTCAAAGAGAGTGTGCCTAAGCTAAACCATAATCGCACAAAGTGTACTTCATTTGGGAATGCATTTCATTTGCCCACAGGAGGGCACACTCGGCTGCTTTCACCACTGGGAGAGTTCACCAGTACAATGGTTAGATATAGCATCACTGTGGTTCTATTCCCACATTGTTCAGGTTTGTTACCTGCCATTAAACAAAAGCAGTGATCAAGTCCTTTGAATACTGGCCATCTCAAGGACAGTTTCCAGCTCTGTCCAACGAACAGATTGTATTTCCCCTCAACCCCAAAGCTTCTTGATGTATTTAGTTAAGGAAAACTTCATTTTAGTGACTCCAAATTCCTATTGAAAATAACCTAAGTCACATAAGTGGGCCAAAGCCTAGTTGTTATGACATGGATAAATAATAAAATTTAATAAATATAATACTTATTAAAATGAAAGTGAATATATTTAAATATCTTCCCTATCATAAGATATTATTTTAACTTAAACTGCTTTAGATGATTTAAGTAATCCTTAAATATAGGTCCTAAGTAAGAATTCCAGAACACATTCAAAATAGTAAGAATAGTCAATTCAAAATGTTCCAATGTATAAATAAAAATCCAAAGAAAGTCAATCCAAGAATCTAAATTAGCATGATGCAGAGCAATTGGCATATGTAACAAATCAGCAGGTATTTAGTACTCTGAAAACAGATTGGGAAATAAGATAAATATATGCCACATTAAAATCCTGCTGGAGAAAGAAATAAGTTAAGCACCTCAATACCATTGCTTTGTTAATAATCTTTCACTGAGAATTTAGATGAAATGAATTAATATCCAAACAAGTGTTTTCATTTTCTAAAAGTCTATGACCCAGACTAGGTTCAGAAGAACTGACAACTTCAATGCCCCATCACCATAACTGCTTGAAAACTCCCTCTCCCCGATTTCATACCAAATGACGATATCAAACAAGATTTTACATCTCTGATATCAAGGAACATATATTTCAACCAATGAATGTTTGAATTTTTCACTGGCATGTTTAATCCTGAAATAATCAATGCTTGAAAAAAATATATGAAGATAAGCATTCACCCAGTTGCCAAATGTAGCTGAAAACAGTCCAATAAGACAAGTGGGTGACTGATGGATGGCTCCTGCAGGGCTAAGACAAGCCATCCAAACTTCTTGTGCATTTTCCAGGGCATGTAAATGTAGTGAACAAGCTATTTCTGGACAATTTTTTTTAATTTTCTCCCTGATGGGCATGTTTTAGGAATACAGGGACTGTCCTACTGGACTGGGCAGTTTCTCTGATGTGTTCCAACTCTGAATATCTATGATTTTTAAGTTATTCTAGCCAAGATAATGGCTGGGGTTGGTTCATGATTGTCATAGCTCAGGCATTTAAGGCACATCTAAAATTACCCCCTTCATTTTGGGACTGATAGATGCTCAACCAAAATGGGAGCTAGAAATGCTTAACTCAGGAGTAATGCGCAAATGTGTCCTGGACCCCTCTGGCAGTCTGGTGAAGCCTATGCACTCCTTATCATAATAACAGTTTCAAATGAATTAAAGTAAATAAACAGGATTATATGAGAAACCAATTATATTGAAATACAGTTTAAAAAAACACATGTTCACAGGCCCTAGCTTAGCGTCTCAGGTGAATGACCCTATCCCCAATTACAAATAATAACTATAATTCCCCCTCAACTCTCTCTAGGTAACAGCCACATTTAGATCAGTTGTGTTCTACCTGGCCCCAAGAGGGTAGACATGGAAGTAAGTTGCACAGAGGCAAATTAAGCCTTGCTAATGGTTGGGGAGTGAGGCACTTCATAAAACTGACTAAATGTAAGATAAGCTGCCTTAATAAGTGGTAGATTCCCCTAAATAGAAGTCTTCAAGCAAAATCTGAGTGCAAAAATCCACTTCTCAAGGATCTTATAGGAAGCAGTCCTACTCTGGTATTTGTTAGAAAAATGATCTCTGTGAGCCCTTCTACCTGTGAGATTCTGTATTAAGAAATTTTTCTGAAAATAATGGATTTTTGAAAACAACCATGAGTTTCAGTTGAATGCTAATTACATGATGGACCAGAGATGACAGTGTGAAAAAACAGAAATAGTGGGATAGCATGGTGCCATGGATAGCAAGGGAAAAAAGTACCTAATAACCAAACACACTTATAGTGTGAAGTGAACTTTGAGCAAAACAAGGGAAAGAATGGAAATGCAATCAAGAATAGGAGACCAAGGAGGAATGATGGCTAATTTGCCATTACTTAATCATCAGTGAAAGTGATACTGGTGAATGAAATCAGGAGACACTGGTGGGATGTGAATGGAAAAGGTTATAAGGCTACCTGGAATAGAGATAGACTGAAAACAGACACTAACCTTGCAACCTGGGGGCAGAATGCTGGACTTGGATTGAGGAAGACCTGAGATTCAGGCTGGTATCAGAAATGTGTTGTATGATGCTGGGCAAGTAATTTCACATAGTTAAGGTTTGGTTTCATCATCCGTAAAATGGGAATAAGAATAGAGCCTTCCTCAAAGAGTTGTCATGATTTTCAAATGAAATAACAAAGAGAAAGTCCTTTGCAAACTTTAAAGCAATATATGTGTGTCTGATTGTATGTATACACACATGTGAATATATTATGCCTACATATATTTGTGAATGTAGTTATAAGTAAATATATACATATATGAAACTTTATGTATGTGTGTATGTATATACATGTGTATATATGCATGTACATATGTATAGGAGCTATCATCAAAACGACCATTCTAAAGGATAATAATGAGCCAAGATATAGGTTCCCTACTTAGCCTTATAGGAACCAAGAAGGAAAAACATTCTTAGCTGTTCAGATGACAAAACTGTACTCTATGCTGTAAATCAATCATTCTGCAAACTTTATATAAATTTGAAGTATGGTACAGTATTGCAGAGAACCTGACCATGGAGTTATGGAGTCATGGATTTAAGTCCCACTTTGGATACATTTCAGTTGAGTGACCCTGGGAAAGTCACAAAACTTCTCAGCCATCCCTTTTAAGATTTTATGTTGTAGAACATTAATTGATCTGCATCGACCTGCAGAGTTTCTCACGGGGAATTTAATGAGAAAATGAAATAACAGGTCTTGACACACACTTACAGACACATACGTGTCACACATGTTGCATATAGATAAGCATATACATTCATCTACGTATGCATGTATATATCATTATAAAATATCTGTATGCTTATGTATGCACACACACAGATGCCCAAAGATCCCTTGCACAATAGAAAGTCTTTTGTACTTTAAAAGGTTGATAGTTTATGATATGCTTAAGAACTACATAAAATTATCTTAGAGAAATAAGATAAAGGTCTGCATTCTCAATATCATAGTTTAATGAGACCCTCAATTCAGATTCTATTAATTTTTCATTCCTTGCATGGTGACAATGGTCAAGATGATTAGTAATGATTAGTAGACGATTTGGTGAAGCATTAGCATTTCACCATGAGATTCCATAGAGCTTTACTCCTTGTCCTATAATATGACATCCTAGTTCTCTGCTTTTGCTGCCCATGTTTTGGGTAAGCAGACTGGAAAGATTCTTACTGGTCACGTTATGCCCAGGAGGCCTAAAGCATGCATCCAAGGCAGGCTACCGGATGGTACCAACATTAAGGGAGCACTAATAACACTTGTACTTCTCAGGCCATGTAGAAATAGCTTAATGAGTTAAAATATGAAATACTAGGTAGCAATGGTTTCTTATTTGCAGACTATCCAGAAATGATCCCAGATGTGCCTGGATCTCTCCCCAGGTATGTGAGCATCCTTGGATTCCCACTCCCTCCACCCTGCATCACTCCACTGAACTGAATATGTCTTAAAAATTACATTTGAAGGCACATTTCCTGATGGTAGACATGGGTCCATTTGTATTGTTTGCCCCAGGCACCAGAACTGTTCTTAGGGCTGGCTCTGCTAGAGGATGATCTCATCATTGCTGACTTCAAGCAGGATGAAACTGGGGACATCTGTTCCTAGTTAGCAACATTGGACCGAACGCATCACCCTATTTGCATCTGCACGATTTGGTTAAAATGGAAGTATTAAACTAGTCAATAAACACTTATTAATCACTTACTGTATGCCAGTACTGCTCTAAGATAAGAATATCAGAATCGCTGATTTTTAGAGGATGTGCTACATAAATAATGAAGCTCTTTGAAGCAAGATTGTGTACAACAGAGATTAAGACTGAATCTGGGGTTTCATTGATCTGGGGGACTCACAGGTGGGAACACTGTTACTACTAATACAGGTCCATAACTTCTCTACAAACTGGTAGGCTAAGTGATTTACCTAGAGTCACACAAACAGTAGGTCTCAAAGGTGAAATTTGAACCCAATTCTTTCTGGATTCAAGGACAGCTCATTATCCACTCTATGACACTGACTTTCAGCAACATTACAATAGTCATGCTGTTGAAAATAAATTTCAAACAATCAAACAAGAATCATGCAATAAGCCAGACACTATATGGAATGGGGCACCATTAACAACCAACATAGGACTCTCAAAAGGTGGCCTCCATCTTATAGACCAATAAAGTTAGCAAATATAAATCAGAAGCCAATTCTTTGGGGGAAAGACATATGTCAAAACATAATAGTTATCACCACATCAGAACAACTCAATCCCAGAACTTCAGCACCAGAAGGATAATGAGCAGAGTTACTCAACCTAGGATAGTTCCTTCTATATTTATAGACTTTCTGCAAAGCTTCTCTTTAACCTGAGGTTAAAGTCAAAAATCTCAGGATATTGAATGTATTGTACAAAATAAAAGTTTACAAACAGAACTTCACTCTGGACAAACCAACTGAACTCCAAGAAATTTTGATACTATTGAGATTATGTGATATTTCTTATTGGACCTCAAATTTTATTTACTATCACTGAACACACAAAAGTGTGGACAAATAGATGGAGAGATAGAGAGATTATAGATATAGATATAGATACATATGTCTATATATCTCTACAGCAATGTACATCTCTGTGTAGCATATTTTTATAATCAATTTTGACAAAAATATTAAAAACTTTCCAATCTCTCCTGCAAATAGTTTGTTTGTACATAGTTGTTTGCATATTATTCCCTCCCTCTTTAAACTGAGTTCATTGAGAGGAAACTGCTTTTTAATTTTTTGTATCCTTATTGTTTGGGTAGGAGCATAACAAGAATTTACTAATAGCAAAAGTTCTTAAACCTTTGCCTACTGCATCTCACTGGCACTCTTTGGGGCCATTTATTTTTTGTATTTGCTACTCAAGAAACACCTTCTTTGGCAACAAGCCATAGAAATATTGTAACCTCACAATAAGTACAGAAAATGAACCCATCCCCTGAAGCATTTTTGCCTGGCATTCATCCTCTGTGATGTCCAAAGGTACTAAAGACAAATGAAGTGGGCAACTGCTTTTTTATCCCATTCACTAGTTTATGTGCCCTGAGCAAATTGAGCTAATGAGTAGAGAATTGCCTTCCCCCTGCTGTACTAGTGAAATGTGACCTTGAAGAAATCTTTAGTTTGGGTTGGGGTGAAGGGCTTTCCTTCCTGCCCACTATATAGGGATTGGAGTTCTCAGCTATTTGCCTAGGACAGTATCTGAAGGATGGGTCTTTTGGTAAGCTGGGCAACACATTTCTGTTGTTTTCAGTGCCCTCAATATCTTCCATCCACCCAGTGTCCCCCTGCTCCTTTTACCCTTTCTCCCCCATAACCATCACTATGTCCATTACATGTTATATAGGACTCAAAAGAGCAGTGAGGTTTTCTGAGACACCCTAGCTGTCTTTAGGCTGACTCAGTTCTGCTGCAACTACATCAATACCACATATATTCCCCTATGCTTCATACTGCTCTCCTCTTCCACTCCAGGAGAAAAAAGGCAATGGAATTTGGAAGGGTGACAGGATGGTACCACCCAACCAGCTGGTGCTAGTTTTGGGGGGCAGAAATGTTGAGTTCTGCTTAATTCCATCTATATGCACTACCTGTCTCGGCCTCTACCCTTATTAATTGCCAAGGACCTTGTTCACAAGTAGCCGTCAATCTAACTCTTCCTAAGGCTTTTAAAACATTTTATATTAATTAATTTATTATTAATATTCAACATTCATTTCCTTAAGTTTTTGAGTTTCAATTTTTTTCTGCCTTTCTCCTCTACCCCCTCCCCAAGATAGTAGGAAATCCAATGTAGGCTCTACACATACATTCTTATTAAACATATTTTCACATCAGTCATGTTGTAAAGTAGAATTAGAACAAATGGAAAGAACCATGAGTAAGAAGAAACAAAGAGAGAGAGAGAGAGAGAAAATAGTATGCTTAGATCTGCATTCAGACTCCATAGTTCTTTCTCTGGGTGTGGATAGCATTTTCCACCATGAGTCTTGTGGAGTTGTCTTAGATCCTTGTATTGCTGAAAAGAGCTAAGTCTATCAAAGTCAGTCATCATACAATATGGTTGTTACTATGTACAATGTTCTCCTGATTCTGCTCACTTCACTCAGCATTAGTTCATATAAATCCTTCCAGGTTTTTATGAAGTTTGCCTGCTCATTATTTCTTCTAGCACAATAGCATTTGATTACATTCATATACCACAAGTTGTTCAGCCATTACCCAATTGATGGGCATCCCCTCAATTTCCAATTCTTGGCCACCAGAAAAAGAGTTGTTATAAATATTGTTGTACATATGGGTCTTTTTCCCACTTTTATGGTATCTTTGAGATACAACCCTAAAAGTGGTATTGATGGGTCAAAGTGTATACACATTTTTATAGCCCTTTGGGTATAGTTCCAAATTGCTCTCCAAAATGGTTGGATCAGTTCACAACTCCACCAGCAATGCAGCAGTGTTCCATTTTTCCCACATCTTCTCCAGCATTTATCATTTTCCTGTTTTGTCATGTTAACCAAGCTGATAGGTGTGGTGTGGTACCTAAGAGTTGTTTTGATCTGCATTTCTCTAACCAATAGTGACTTAGAGCATTTTTTTCATATGATTATATATATAGCTTTAATTTCTTCATCTGAAAACTGCCTATTCATATCCTTTGACCATTTATCAATTGGAGAATGACTTGTATTCTTATAAATTTGATTCAGTTCTCTATATATTTTAGATATGAGGCCTTTATCAGAGACACTAGTTGTAGAAATTCTTTCCCAATTTTCTGCTTCCCTCCTAATCTTGGTTGCATTGGCTTTGTTTGTGCAAAAACTTCTCAATTTAATGTAAACAATATTATCCATTTTGCATTTCATAATGTTCTCTATCTCTTGTTTGGTCATAAATTCTTCCATTCTCTATAAATCTGACAGGTAAACTGTTTTTTGCTCTCCCACTTTGCTTATTGTGTCAGCCTTTATATCTAAATCATGTACCCATTTTGACTTTATTTGGGTATATGGTGTAAGATGTTGGTCTGTGCCAAATTTCTGCCAAAAAACTATTTCCAGTTTTCCCAGCAGTTTTTGTCAAATAGTGAGTTCTTATCCCAGAAGCTGGGGTCTTTGGGTTTATCAATCAGTAGATTACTATAGCCATTGACTACTGTGTCTTATGTACCTAACCTATTCCACTGATCCACCACTCTATTTCTTAGGCAGTACCAAGTAGTTTTGAAGATTGCTGCTTTATAATACAACTTAAGATCTGGTATGGCTAGGCCGCCCTCCCTAGCATTTCTTTTCATTAGTTCCTTTGATATTCTGGACCTTCTGTTCTTCCAAATGAAACTTATTACTGTTTTTTTCTAGCTTTAGAAAATAATTTTGTTAGTTTGATTGGTATAGAACTGAATAAGCAAATTAATTTAGGTAGAATTGTCATTTTTATTATATTTGCTCAGCCTACCCATGAACAACTGATGTTTTTCCAACGATTTAGGTCTGACTTTATTTGTGTGAAAAGTGCCTAAGGCCTTTTCGAGGGATTTGAGGGCAACAGGTTAAGGTAGTACCCTTCCCCGGTTTATTTGCTTTTAAAAGGAGCTTCTGCAAGGCTAAAAAAAGGTTTCACAACACTAAAGTAATTCATCAATGACAGAAGAAATTCAAATACTGTTGCAGACCACTGAAGATGATATTTTGGGACATGTTATCTTCAATAAACTCCTTTAAAACATATGACCTGGGTGGCATGTCCACATGAGCCTAAAACTTGGGTTTCTCTAGTGGGGCAAACTCTGAAATCAGAAATTTGAATAGGCAAGTGATCATATTGCTGTGCCTAATTCCAATGTTTAATTTAGTCACTTTTGAAAATTAAACCCAAAGTCTCAGTTCCTTGATTCATAGGTTAGTTATCCAGCAAAGTGCCAGGGTACTAAACCCGAGGAGATGTGTTGACAGACTGTCAGAACAGCAGGCAGAGCTTTGAGAAGAAAAGGTGGGAGGATGATGCACAAGAAAAGAAGATGCAAAACTCATTCTTTGCTTCATCTATGAAAAGTACAAGAAGCTGTGATTAATTTAAAGAAGGAAGGTTATATCTTTGCAAACTTTGTCAGGAAGTCAATTATATAACTGTGAGTTAACTATTCTCACACCCTGACTAAATTAAGATATCTGTGAAGCCAGATTTATTTTTTCAAATTGATTCAGATGAAAGTGTTATTAAATTTTACTTAAATTGTTAAGACTCAGAGTTACCTGATATTAATATACCCTAAGGAAAATGGTAACTCTTTTTTCTTCCTAGGGTAGGTATAACTTATTGAGCTTTACGACCTTGGGCCATTATGACTCAAAATTACTAGTCTTTCATGTTCCTGACTGGAAAATAAGGTATCTCGATGAAATTATCTCTAAGATCCTTTATAGCATTTGTTGATCTGATGGGACCAAACATGATCCGTCCAGTCTTGAAAAGACTAACATACCTCATTAAATGATCTTATTATTATTACCACAGAGAAATTTGGACATGGAGGAAATCTTGCTTGTTTAGCACAGCTTTTTAAAATATAAATCATCTCTGATACTTACTGGTTCTATAATCTCATCAGTGTAAGTCTCCCCTACAGCTCAATTCATTCATTAATTGTTAATTAACAATTGTACATTATTGTTTTAGTTTTCTACAAGCCTCCAACCATATTACATAAGGCTACAAAAGAAAGATCTGAAAAACAGCTATATGTATATATACATATATACACATATATATGTATATATACATGAATGCATGTGTATATAATGCAAGACAATGATGTCAAAGTGGAAGGAAGCTTCGATATGCACAAAACTGAAACTCTGTTCTTTACCATGTGACCTAACTGATCGAGACGCCCCCTCAACGCATGAGAGAATTGAGTTCAGAGTTTAGCATTTATCTAAAACTCAAAGGGAACTCTGCTAAATTGTCTTTCAAGCTAAGGAAAAAAACAAAAATGACTTCAACAATATTTGATACTTTGACTTACTTAGTTTACATTAAATTGTACAGATATTTATGAGGAGCCTACTGTGTTCAGATCAATGGCAGCAAGGAGTGTTTCAGTCACAATAATTCACTATTAATGTAGTACTTGAAATATTACAGAAAGTCATTCTACACAGTGAGATATAAAGGGCAGTTATTATTGTCTCCAATTTACATAAAAAGAAAGTGAGTCTCAAGAGGTAATATGACTTGCCCTTGGCCACATACTGAGTACATGTAACAGCCAGGAATCAAATCTAGGTCTTCTGATCTCAAGCCCAATATTCTCTGTCTATTATCTTCCAAAAGTTCTGTCCTAAGGGATCTTATATCCTAGGAGGAAGATATGAAAGACAAATAACTATAACCCCCCAAAAAGCACACGATAACAGCATAAGGAAGCAATAAAATGTGTGAACTCTAAGGAATGACTCATGGAAGGACAGAGCAGGTAGGCTTTATAGGCCAAAGCTCAATTTATAGAAGTTGGGAGGAGATAACTTTCTAGTCATAAGCAAAAACAGGAGCAAACACAAAGAGAGGGAGAAAGGGATGGAATGAGTGATTCTGTTTGTCTAGAGAAAAAAAAAACAGAGAGGCATATGGTTAGGAAAAGACAAGTCTGGAAAACAAGGATAACATCAGGCTGTGCACCAGACACTAACATATTATCATCATCATCATCATTATCATCATCATCATCAAAATACCAACAAGAACAACAATAGTATTTACATAGTACCCTAAGGTTTACAAAGTTTTTTTGATCCTCCCAAAGACCCTAAGAGGTAAGTTCTATTCTTATCCCCTTTTTACAGATTAGGAAACTGAGACTAAAAGTGATTAAGTTACACACAGCATCACACAGCCAAGTAAGCACCTCAGGCAGGATTTGAACTCAGGTCTTGCTGACTTCAAGTCTAGCATTCTATTCTTTGTGCCACTTAACTGTCTTATTGCCTTTTACATGCCCATGACTTCCCAGATCACTTTTTCACTTCCACTTATGTGACCTTATTTTCACGCTGGTAGAGTCTCCCCTAATACAGCCTCTTCTTCTGATTGATGAGTTTTTCTCCAGCCTCCATTTGGAGAAACATGCACCCCAGCTCTTATCTCTTCAAACCTGGACCAATCCATGACTCCCAGCACCACCTTTCCACTTGCCATCATACTAATCTCTTCCTCCCTTCTTTCAGCTCCCTTTTAGGTTTTCTCTTCTCTAAAATGTAAGCAATTTGAGGTCAGGGACAGTCTTGCTTTTTGCTTTAATTTCTATCTTCAGTGTTTAGTACAGTACACAATTGGACATATTCTCCCTTCTTTCTGTCTCTATCTTGTTATCTCTTCCTTTCTTTCTTCCTTTCTTTCTTTCTTTCTTTCTTTCTTTCTTTTTCTTTCTTCCTCTCTTCCTCCCTTCCTCTCCCCTCCTCTGTGCCTCTCTCACTATTTCTATGTCTCTGTCTCTATGTTTCAATCTATCTATCTATCTATCTATCTATCTATCTATCTATCTATCTATCTATCTACCTACCTATCTATCTATCTATCTATAGGACTACTGAATGATTTTGAACAAAGAAATGGCCTGAGCACATCTTCTCTACATAATGAGTATTCATCTTGGAAATGATTTGAAGAATAGATGGGATAGTAGAAAATAGAGTTGAGAAAACTATTAGGAATCTATTGCAATTCTCCATCTTGGAAATCACAAAGGCCTATACCAGGGAAGTGCTAGCGGTGGTGAGAGACAGGCCAGGAAGCATGCAATCTCTGAATCTGAGTGTAGAGTCCCACTTAATCTTTTAGCTCTGGCAGCAAAAGAGGATTTGGCTCTCCCCACATCATAGGGTTTTTGATTTTCTTTTATTTGTCAGGAATTATTATAGAAGTCAAGATTAATACAGATAGGAATTTATTGGATCACACTTAGTAATTTGCTGGTTTTAAAATGCTGAAATGAGTTTTAGGAATATAATTTTTCTCAACTATATTTTATAATTTTATTTCCTTTTGGCTCTATGTTGCTGCCAGTCATGTCCAATTCTCCATGCTCCCACGGGTGTTTTCTTGGTAAAGATACTAGAGCAATTTTCTATTTCCTTCTCCAGCTCATTTTATAGAAGAGGAAACTAAGGCAAACAGAGTTAAGTGACTCACCCAGGGTCACACAGCTAGTAAGTGTCTGAGGCCAGATTTGAATTCAAGAAGATAAGTCTTTCTCACTCCAAGCCAGGCACTCTATCCACTGGATGTAGCTAATAAAATGTAGCACAAAACATGACAGCTGACAAACCCAAACTGTAGGGTAAGGGAACTGAATAGCACAGTGGATAGAGCACTGGGCCTGGAGTAAAGAAATCCTGAGTTCAAATTCAGCCTCAGACACATAATAGGAGACTTTGGAAAAGTCACAACTTTAGTTTCCTCATCTATAAACTGGGGATGATTACATGGATTATTTAATATTTTATTGAGACCAGTGGGAGGTCCTATTCTATCACAACTGTAAAAAACATGTAAAGGAGTTTAAGTACCCATTCAGTTGAGTTTTGTCCTTCACACATTTGGAGTCTGGAAGTCAAAAAAATAATAGATCCGATTCTCTCAAACGATGAGTCACAGAACACCAGAGAAGATACTGAGTGGAGACTCACATTCCAAAAGATGCCAGTTCTAAATTACAACTCCAACTAGTCCATGAAGAATCAGAGGCACCTTGACCAATTGCTTCATGAAGATCCGAGCTTGAAACCTGTTTTAGATGCTTCCAAGGTATGTGACCCTGGTTCACTCACCATCTCCGAGTCTCAGTTTCCTCATTGGTAATAAGGGTAATAAAATCATCTACCTCACAGGGTTATTATGAGGAACAAATGAGCACTATATGTGAAGCTCTTTACATATCTTAGAAAAGGTACATAAATTTTGAGGGTCAGCTATGATCATTTTGCAAAAATATGGATCGATACTTATATCAGTGTAATGAACTCTCAGTAAGAAGATTCTCTAGATTGAAGATCAGCACTGTTTTATAATTTATAGAACACTAAGAGGTTAAGAGAGTTGCCCAGAATCATGTAATTAATATTTGTCAAAGGCTGAACTTGTACCCAGGTCTCTCTACTATGAAGCCAGCTCTATACTCTTATTGTATACGTTATCATAAAGATATTAATATTGTAAAGTTTATTTTCTCATCTTGTTCAATGTATTTCAGACTGAAATCGCCTTAGGACAAGTCATTATTCTATCATTAGTATTTTATTTTTCATGTTTTGCAAATTATAGCACAGGTGTTTAAAATGACTGGGAATTTTTATTTAATAAAATGATTAAGATATATTTTCATATTCTGCAGGTTCATTGAAAGCATTTAGAGTACAACTCCAGAAAAAGACAGGATGATGGGGATGCTATGTACCTGAGCCCATTCCCATATGATTTTGATTTCATCTGCTAAGTCACTACAGCATCTATTAAAATCACCCTTTGTTAGTATTATTATATCAATGTTCAGTTCAAAAAAGCAGATCTATCTGTAATAATTATCTAGTTCTAAGAATTTATTGGCTGAGTTCTCTCAAAAAAATTAGATCCATATTTGTATATGGGAATGTGCCATCTGTTGGTCCATGAAACATGGCAAATTTCAGATGTATCATTCTAGTCATCAGGTCATGTCTATATATGTATTTAGTAGATGCTAAGGTTTATTTTTTTTTCTTTACAAGCTACAGTGATATGCTGCCCAATTTTTTTACTGTTTTCTCACAAAATTTGCATGGAATCACTAAATCTGAGCTCCTTAAAGGTAAACCTTTGAAACTTCTGAAGGTAGTAACCTGGTTTGGAATTTCCATAATAAACTCCTTCATTTAGACAGATAGATAGATAGATGGATAGATAGATAAATAGATAGATAGATAGATAGATAGATAGATAGATAGATAGATAGATAGATAGATGGGTAGATAGAAGATAGATGGATAGATAGATATAGATATAGACATAGATATAGATACATAGATCTATATAGATATAGATAGATATAGATATATAGATCTATATAGATATAGATCTATATATAGATAGATAGATATAGATATATAGATCTAGATAGATATATAGATACATAGATCTATATAGATATAGATAGATATAGATATAGCTATATAGATCTATATAGATATAGATAGATACAGATATATATAGATCTATATAGATATAGATAGATATAGATACAGATATATAGATCTACATAGATATAGATATAGATATAAAGATCTATATAGATATAGATAGATATAGGTATAGATAGAGATAGAGATATATCAACATTTGTTCAGCACTTCTTCATCACCATGTGATCAGGGGCCATCTGGCGGTAACCTATTTATGGTTATATTAAATAAATCTAGTAACATAGACTCATTATCAGCCTTTATTCTTCCTGGAAGGAGGGATATTGACTTGTTCCTAAAGTATTCTGTAGATTTGGATCTGTTTATCGTATTTTTAAGCACATGCAATCTTCTGGTGTTAAAGTCCACCTGTTTGTGGCTGACTGATTTAGTTGGTTACCATATAGTGCTAATGAGGTCATAATAATGTGTTCAATCACAAAGCACACCAGTTAGCTTGATTATTATTCCATGACAACTGATGTCACCCCTGATGGCAACATCAACTGGTCACAAGTGGGTTGGACTAAGCAAGAACATGTGAATAGGTAAGTGTAAAATGCCAAACACTAGCCAAGCAATCCAGGGCACATCTGCTACTGTAAGTGCATTAGATAACTGGTGCCATCTTTACATAGGAAAGACTATATGTCATACTAAATGTTATTCTTCCAGTCTATTGTATCACCCTGAAATCTACTCAATGCTCACTTTGTTTTATTCACATTTCCTCTAAGTTGTGAAATGCTAGATATGGGAAGGGAGGCCAAAAGTTAAATAAACTCACTTAATAGTCTAACACTTATTTCCATTATTCTCTTTATTGTCAAACAATATGCTCAATGCTATAAAACACACAGTGCTAAATAAATATAGTCTCTATACCCTGTAAAAGAAGTTTACCTAGAAACATCACTTACTGGACAAATTGCTATACTTTGCATCAGCTAAAGATGTCAGGTGATCCTTGAAGGCAGCCCCATGCAGAACACATTACAGTGATTGTTCATGGAGGTTAACAAGCACATCAACAGCAGTGTCATGGGCTGAATTTGAATGAGGAAGCTGCCATCCTCGTAAATAACAAAGGGAAAAAAATGTTCTTTGTTCTTGCTGCTGCTTGGAATTCAAGATGAACCAGGTATCAAAGAGCCCCCAAGACTGCAAACTAAGGGGGAATCAATGGATTAGGAAATCCCTTTGGATAACGGATTGAGTCTGTCTTGTGTGGTTATGACTCTAGAGTTCCCCCCCACTTAGCATCACCACTGTTATTTTGTCCTGACTGAATCTCAGTTGTTCCCCCTTGCCCATCTTCTCCATAGATGTTAACAGACAATGGGATAACTAATAACAATAATAAAAACAATAATAATATTTATATAGTGCTTTTAGGTTTACAAAGCACTTTATATAATTTAAATCATTTGAACATCACAAAAAACCTGTGACTTAGGTGATATTATTCCCATTGTACAGATGGGGAAACTAAAGTAAAGAGATGGTAGGTACCACATGCCTAGGGTCAAAAAGCCAGTAAAAGTCTGAGGCAGGATTTGAAATTCACTCATCTTGATTCCAAGTCCTACTCTCTATCCACTACACCATCTAGCTGCCTTTACTGACAGAAAGAAAGAAAGAAAGAAAGAAAGAAAGAAAGAAAGAAAGAAAGA
>NW_020954844.1:6662902-6667100 GCF_900497805.2 Vombatus ursinus
AGAAAGAAAGAAAGAAAGAAAGAAAGAAAGAAAGAAAGAAAGAAAGAAAGAAAGAAAGAAAGAAAGAAATACACACATACATGTGCATATGTGTACATACACAATATATAATTGTATGTATAGGTATGTGTATATAATCATATGTATGTGCAAGGCATGTATGTGTGTATAAGTACATAATATATTGTGCCTATATGTATTGTGTTTGTGTATATACATGCATGTGTGTATATATATAGATATACATACCTGTATATATATACTTCTATGTGTATTTGAACATATATGTATCTATATATACATATATTCTAAGGAAAGAAGATAGGAGACAAGTTTTAAACCTTAAGGGATAGGACAAGAGAGAGAAGCAAAGAAAGGGATGTTTAAGGAAAAACATCAGAATATCTTAATGTGACTCTTCCATTTGTAACCACTGTCCTTTAACTTTCATACTAGAGGAGGATGGACACCTAAGATCTGCACAAAGATGTAAATGGAATGCGCTTATATATAAACAAATGATTGACTTCTAACTTGTTTTATCTCTCCACTGTGAGAGCAAACGTGAGAGCCAACAACACTGCTCTCTATGGCAATATTTCTCTTAAAAGAAAAAAAAATTCAATGGGAAAATGGGAGTCAATAAAGATAGTTGCTTTTACAGACACGACTTTTGGGGGGATAGAGCCAATGGGGAGCCCAGATTCAGACTGGGAAGGAATGTGCTTATTTATTAACAGATGATTGACTTCTAACTTGTTTTATTTCTGCACTCACAAGCATAACAATGGGAAGAAAGAAGTAAGGGAGCAGAGAGTTCATTATTACTAACCTACTGAGTCACAGTTCAAAGGGCTTATATTTCAGAAAGACACTTGCTAAAGGAAGGAAATGCCCAAGTCAAACAACTCAGATGCATTTAGATGGTACTTTTCTTTGGAGGAAGTCAAAGAATTGAAAGATATTCTGCTGAATCCCCTAACACATGGTTGAGAGACTGTGAGAGAAATGATTATTAATGACCAAATAATCTGGGGAGACGGAGAGCTCCTCCCTTCTTCCAACGTCCTGATTTTAAAAGTTCAGTCTCTTGAAGGACACTTCAAGATAATGAGATAGAATTACTCTCCTCAATCTTAGTCAGACCCTACTCAAGTTTAAGAGGAATTTAATATAAGGTGGAGAAGCCCATTGTGTTCTACTCAAGCTTGGGTGGAGGCAAATCCTTTTGTCTAGATAGCCCAAGGCTAGGGGCAATATGAGTATAGAGATAGTTTCTCTCTCCAAGGGTGACAAGATGTCACTCTCAGCCCCTCATTGAACACCTATTCTTTGAAGGGTATATAAACCATCAGCCCACCTCCATGATCCTCTTTGGTCTAAGAGAGACAGCCAAATGACTATCCTTTCATTAATAATACGATGACCTTATTCATAAAATTATTAAATTACCCAGAAATCATGACTCTTGAGCCTTTTTAATCATCACAACTGGAACCCTACAAAAAGGAAGATTAAAGCATACTTGCCAAAACCCATATAGCAAACACTAGCCCCTAAATCGCTGTGTTCATGAACCTTGAGATGCAGGGTGGGATCCTTTGAAACAATGACGTCATGTATCATAGGGTACTCTCTCTTGTTGTTGGTATTCTTTTTGTTCTTTGTTCTTGAAGAGAACCAAAAATGACATTACTGTTAGAGTCAAGTCACACTGTGACTGTGGCTGATCAGATTAATATGAGCTCAGAAAGCTCTATCACAGGTTGGGCACAAATGGTCCATGTGAACATTTGGGGTAGATTCTCTAAATGTGCACATCTCAAGTTTCTTTTGAGCTCATAGAGCACAGTGCCTTCTTTGATGTGAACATGCCATGCTGGGTAGTCTTTTGCCAATATTTCCCATATCCTCATGATATATGACAAGAAAGAAGGGTCTCATACTTCCTATAACATTGAATTGAATATTACTTTTTTTTGTCCTATGTTGAGCTATCAGAGTATTAATTTTTCTGCTTCTCATTTTGTTTATACATTTATGTATAAATTTATATATGTATATATTTATATACATATTATACATAATAAATAATAAAATATATTTATATAAATTATATATAAATGCACATTTACATATAAATATATACATTTATGTGTTTATACATTCTCATTTCACTTATACATTTATACATCTCCTTCAAGTCATTCCAAACCCAACTATTATTCCATCAATTAGCTCTATAAGGGCAAACTTGTGGGAACAGGGAGGTAGGTGAAAGAGAAGGATATAAAGGGAATATTCAGTAAAGATCAAGGGCCATAAACATCCACCCTGAACAGCCTCCTTCCTTTCTGATTTCAATCATTCTCAGGTTTCATAGATGTTGAATTTTGACTCCACTATTCCCTCTACTTATTATCATGCTTTGCTATCTCTTTTCTTAGACAAATTTCTTTTTCACTGATTCCATTTTCTCATTTCCTTTGTAATCAGACTGTCATCTCCATGATGCTATTGAAATCTTTCTTTCAAACATTAATGACCTCTGCCTAGATAAAACCAAAGCTGTTTTTTTTTCCTCAATCCTCATCCTTCTTGGTCTCTCAGCAACATTTGATACTATTCCATCTTTCCTGGAATTCTTTGTTCACTTGTCTTGCAAGAAATTACAATCTTCTGGTCCACCCATCCTCCCCATAGTATGCTAAACTTCTTTGAAATATAGGAATGATGAACTCATGGCAAAAACAAATCAAAATGAAACAATGATCCCAAGGCAAAAATTAAACAGTCACTGTCTTCATGGATCTTAAATTCTGTTATGGAATTCAACAAGTATATATATAATTACAGGCAAAATATATTCAAAAGAAATACAAGAGAATTGTGGGAGAAAAAATATTATAAGCTATGAGGATCATCAAAGACCATGAAGAAGGTAGAACTTAAACTGAATTGTAGGTATTGACTACACTCAATCTGCCAATCAATATACAAGCATTTACTAAGCACCTACTAAGTGGCACCTCCCAGGGGCAGCTAGGTGGAGCAGTGGATAGAGTGCTGGGCCTGAAGTCAGGAAGACTCATCTTCATGAGTTTAAATCTGGCCTCAGACATTCTGACCTGTGGGATGCTGGGCAAGTCACTTAACCCTGTTTGCCTGAGTTTCCTCATCTGTAAAATGAGCTAGAAAACAAAATGACAAATCATTCCAGTATCTCTGCCATGAAAATCTTAAATAGGATCACAAAGAACTGGATACAAATGAAAAATGACTGAACAAAAACAAGATGCCAACCTTTTTTTAGGCACTAAGGATACAAGGATGAAGAATGGAACAATCCCTACTCACAAGTAGCTTGCATTCTAATGTGGAAGGCAAAAAGTACATATATCTGTAAAGATAGAATAAATAGAAGGAGAATAAATACAAAGTAGTTACATATAAAATGAATTAATAAGGAGGGTAGTAGCACTTGGAGGGATGAAAAAAGACTTCCTGTAGAAAATAGAAATTGAATAAGAAGGGGAAAATGGTTGATGATGCCAATGGATTTTGAGATGTACAGAAAGGGGGAAAAAGGTAATGGATGGCAAGTGATCTCTCTTATTTCTGTGTCATCTGGCTTTACCATTTGCAAAGATTCATCACCATAGAGACATAATGAATGAGGTTTTCTGTCTAAGCATTGGGTAAGTTTGAAGGTTCTTTGGTCTTTGAACATAGGATCCAATCCTGAACAGAAACTGGAAAAGAATCCAGGAGGCTGGTAGCTGGAAAGAAGAGTATGATATGTACTTTCCCCTGGATTCCATTCTAGGTCATTCAAGAGTAGAGTAGAATGAAAGGCAGAAGGATATGGACAGTGGAAGGGATTGGACTGAGAGATGAAAACAATCTGAGCCCTTTGTTTCCATCTAGGATCAAGCTGAGAGGAAGAAATGGTGATCCTTCCAGCCTTCTTTCCTCCCTCCAGGGAGAAGTAACTTTTACTCTATTTGCCAGTCAGGAGTGTCAATTAGCAAACAGAAGAAAATCAAAAGCACAGAAGACGACACAAAGAAATAATGTAGTTTTGCCACTGTATGTAAAGTTAATTATAACTATATTGATATACCTACATGGATATAGATATGTAGATACAAAGCTATATATACATGTGTTTGCATACACATATATATATTTGGAAGGT
>NW_020954844.1:6667110-6839176 GCF_900497805.2 Vombatus ursinus
TAGAGAGGACCCATCTGGCTGGATTGCAAAGTGTGGGAATGGGAATAATGTTCAATGAGAATTTATACTTGATTCTGGAGGTCATAGAGAGTCAGTTGAGTAGTAAAGTCACTCAGATATGCACTTAAGGAAAATTACTTTGATTACAGTGATGTAGAATGGGCTAGGGTGGCAAGACACTTGAGACAAGCAAACCAATTGGTAAGATATTACAATAATCTAGGTAAGAGGTAATGAGAGCTTTAATTAAGGTGGTAGCTGTGTGACTAAGGAGAAGGGGTAGTATGCAAGAGATATTGTGATGGTAGGAATGATCATTGATTGGATGTGAGGGGTGGGGAAAGGGACAGAGATCAGTTGAATTTGGAACCAATTGATTAACTGGGACCAAAGACTATCAATTGATGGATTGTACTCCACCTGGACACTGCCAATGGTATAGTCCAATTACTTATCACGCTAAGAACTTTAGCTGTTCAACAGCTAACTTGCTGAATACAAGCAACAGTACTTACTACCAATCTGGAAAGGCTTTAATTTTGTTTCTGGTTCAATGTTGTTCCACATCTGAGACAGAACCTACCCTAGACTTTATATTATAGGCTTATCTTCAAAAGTTCCTGATAATTTTTTCGACCAAAGAAACTCGCATAGGTCATCGAAAATTTTTGTTTGTTTGTTTTTTGTTTTAGCAGTGGTCAAACTGACAATCAAATAATAGACTTGTGAAATACTGAAGAAAGCCTTTGTGGAGAGAGTTCTACTAGAGACTGTAGTCCCCAAGGATCTGACCATGGTCCTGTTCTATTAAATTATTTTCCTTCCTTGGATACACACTAAATGACAGAATCAATATCCAAAACAAATCTTTAAATAGCAGAATATCTGACCTAATATTTTAAAAATTATGATTATTTATTAATAGGCATTTCTTAAATTTTATAGCAAGTTTCTCTGATAAAGACCTCATTTCTCAAATACATAGATAACTGTGTCAAACTTATAAGAATGCAAATGATTCCCCAATTGATAAATGGTCAACAGATATGAACAGGTAGTTATCAAAAGAAATCAAAGCTATTTATACTCACATAAAAATGCTCTAAATCACTATTGGCTATAGAAATGCAAATTAAAACACCTCTGCGATACCACCTTCCACTTATCAGATTGGCTAATATAATAGAAAAAGAAAATGACAAATTTTAGAGGCCATGTGAAAAAATTGGAAGAGTAATGTGTGGTTGGTGGAGTTATGAACTGATCTAAACATTCTGGACAGCAACTTGGAACTAGGCCCAAAGGACTATAAAAATTCATGTACTCTTTGATGCAACAATGCCATTATGAGGTTTGCATCCCAAAGCAATAAAAAAAGGAAAAATTACCTATATTTATAGCAGCTCTGTTCATGGTAGAAAAGAATTGGAAACTGAAGGAGATGCCCATCAGTTGTGGAGTGGCTGAACAAGTTGTGGTATATGATTGTGATGGAATACTATTGTGCTATAAGAAACGATAAGCACAGTGCTCTCAGAAAAACCTGGAAAGACTTACATAAACTGATGCAAAGTGAAATGAGCAGTAACAACATTATATGATGATTAACTTTTAATGACTTAGCTATTCTCAGCAATAAAATGATCCAAGACAATTCTGAAAGACTTATGATGAAAAATGCTATCCATCTCCAGAGAAAGAATTAATGTAGTCTGAATGCAGATTGAAGAATACCTTTTTTAAACTTCCTTTATTTTTCTTGGGTTTTATTTTTTTGTTTACATTTTCTTTTACAACATGACTAATCTGTAAATATGTGTTGCATGACTGCATAGTTTAACATAGTATAACAATATCAAATTGCTTACTTTCTTGATGGTAGAGGGAAGGAGAAAGAGAGAGAATTTACAACTCAAAATTTTCAAAAATGAATGTTAAAAATTGCTTTTACATGTAATGAAGAAGAATAAAATATTAAATGAAAAAGAAATGATGAACAGGATGGTTTCAGAAAAAAAAAACTGGGGAGACTTACATGAACTGATGCACAGTGAAGCAAGAAGAACCAGTAGAACATTGTATACAGTAATAGCAATATTGTAAGAATGATCAGCTGTGAATGACTTAGCTCTTCTGTGTGATACAATGATCCAAGAAAATTCTGAAAGACTTATAATGAAAAATTCTACCCACCTCCAAAGAAAGAAGTAATGGAGTCTGAATGAAGATCAAAACATACATTTTTGCTTCATTTTTCCTTGAGTTTTTTTTTTATCTGTGTTTTCTTTTGCAACATGGCTAACATAAAAATACATTTATAGGCTATATGAAAATGTTTGACTTCTCAAGGGATGAGGGGAGGGAGCGAGGAAGAATTCGAAACTAAATTTTTTAAATGAATATTTAAAAATATTTACATTTAATTGAGAAAATAGGAAAACAATGAGAAAACAACACCAAAAAAAAAAAGCATTTCACTATAGGATATATCACGTAACTAAAATACACTGAAAATAGGCTAAAACAGTAATGGTTTCAAAATACCTCCAGTCCCAAATTGCAAAACCTTTCTCAGTACCTGGATTTAATACCACTTGAACAATGATAAAGGAAAAACTAAAATGAGATTCAGAACCTAAAGCAGGTTGGAATATAAATAAAATTATTTAACTTGCATTTTGGGCTACTATCCATGTTTCATGCATATATTAATAATCACAGAATGTTTAAACTGAAAAGAACTCAGAAATAATTTAGTCAAACCTCCTCATGATACAAATTATGAAACTAAGATGTAGGGCAGTTATGTGCCTTACCCAGAGGCAAGATAAGAACCTGGGGCTCTTGACTCAATCGACAAACAAGCATTTATTTAGCCTAATGTGGTGCTAGGATCTGAGAAAAGATAGACAAGAATGAAAGGACTGCTCTCCCTCCCTCAGGTCTCTCTCTACTCCAATCCATTATCCACTTAGCTGATTAAAAAAATAGTCCTAAGGTATAGTTCTGACAATATAACTCCCCTACTCAATAAATCCAAATACTGACAATATCAAATATAAAACTCTTTGATATTTAAAGCTCTTCATTACCTGGTTCTTCTCTTCCATTCCAGTAGCCTTAAATGTTACTTCCTTCTACACACTCTACAATACAATTCACATTGGACATTTTGTTGTTTCTCCTTAGAGCAGCTGGTGGCACTGTTGATAGAGCACTGAGTCTGAAGCATGACCTAAGTTCAAATAATGGCTTGGACACTTACTAGCTGTGTTCCCTTGGGCAGGTCATTTAAGTTGTGTCTGCCTCAGTTTCCTCAACTGTAAGATGGCACCTATTTGACAGGGTTATTCTAAGGATCAAATGAGGTAATATTTGCAAAAAGCACTTAGCACTGCACCATACCTGACAGGTAGTAGGCACTATATAAATGCTTATCATTTTTCCTTCCTTCCTTCTTCTCCCTTCCCCTTCCTCACAGGTGATACTCCATATGCCATCTCCATCCCTGTGCAATGGCTGCTATCCCCTAGGCTTTTATAAGAGGGGTGATTTTTTTTTTCTTCTGGGTTAGCTAAGCATTCCTCCTCAACAAACAAACAAACCTCAATGCATTTCCTTTGGATTCCATCCAATGGCTTTCACTCCTTCCAATATAATCAAGGACTTTTGCACCTAATTTAAAGCCTTTGCTTATTGGATCATCTCCTTATTCAGTCTTATTTCATCCTTCTGATTGATTCCATTGAGAAGGTAGAGCTAAGAAACACCCCTCCCATACCTGGAATGCTCACTCACATCCCTTCTGCCACTTGGCTTCTCAAAATTCCTTCAAGTCTTATCTGTATTCTCACCATCCATAGGAGGCCACCTCCCAACTAAGAACAAAAGATACTGACTTATCTAGGGGAAAAACACCAGGAGTGAGAGTATAGGATGACTATAGTGTAGGTTATAGCATTTAAGCCAAGTGTGGGAAGGAAGTCAGGGTTCCAAGACCAATGATAAGGGAGAGCATTTCAAACATGGGCGACAAAGTCTTAGAGAGGGAAGATGGAGGGCCATACATGAGGAACAGTAAAAATGACAATTGCATGGAATTAAATGAAGGAATAAAAGGGAACAGTGAGTAACAAGGTAAGAAAAACAGTATATGAATAGTTTTAAATGCCAAACAGACCAGCTCCTATGTTCAGTGCTCTTACACTTAGTCCGTTTTGTTTTTGAATTTTGGTCCATACTGGTGATTTCTTACGAGTTGGGAATCTCTATGAATGCAGATCACAAACTGCTTTGCAATTTCTAGACTGAGAAAATGGACTGAGGGCACTGAAAGGTTAAGTGATTTGCCAGGCACACAGTCCATATGGGAAAGAAACATGACCTGAAACCAGGTGTTCCTGACTCAGTCTGCCTTTCTACCTACGACTGACTCATCATGTATATTCATCAGCAATTTCACCCATACGTTAAAGTGGAACATTTCATTAATATTCACACTTGCCTTGGGCTACAATCCCATCTCTGCTTTTCCCTTATCACTAGTCAATGTGACCTTAACTCCAGATATTATTTGTTTCCCTTTCAATCTTATCATCCAATCGACACATTATAGAAATTAATCTCCTTCAGGACTTCTATTTAAGCAGCCCCAAGTCCCTCTGTCAAATTATCATTTCTTTTATTAACCCAACAGCCAACTCAATATTGTTTTGACCATTTTTGTTTGTTTCTGTTCTAAATCCATGATTTTGTTGTTTTAAGGAAGTCCAAAGCAAGAAGCTCCTTCCACTGATGTAAACTGATAATTACTATTCTGTAATTTATAGTCCTGGAGCACTGCCTGGGCCCTTGCTGTATCAAAAGATATGCTCATAACCACAGAGCTAATATGTGTAGGGTATAGGATATATGTATAGGGCACATAGGATATGGTATAGGGCTTGAATCTAGATCCTAATGACACCAAGGCCAACCTACTGTCTACAATGTCCCATGGCATTTATATAATACTAATAGTTTGCCTTTGAAAATAGTTCCTAAGTACCAGTGCTCCCCAAATTCATATTTCCATGTATTGCTATGCTATGGAGAGGAAAGAAATGCACTCAAAAATAAAAAGATGATAGAACTGCTCAAACTAAAACCTGACTATTTGAAAAGACTTACAAAATGATAAAACTTTTTTCCAAGTTTATTTAAAAGGAGAAGAATCAAATTAACCAAAAACAAAGTAAGGAAGCTGTAAGGATAAAAAAAGAGGGAAAACAAAAAGATTATTCAAAGTTCTTACACAGAGTTATATGCCAATGAAACTAGCTAGCTAGCTAGCATTTAGATCATATGTTAGGGTTTTCAAGGTCCTTATAATGTGTCATCTCACGTGAAACTCCCAACAACTCTGTGATGTAAGCGTTATTATTATTTCAGTTTCACATATGGGAAGGGAGGCAGGTTGAGAGACTTTATGTGAGTTGTCCAGGGTCACACAGTTAGTAAATGTCAGAGGCTGGATTTGACCTCAGTTCTTCCTCACTCCAAGCCCAGAACTCTGCCCATGGTGTCACCTAGCTGCCATGCTGGGAATTCCAAAGAAATAAAAGATTACAGGAAAATTCTTAAAATGCCCTTTTTAATAGAACACCCCAAAGGGATTTCAAATAATACATTTTAAGTATAGGAAATTGACCTAGCTATAAAGGAACTAAAAACAAAACAAACAAAAAACCTTTTCTTAGGATGTACTTAGAGCAGAATTCTAGCAAACTTTTGAAGAATAGTGAACATATACCACGCACAAATTATTACCAAACATTAAGAAAGCATCCTATCAATTTCATGTTATCAAAAAAATCACTATTGACGTATTTATGTGTTAAAGTAGAAAATTAGGTTTGGAGTCAGAAAGACCTTAGTTCAAATCCTGTCTTGGCCACATGTTGGCTCTGGGACCCAGAGCCAGTAACTTAACCTTTCAGTGACCCAAACAGCTCTTCAAGACTGAGAAGATGCGAATCTTGGTAGATGAAGTTTCCCTACAAAGGGGGAATTGTGATGATATCACAGATAGAGAGGGTTGTGACATAAAAAGTTTGAGAGACATAATTTCTAGTTTCTTAACAATTATTTTATTAATTATAGCTAATAATAATGAAGGATCATTTTAATAAAAGGATCATTTGGCTGTTTCTCCTAAACCAAAGACCCCTCATGGAACCCACTCAACATTTATATGCCCTTGAAAGAGTGGGTATTCCTGAGGGTGGAAATCAACTCTGATTGGTTAACAAGTAGTGAGATGAATATTATAATGGGAGGTGACCTTATTCTAATGACATTCTGGGGAAACTGACTTTAATTACTCAGTCTTGGATAATGAGACTCATTTCTGTCCAGAGCACAGCCCATCTCAGGAATCCAATTCCACTCAGATCTATCTGACTAACACACAGTGGACCAGAATTCACCAATTCATCTAGATTAGAATTTCTTTACCTTTTGATCATATCTGAGTTCTCCCAGTTGAGTGCATCTTGGCTAATATTTCATCTTATCATCAGCCCTGCCCTTCAAAGGATGGTTGGATAACCTAAAGGGGTTAATGTCTGAATGAGGAGATAGGAAGGGGAAGAAACTTAGTCCTAATTCAATAATTGGTTATAAATATAAGAGACAAATAGTCATTTCTGTCATTGGGTCCACTAAAATGTTCTCAGTATGCATTATTTTTCACTTCAATATAACTTCATGGCCTCTTTGGAAGATCATGCTTGGGAAATATCTATTTTCAAGTATTTTGATAGAGACTACCTCAAGTCAGCTCTTTAAGGTGTAAACCAGACCACAAGCGTTAATTAAGAACGTACTATATGTCCATCAAAACATGGTCCCTGCCCTCAAGAAGCTTATGAGTGAGGCAGAATACACTTTGTAGGACTCACAAAAATGGAATTCACTTGCTTCTGGGATACTCTTCCAAAACCTTATTAAAGTTATTAATGAGTTACCCTAATCAACTGATTATCACTTATTTCATTTGCCAATCATGCTCATGTTAGCACAGAATCCAGTTGGAGCCAATGGGAATGAGATGAGGGCAGGTCCACTTTGTTTTTTGTTTGTTTTGTTCACTGTGTTTGTTTGTTTTGTTTTCTTTCCTGAGAAAGGCAAACGTTAGGAAAAATAAAATGGCTTAAAGCACAGAGGGGAGAGAGGAGAAGCAACATTCTTGGCATAGGCTCAAAGGTAAGGAGTAAAGTGTAGAGAAGCCTAGAATTTTTCTTAAAAAGAGAATTTTCAAACTTTTACAAAGAATTTTTTTAAGAAAAGAAAACATAGATTATTCTCAAAATCACAACTTTTATACAAAACAGTCTACAGGTAATGTACCAACGAAATGACGACTCCACTTATACTCATAATTTGTTATTTCTTTCAGAGTCTACAAATGCATATTTTCAAGTGAAATAAGGCGATGTCTGCAAATAGATGATGGAATACTGAAATTGTTCACAGGGGAGAAAAGTAATATTTTCTGCTTATACAAATTGAGAACTGATAAACATCACTTTTATTTAATATTAGATTCATGCACAGACCCATGGCCTTTGGGACAATTGCAGAAAATATAAAATGAATATTCACAACCCACAAAATTTATAGCCTCTCTCCTTTCTTAACCAAAAAACACAGGAGATTCAATGTAATATGTTTCATACACGTGCAATTTTCTATTATTTCAAACTGCTTTGCTACATTTTGAAGTTATAAGTCATTAAATAGCAAAAAGTCTAAGCAGCCTAAAATATGGGTCTGTTTCTATCTTTTCCCCCTCATCCTTAACAACTCAATTTTAATTCTAGAATGTAAAATTTCAAAATGTTTTATTTATGTTTGGGTGGTTTTTTTTTGAGAATTGTTTAAATTATGAAGGCTCTGATGCCTTTTATTGAGCCTTCACATCTGAAGCTAGCCTAGAGAATAGAGCCAGATTACCTCCATCAAATCCAAATTGTGTTGAAATGTTTAATTCAAATTCTCAGCTGTAAACATTTAGTCTAAAGAGTTTCAAAGAAAAATTTTCTGAAAGACAAACAAAAAATTGATTTTAATTTCAGGGAAATTCAGCTCCTCAAACATTTTGGTTGGCTTAAATTTATTAATTCAGTCTGCATGAAAAGAAAGAAATGTCACTTGCCGAGAATAAGGGGCAGTGTGGGACAGTAGAAAGAGTGCTTGTTTGCTATCCACAGGATCTGGGGTTCAACTTCTGGCTCTTCTATTTAGTGGTCTTTTAACTTCTCTTGACCTCATTTTCCTCAGCTACAAAATAAGGACTAGAGGACCACCGAGGACACACGTCCAAATCTATGATATAAGCATTGTGATTTATGATCTAAGATTATGATCTATGATCTAAAAATGTGATTTCTCATTGACCAAAGGCAACTTTTAACATTCATTGGGACAAATTTTAGAAGTCTATTACAGCAAAAAAGGCTAATAGTTCAGCTTTAGCACTAGCAAACTATATGTCCTTGGCCAAGTGACTTCTGGGTTTTAATTTCATTATAAGAAGTATCAGCTAGATGATCTATAGTTCCCATCTAACTAAAAAATTCCAAGATCCCATCATTTATAATAGAATCAAATCCAACGACACACAACTAAGAACCTGTAGAGAGATGAATGTGTGTGTGTATAATGGTGATCTATCTACACACACACACATAAATGTATGTGTGTATATATATATGTACATATATAAATATAGACACATATATATAAATATAGAGTCATTTGCATCTGAATCTATACCCATACCTATATTTATACATACTTCCCTACCCACAGTTAGTATCATAAGAGTGGTGAAACACGAACATAAAGTAGAGAATCAAACAGCTGCCTAACTCACCTGACTTGGCCAAGCATCCAAACAAGGTGACATCTGCTTTGAAAGCTGCTCTTCCCTAGAGAGTAACAAACTTTTACTCAGATCTCCATTTTTTTCATCCACTCCTATTCAGCCTGTGCTATACATTTGGGCTGTACCCAAACTCATGGAGTAACAAAGCTGGGACCTGTGTGTGATTTGCTAGTATGTTTTATTGTGGGGAATGGAGGCAGTGGGAAGAAACAGAATTCAAAGAGGGAGATGAAAAGAGAGTTGAATTGCTTAAATTATCTGAATAATCTTTGATTTTATTCTGCTAATGAGAATCTAGCCTGGGGAATTTCAAAATAAGGAAGGAACAAGTTGTATGAAGTTAAAAACCTTTTCTAAACAGGAAATCCCCAAAAGCCAGTGTGTTAGACCAGGAAAAAAATGATCATGGGAACAAAAATGTCTCCTTAATACATTAGTTATGAGAGCCAATCAGTAAATAGGGCATTATAATTTCCATTCCTCTTGTCAGTAATTGGTAGTTAGTAAGATAATACTATGAAAGTACTTCAATTTCCAACGATGCCGTAAGTTAAACTGAAAGCAGAATATGGCCCTGCTTTGCAATACTCTTGTCAAATGGGTGATGAATGTCACACATGGGCAAAGCTGAGGGTTTCAGCTCAGCCAGGAAGCCAATCTCACCTGTTTCCTGCCCTTAACATGATTGAGTGGCAGTAGTGGCAATAGTAATATTTCAAATTTGTTTAAGGCTCTATGAATTTCCAAGGATCTTCACAGGAAGCACTTATATGCCGAATAATAGCACCAAAGCAACTCCAGATCATTCTGGAAGCCTAGCATCCATCAGTACCTTACAATTCAATTCAGTATCAACTGAGAAGAAGTTGGTCTAGAGAAGGGCTCCTTAACCATTCTGCATTCAGTAGCCTTTGACCAGTCAGTCTGGCAAAGCCTGTGGAGACCTCCTCAGAATCAGGTTTCTTTTTTAAAGTAAAATACAACAGATTACAAAGGTAAATAATTATATTGAAATACAGGCATCAAAACAGCAAAACAACAAACAAGTTAAGTGATTCTTGTTTAAGACTTCCTGGCCTAGATGGTCTTAAAACAATCCAGTTTAATGATAACATCGACATGTTGATAATGGGCTTGACACTGTGTTTAGTGCTGTCAAGGATACAGAAGGAACAGAACACACAAACCTCACCCTTAGAAAGCTTTTAATCACACCACTTTGAGAACTTCTATCAGTAATCTGCTACTTTGCATGTCATCTCTGTTGGGCAGTTACGTTGCTCAAATGTTATCACATAATCAATTCTCAACAGAATTAAATTAAAGATTTTCAACCCTTCCCCCCAACCTTGGCCCTTCCCTACTCTAGTTTCACAACTTATCCAACCTCCAGGTTCCAGTGGCACACTAGAGAGGTTACTATTTCAATAGTGTCATGTCCAAATATGCCTTATTTCAACTCATTTTTTCATCTGATAGTTTTGAGAATGAGGAGAAATCTCATTGATGAAAAATCTTTCAATCCCAAAATTTTCCATTTCTTCCAGATTTGTTTCTGGTTCAAAATGGTACTCAAATGGACCTTCTGATGATAACAGAAGCTTAAATTGGATAAAAATATGATTATTCTAAGATTCTAGTTTGAAGAAGGACCAGAAGTTAGGATGACAGAGGAGAATTAGAGTTAGACTTGAATTCAGGAAACATGGGTTTGAGACCCAGCTCTGATATTTACAAGCTATGAGGCACTGAACAAATCATTAGCCTTTCTGATCCTCAGGTTCTTCAAGTATATAATAGGAAAGAATAGCATCTGTTCTATTTATTTGAGAGTCATAGGGAAGACATTAAAATAATTAAAGAGCTATATAAATGTTAGTTGTCATCATCATCATCATCATCATTTTTATTAATGTAAAACCAACCTGTAAGTCATGTTTTCTTTTGTTACTGCTCCCTCAGATTTACAACATATTTATAATTTTGAGATGATTTTAAAGCAATAAACACATTTTCATGTTTCGCAGATATGAGAGTATTTATTCTGCTTTACAAAGTAAATATATACTATATCCTATGAAAACAAATTGTTCTTGATTAAACTTTTTCAAATATTTTATGCCACTAATTTTAAACTCATAAGAAGCTCTCTATTTAAAGTAACTCTTTTGTAAATCCTTTGAGAAAACAAAGGATCCATTTGATAATGCCCAGAATAACCTTCTAATTTGGTTACATGTAGGTTTCTTTTAATATTATATTGGTTCAAAGTAAGTCATAAAAGCATTGAGATTGATGCAGAATTAAACAGTAATGAGAAAACCAAATAGCTATGGAAGAAGACACAAAGTGGCACCAGAATCAGTTGTCCTCATATGGGACGTATTCCCCCACCTTAACTACTACTGGAGTATAGACAGAGACAGAAAAGATGTGACTTTGATTACTTTTATCCATGGATCAAAAAAAAAAAAAAAAAGGAAATCCTCTGGTAATGCCAAATGGCAGGTTGAATTAAAGTATGGGTATCCAAATGGCAACTTAATGTGTTCTTTGATTCTGTTAGCTTTTCCTTATCCTTCTTTCTTCAGCCCCAATTCTTACCCCTCATCTTCAACCTTATCTTCTTTCTCTTTTACTCCATTTTTCTATTTTCACTGGATTACATCCTGCTCAATAAAGATGATTAACTGTAATGTGGTAGCAGATTTGACCTGAGGCTCTTTGGCATTTCAAGTCAAGAGAGAAGGTATAACTAGAAGCTGCAGCTATCATGTTCCCACTCTCAGTATAGGTACTAAATAAATGTTGCTGATTACAATGCTAAAGAAGGACAGAAAGAGGACGGTGGTTGCTTACCAATTATGATGCCCCTCTTAGATCATCATTGGTTAGAATGCAAGTAAAGTGTGAAGGATGGATCATGGCTTTCAGAGATAATGCACCTCTTGGCCTCAGCAGGGGCACTCAGATGTCAAGGAACATCTGACCTCTGTAAAATCTACCCAGATACTTACTGTCACATCTCTCATCTTGACCCTGAATCCTATTCTGAAGTATGCCAATCCTTTCTTATTGCCCCAATAATTGAGTTTATTTTGTATAGGTTCCCTGAACTCAGAGATGTGATTTAATTAGAATTGTGAAAATATACAAAGTGCCACCTCAATTCCCATATGTTTATCTAAACAAAGAGGTCTATAACTAAAAATAAAAATATGTAAAATGATTTTTAAAACTATGAATAGAAGGGCCCTTGGGGAGTAAAAAAATAAAATATAGCCTAATTGAGAATCAAATTAAATCTTTGCAAGGTAAAGCCAATGCAAGGGCTTTTGATGCCTCATGAGTGCACAATCTGAAGAGAACAGTCCCAGATGACCAAAATTCTTTCTGCACTGCAAAGCAGACACACATAGTTAAATAAAGGCAGAGTGAGTTAGTTCAAAGACCTGGCTCTTAGTAATGATATGTGAAAAGTTGCTTTCTTCACACATTAAAAGCTTCTCGTACTAGTGTTGGCAGTAACAAGTTATCATTGATGCTCTTTTGGGCAACAGACAAAATTGACCCAAGTGCACTCGAAAAGAAATACGAGGTATTACTTTTTTTCAATGTTGAAAGATGTGCAGAATTCTTCATGAGAGAAGTCTCCAGGTATTTGAATCTTACATTTTAGATATATTGTTCCATAACTCTTTTTGCTGAAATTTTCTAAAGGATTTTTTTAAATTTATGACCTTTTTAACTTAGTAGTCATGGGATAATGAATATAATATGCTCTTTTACTTGTTCGTTCAATTATTGTGCACTGATATCTTCAGAAACCATTGAAGGATGAAAGGCTTAGGGGATGATTAATTCTCCATGATATCTCTGTTTTTTCTGGCTGGTGGTTTATTCAATTTCTATCTGTTTCTTGTCTGTTTTTATCACATCTTTATACCACCCTATTTGCCAATTCCCAAAGTCTGTAAACTAGGAAAACAGAAGATTTCCAAGTTAAACTAAATGCCAAACCTGATTAATTCAGTTACCATAATATATTTCTTAAGTCTAAGGGTCTTGGCATCAAGATTCCATTCAAGAAGAAATTACCATATACAAGCAATTTGTCCACAAAAAAATAGAGGAAAAACCTGACAAAGCACTGCCTCGAAGGGCATGGGGATAAAGACAAATATCATACCAGGAAAACTGACAACAAGTCAAAGGAGATATTCAAAAAGAGCTCTAATTTTTTTTTTTGAAAAGAGAAAAGATCTTCAAAGAGCAAAGATGAGATTTTATCGAAAACAAGACATCATAGCCAAAGATCGAAAGAGGTTGATTTGACTAACAGAGAGAAGTGGAAGTTTTATTCAAGATATGGGAAATAACTTGCCAAATGAAGGGTTGGTAGTTGGCATGTTGAATCCCATATGCAGTGCAGCATATATGAAGGGAAGCAATATAAAATAAAACAGGAAAGCTAGGCTGGAACCAGACTGTGGAAGCTATAAGAATGTCATGACATGTAGCTTGTACTTTATTGTAATGGCAATAAGATGCTTGAAGGCTTTTGTGAGCAGAGGAGTGATATGGTCAGACCTTAGGAAAACTATTCCAAAGGGTATGTGTGAAGGATGGATTGGAAAGGGAAGTGAGTGGAGGCAGGAAGATCATTTATGAGATTATTATATTGGCACAGACAAGACAGAAGGAGGCTGAACTATCATCAGAGAGGAAGAGATGCAGGTAAAAGATGTTACAGAGATAAAAACCATTAGGGTTCAATCATTGATTGGATGGGACAGGGATGGATGGGAGCTGGAAAAAGAGAGTAGATGCAAAAATAATTTGGGGGTTTTGAGTTTGTGTGACTGGCAGTATGATGGCATCATCAACAACCTGAAGAGGTCAGATCTGGGTAGAGAGCTAATGATTTCAGTTTAAAGCATGCTGAATTTGAGATTCTGACCAGAATATCTCGGTGATATTGTCTCATGAGGAATTGTAAGCAAGAAACCAGATCTCAGGGTAAGAATTAAGGCTAAAAATGCATAAAAGATTTAGGAGTCATCTTCAAAGAAGTAATCATTGAATTTATGTGAAGCAGTTCATGTAGCCAAAAGAGACAATGTAGAAATAAAAAGTGAAAGTTCAGAGTCTTGAAGGAGAACCTTATTTAGAGGAAAAGGGATGATGAATCAGTTCAGCAGACTGGAATGGTTTGTTCAGGCTGGTAGGAATAGAAATTCAGTGTTACTGAAGCCAAGGGAGGAGAAAATATGAAGAATGAGTAATGGTCAAGAGTGTTAAAATTACAGAAATATTAAAACAGAAGAGGACAGAACAAAAGGTCATCAGTATTACAACATAAATGGATACCAGTAAATTTGTGAGGGTGGTTTCAATAGAGCAGTGTGATATGACATCAGAAGGCAAGGTGTTGAATGAATGGCTGCTAGGAAGTGAAAACAATGAACCCCTAGTTTAGCAATGAAAAGGAAAAGAAACTAAGAAGCTTGTAGACACTGAGGCAAAGGAAAGTGAAGGAGGCAGCATGGAGCTGGGGAGGGAAAACTTGACTAACACTCAAAAGCCCTAGGTTCAAGTCCCATCTCCAACATTTTGGCGTATCAGGAAAATACTTCAGGTCCAAGTCTACTCATCTATGATATGAAGAACTAAATTTTGATGATCTTTAAGGTTTTTTTTATTATTTTTATTTTTTTGTATATTTTTCAATTACATGAAAAAATGTTTAACATTGATTTGTTAGAATTTTGAGTTCCAAATTCTTGTCCTCCCAACCCTCTGCCCTCCTTGAGAACACAAACAAATTGACATAATTATTCATTTGCAGTCATGGAAAACTATCCATATTGTCAGTGTTGCAAAAGAAAACAGACCAAAAAAGAAAAACAAATTCAAGAAAAATAGTATGAAAAGTATGATTCAATCTTCATTCAAACTTCATCACTTCTTTCTCTGGAAGTGGATAGCATTTTTCATCATGTCCACCAGAACTGTAGTGGATGATTTTATTATTAAGAATAGCTAAGTTGTTAATGGTTGATCATCATACAATATTGTTGTTACCGTATACAATGTTTTCCTGCTTCTGCACATTTCACTTTGCATCAGTTGGTATAAGTATTTCTAGGTTTTCAGTTTATATAAGTTTTTCTAGGTTTTTATTAAGCCATCCTGCTCATTACTGCTTAAGCAGAATAGCATTTCATCACAATCATATACCACAAATTGTCCAGCCAGTTGACAGATATCTTCTCAATTTCCAATTTTTGCCACCACTAAAAGAGCTGCTATACATGTTTTGTGTTTATTTAATCTCTTTGGGACACAGATCTAGTACAGGTATTGCTGGATCAAAGGGCATGCAGTTTTATAGCCTTCTGGGAGTTATTCAAAATTGTTCTCCAGAACGATTGAATCAATTCACAACTTTACCAACAGAGCCTTAGTGTCCCTATTTTTCTACATCCCCTCCAACATTTATTATTTTCCTTTTCTGTCATATTAACTAATTTGACAGATAGGAGGAAATGTCTGAGTTTCTCTAATTTACATTTAATTTACATTAGTGATTTAGAACATTTTTTCATGTGACTACAAATAACTTTGATTTCTTCTTCTGAAAAATACATGTTCATATCCTTTGACCATTTATTAGATGGGGAATTACTCATATTCTCATAGATTTGACTCTGTTATTTATATAAGAGAAATTAGGCTTTTATCAGAGAAATTTGCTACAAAGATTTTTTCCCAGTTTTCTGCCTTCCTTACAGTCTTATCTACATTGGATTGGTCTGTGCAAAAAATGTTAAATTTAATGTAATTAAAAATATCCATTTTACTTTGAATAATGATTTCTCTTTTATTTTTTTTTCATAAATTCTCCCCTTAGTCATACATTTGACAGATAAGATATTCCATGCTCCCCCAATTTGCTTATGATATGACCCTTTATGCCTAAATCATATGCCCATTTTGATCATATCTTAGCATACAGTGCGAATGTTGGTCTATACCTAGTTTCTGCCAAACTGCTCTGAAATTTTCCTAGTAATTTTTGTCAAATAGTGAGTTCTATACCCAAAGGGCTATAAAACTGTGCCTCTTTCATCCAGCAATACCACAACTAGGTCTGTATCCCAAAGAGATCACAAAACGGGAAAAGGACTCACATGTACAAAAATATTTATAGCAGCTCTTTTTGTGGTGGCAAAGAATTGGAAATTGAGGGGATGCCCATCAATTGGGGAATGGCTGAACAAAGTGTGATATATGAATGTAATGGAATATGATTGCTCAATAAGAAATAATGAGAAGGCAGATTTAGGAAAAACCTGGAAAGGCTAATATGAAGTAATTCTGAGTGAAGTGAGCAGAACCAAGAAAACAATGTACTCAGTTCCAGCAACACCGTGCGATGACTAACTTTGATAGCCCTAGTTCTAGACAATTCCAAAAGACTCATGGTGGAAAAAGCTATCCACATCCAGAGAAAGAACCATGGAGTTTGAATGCAGATCGAAGTATATTGTTTTCTCCTTTTTAAATTCTTTCTCATGGTTTTTCCCTTTTGTTCTGATTCTTCCTTCACAACATGACTAATATGGAAATATGTCTAATAGGATTGCACATGTGTAGCCTTTATCAGACTGTATGCCATCTTGGGGAAGGGGAGGAGAGGGAAGAAGAAAAATATCTGGAACTCAAAACCTTATAAAAGTGAATGTTAGAAACTATCTTCACACATAATTGGAAAAATAAAATAATATTAAGTGGAAAAAATAAAAATCAACAACAACAACAAAAAATAGTGAGCTCTTACCCCAAAAACTTGGATTTTTGAGTTTTCATACTCTAGATTACTATGGTCACTTAGCACTGTGTATCATATACCTAATCTATTCCTCTTGTCCAGCATTCTATTTCTTAGCCAGTACCAAATCGTTTTAAAGATTACTGCTTTGTAATACACTTTGCGATTTGGTAGTGCTAAGCCACCTTCTTCAACATTTTTTATTCATTGTTTCCCTTGATATTCTTGATCTCTTTCTCATTCAGATTAATTTTATTATTTCTGATAGCTTTATAAAATAATATTTGTTAATTTGATTGGCATGGCACTGAATTAGTAAATTAATTTAGCTAGAAATGCCATTTTTAGTATATGAGCTCAACCTGCATAGGAATAACTACTATTTCTCCAATTGTTCAGTTCTGACTTTATTTGTTTGAAAAATTTTTGTAATTCTGTTCATATAGTTCCTGGGTTTCTCCAGGCAGGTGGACATCAAAATATTTTATGCTGTCTATGGTAATTATGGAATTCCTCTTTCTCTCTGTTGCTGCTAGACCTTGTTGGTAATATATAGAAATGCTGATGATTTATGTGGGTTTGTTTTATATTCTGCAACTCTGCTGAAGCTGTAAATTATTTCCACTAGATTTTTTATTGATTCTCTAAGTATATCATCATATCATTTGCAAAGAGTGATAGTTTTGTTGCCTCCTTGCCTATTCTAATTCATTTAATTTATTTTCTTCTCTTTTTGTTATAACTAATATTTCTAGTACAATCCTGGATAATAGTGGTGATAATAGTCATCCTTGTTTCACCTCCATCTTATTAGGAAAGCTTCTGGCTTATCTCCATTACAGATAATGTTTGCTTATGGTTTTAGAAAGATACTACTTCTGATTTTAAGGAAAGCTCCATTCATTCCTATGCTTTCCAATGTCTTTAATTGACATGAGTGTTGAATTTTGTCAAAAAAAAGTTTTTTTCTACATCTATTGAGAGAATTGTATGATTTTTTGTTATTGATGTGGTCAAGTATGCTGATAGTTTTTGTTATATTGAACCTGCTTTGCATTCCTGGTATAAATCCCACATGGTCATAGTATATGATTTTTGTGATATACTGCTGTAACCTCCTTGCTATTATTTTATTTAAATTTTTGCATCAATATTCATTAGGAAAATTGGTCTATAGCTTTCTCTTTTTTTTTCTCTTCCTGTTTAAAGCTATCAGCATGATATTCGTGTCAAACAGGGAGTTACATAGGACTTCTTTGTCTATTTTTCAACATAGTTTATATAGTACTGAAATTGATTGTTCTTTAAATGTTCGGTAGAATTTACTTTTGAATCCATCTGACCCTAGGGATTTTTTCTTCAGGAGCTTAGTGATGGTTTGTTCAATTTCTCTTTCTAAGATAGAGTTACTTAAGTTTCCTATGTCCTCTTCTATTAATCTGGGCAATTTATATTTTTTGTAAATATTCATACATTTCACTTAGATTGTCAGATTTATTGGTATATAATCAGGCAAAATACTTTCTAATAATTGCCTCAATTTCCTCATCCTTGGTGATGAATTCACCGTTTCATTTTTGATGTTGGTAACTTGGTTTTCCTTTCTTTTTTGAATCAAATTAATCAAGGATTTATCTATTTTACTTTTTAAAACCAGATACTGGTTTTGTTTATTAGTTTGATGGTTTTCTTACTTTCAGTTTTCTTAATCTTCCTTTGATTTTAAGGATTTCCAATTTAGTGCTAATTTGGGATTTTTAATTTGTTCTTTTTCTAGATTATTTTTAGTTGCATGCCCAATTCATTAAGCTGTCTGGACTCTATTTTATACATGTAAGTGTTTACAGAAATAAATCTTCCCCTAATTACTGGTTTGGCTGCATCCCATAAATTTTGGTATGTTGCCTCATTGTTGGTATTCTCTTTAATGAAATTAATGATTGTATCTATAATCTGTTCTTTGACATGTTCATTCCTTAGAATTAAATTATTTAGTTTCCAATTTCTAGCCTATGTTTCCATGGCCATATATTGAATATAATTTTAATTGCATTATTTTCTGAAAAGGGAACATTTACTATTTCTGCTTTTCAGCACTTGGTTGATGTTTTCATGCCCTAATACATGGTCAGTTTTGTGTAGGTACCATGTACTGCTGACAAAAGGGTATGTTCCTTTCTTCTCCCATTCAATTGTCTCCAGAGGTTCATCATATCCAATTGTTCTAAAATTTAATTCATCTTTTTAACTTCTTTCTTATTTATTTTTTGTTAGAAATATCTAGTTCTAAAAGGGGAAAGTTGAGGTCCCCCATTAATATAGTTTTGCTTTCTATTTTCTCCTGTAATTCATTTCCTTTAACAATTTGTATGCTATACCATTTGGTCTATATATGTTCAGTATTGATATTGCTTCATTGTCTGTGGTACATTTTAACAAAATGTTGCTTCCTTCTTATCTCTTTTAATTAGATCTATTTTCGGTTTTGCTTTGTCTGAGATCATGATTGCTACCTCTGCTTTTTTTTTTTTTTTAAATATCAGCTGAAGTATAATAGATTCTGCTCCAGCCCCTTACTTTTATTTTGTGTATGTCTCTGTTTCAAGTGAGTTTTTTGTAATAACGTATTGTAAGATTCCAGCTTTTAATCCACTCTGTTATCTGTTTCCATTCTATTGGTGAGTTCATCCCATTCAATTTCACAGTAATTACTGTGTGTTTCCCTCCATACTATTCTCTCTCTCTCTCTCTCTCTCTCTCTCTCTCTCTCTCTCTCTCTCTCCCCTCCCTCTTTTTACCCTGTCCCTCCTCAAAAAGTCTATTTTGCTTCTGACCACCACCTCCCCCAATCTGCTCTCCCTTCTATCACATACCCCTTTTCTTATATCCCTCCCTCTACATAGATTCCTATATCCAACTGAGTGTGTATGTTGTTCCCTCATTGAGTTAATTCAGATGAGAGTAAGGTGCAAGTGTTACCCACCACCTTCTATCTTCTCCATTATAAAAGCTTTCTTTTCTTCCTCTTTTGTGTGACATAATTGGCTCCCACATATCTTAAATTCTTAATAAAAAGTTCAGCAAACCTAGAAAATATAAGAGGAAATAGATATTCCATCTTTTGAGCAAAATACAAAGGCTAACAAAAGAAGTGACTTCTTGATAAGTTGAAAAAAAGGTTACTCTGGCTGATGAGTGCACTCATGAAGCCAACCCCTTTTTCTAGTATTTTCATTTTCTCTATCACTCCACGGGGTCAATATTAATTGTATCAAGACATATCATATTTTCTGCAGCAGAATCCTTGGGGAAAAAAGTCCATTTACACCACCTTGACTAATGAATGGTCTACAACCACAGCTGCCAACATCTTATACAAAGTGTAGGAAAGTAAAAACCAGAGTTAAGATCTATGTTTTTTTTAATTTTACATACATAAAATTTTAATTTTACATAAGGACTGCATATGTTAAATTATTTGTTTTCTAGAGTTGAAATGCAAGTTATTTTTAGTGATTAATGATTGGGAATGTTGCATATATACAAGATCCAAATCAATTTCAAGAATCCCACAAGGGATTATGCCAGTTGTTGAGGTCCACGTCACTCAGTTTTCCAAATACATTGATCTGCTTAATTTGATTCAGAAACTAAAATGCCAACTATTGCTCTCATACAACTATAAACACTACCTTGAACATAGTAAGGGCATTAGACATCTTTCCTAAATTTAACTTAAAGTAGATATCACGTATAATTTCTATATATTGTAGGAGAAAAAGCCTAGTATATTTAGACCACAAAGTTCTTATTCTGACCACTGGCTTTAAATTCCTGAATGACAAAAATCAAAGAGTGCTGGAATTGAAAAGGAGTTTAGGTATTATCTAGTCTGATTTTTTTTTCATTTTACAAATGAGGAAACAGAGGGTCAAAGTAGTTGACTGATTTGTGGAATGTCACACAATTAGTTTTCACTGGTGTGATTAGAATCCTATTCTTCTGACTCCCAGGTTAGTCTTTGGTCCTTTACTTAATGGAACTGGTGGTAGGGAGTGAATGGAATGTTGATTTTCTGTGTGCCAGGAAGAATTTGACTAGAACGATCCTTTAACAGCTGCTGTGTCTCCATGAGCAAGTTAATTTACTTCTTTGAAACTCAGTTTCCTCATTTGTAAAATGTCAATAATAATGCCTGCAGAGCGTTTCTTATAAGGGTCCAAATAAACTAGCATATGCAAAGCCCTTTGCAAACTTCACAGATCTAATAAATGCCAGTCATTATTGTCATTACTCAATATATCACAGTACAGAGTATGACATAATCAATATGCTACTCTATACATTGAATTCATTCACATTTTGATAAATGCTGGAAAATGTTCAATGTTTAAAAGATTATTTTGCAAATAATCACTAAACAAGCTAATATTTATTGTACTTCATTTCTCATTTATGTTTTAATAATGAGATAGCCATATTATTACCTTATTATATTTTGAAAATAAATATTAACAGAATAAGATGAAAAAAAGAACCCTTCCAAAAAATTTTCTCTGTCTTTTTTTCGCCATGTAATGCATTTCTTTGGAAAATGCGAACTATACCTATAATTTAAAAAAGCCAAAATGTGACTTCTCTCTTTTGCATACATCATAACTTTGCCCCTTCTCTGGACAGACTATATAATTCATTAATAAATATTCTAAGATGAAATATGTATTTTTCAGCACCACAAAATTAGGTGAAATGGGTTCCTTACTCATAGTTCCAATCAATACCAATTACACATAATCAATTCTCTCTGATTCAGATGTCTTCTTTTCATGCATTAGGTAATCATTCATTCCTTCCATATATCTTCAGCTTGAAAGCAAATTGTGACTAAGTCAATTAATCCCTTTCAGTTACTTAAATGTATGATATCTGTTGCTCTACATTTCACATCACAGGATGGGCTCTTTGCTATTTCCACTAATAAAAGAATTATGCAAATGAAATCAATTTCTTGACCCAGTTTCTTTTGATACAGCCAGCTACTACAACATGGGACAGCCTTTAAAATAAAAATGCAATGTCAAGGTGTTCAGTCTTTTCCTTGAAATGCTCCTGACATTATGAACAGATTGAGGTCTGATGAACAGTTTAAATGTTATTTTTGAAGGATATGAATGAAATCTCAAACTTAACAATGACTGCCTCCAAAATAAACCTCTCACAAATGAGCACAGTGTGGTAGAAAGAAGACTGAATTTTGAGTCAGAGGACCCAGATTCAAATCCTTATTCTTCTGTTTACTCACTCTATGACCTCATACAATGCTATTATTAATGGGTACATTGTTAACTCAGAAATATTCAGAAAACAAGAGGAAAACATCCAGCCAGTTCATTAGATCCCAATGAAATATTTATACAAATCTATGGGCAAAAATCTATGGGCAACTAGGTGGCACAGTGGATAAGAGTGCTGGGCCTGGAGTCAAGAAGACTCATCTTCCTAAGTTCAAATCTAACCTTAGACACTGATCAGCTTTGTGACCCTAATCAATTCCCTTCAGCTGGTTTGCCTCAGTTTCCTGAACTGTAAGATGAGCTAGAGAAGGCAATGGCAAACCACTCCTGAATCTTTGCCAAGAAAATCCCAAAAGGGCTCACAAAGAGTCAGACATGACTGAAAAATGATTGAACCACAACAAAATGGGCAAGAATCCCAAAAGATGAGAAAGTATCAAATGATAAAACATCTGCATCTGTGAAGAGAGTACCTACCCTGACAACATCACAGATTGAAAATAGTGGCAAAGTTAATTGATTCACGAGCATGCTGCTTCACAACCTCCACTTTTTAAATCTTCTGGAATACTTTGAAGATAGATCATGTGTAGTTTTATGAAGCAGAAAGACACAGAGTGGGCAGTGGAGAAAAGGAAACATTCAAGAATTACAGAATCACACCACTAGCTATCAGAATACAACAGTCATGAAGGCAGACTCTGGAGACAGACAACACAGGCTGTGCCCTGAAACATAAATGCTCTCTCCCCTCTCCCCCTGTTCAAATCCCACTTTCTAAATCATCAAGTCTCACCTCATCTATGAAGGCTTCCCTGATTAATCTCAGCCTTCCTCCCTCAGCAAATTTATTATACCAATTGCTAATTTGTTATACAGTCATATTTTTCACATATTATTCTTCAGATCTGTCTATATGACATAAGAACTAAACAGTAAGTCACTTTGAGGCAGGCACCGTCATTTACCTTTATAACTACCGCAGCACCTAAGATAGCAATTGCAGCCCAGGTATCATTATGTAATGTAAAAAATGCATTATACTCCATCCAGATAAGACTCCATCTGTAATACTAGGTTCAGTTCTAAATACCACATTCTAAGAAAAGGCATTGATAACATAGGTAGCATAAATAAGGCAGAATATAAGATGGTAAAAGGCTTTGAATTTGGACCACTGGAGGATCACATGAAGGCACTTGAAATGTTTGGTTTTCAGGAAAAAAAAATATAGGGAGGATAAAATTGCTATTTTCAAATATTTTCATTAATTTATTATTTTAATATATTGTATTAATGCCTTTAGACTACAGTCACTTAAAACTGACTCCAAATTAAAATCTCTGCTTAGTGTAGGGTGCAAAAATAAAAGGAATTAAGCAAAATGAATGACACAGTGACCATATATGACACAATATTCTGTTGTGCTAAGTTCCCACATCTCTGGCATGAGTAAGAAGCATGTTTCTTTACCTGTTTGCCAGGTCTTTCATTGCTTTCTTGTTCTCTTTAGTTGTTTAATCTTCTATTTGCATTACTAGAGTCAATATCTATTTTCTTCCCTTTGTCCATATTTGTACCTGATCTTTTCTTCTTTTTCTGGAATGACCTTTTGTATTTAGGTAATATATCCATTTTCTGGTTATTGTGGTATGTGGTTTAAGACATTGATGTAAGTGTAATTACTGTCAAGGAGTATCCAGTTTCCCCACAACTTTTTGAGTAAAAGATAGTCTTTGTCTCATGATATATGTACTTAGGTTTTACAAACAATGAGCTACTGAGGTTGACTCTTTAAAATTCTTGCTCCTCTAATTATTTGAAGTTGATTGACTTTTCTGTTTTGTTTTGTTTTTTAATCCCATACCAAATAGTTTGGGACAAACTATGGGAATGATAAGAATAGCTATGTGAGGGTAAGAGGGTTGGAGACAGGCAGAGACAGAGAGGATGAGTAAAAGGCAGAAGCAGATAATGATAAGCATAGACATAGAGAAGAGAAAGAAATCCAGACAGACTCAGGAAAATAGAAATAATGAGTGTTTCCCACTATTAATAAAGCTACATCTCTTTAGGTACCATTGGACTCAAACTATCTTATCTAAACTTATGAAAATAGTTTACTTTTTGGGAAGCATTCACAGATACTCCTGACAGAGCACATATTAACGAAAACCATCTGAACAGGAGAATAAAGGAAACATGTATTGCAAAAATTCAAGGAAAAATATTGCTTTCTGCTTGCAGTCAAGGTTGTACAGGGCATGGATCTGTTATCTTTATGAGTAGTTCTCAGATAAACATGTTTGTAGGCAAAATGTGCAAAAACTCCAACCAGTGACTTTAATGTTACCAATTTCTATCTCTATCCCTCTAGGTTATCTAGGCTCCTTGATCTAAACATATGAAAACCTGCATTTAGAAAAACAGATAGATTATGGGATGACTCAACTTATAAGGTACATAAAAATATAATTTTATTCGCAATGATCCAGCTGTCAACTTATGGAGATCATTTGTTTCATAAATGACTGTTGGTTCTGCTTTGAGACAAGCTACTACAACTACAGCCATCAGCCGGGGGTTTAAGTAATTCCTGTCGGGAGAAAGAAAAGCCTCACATCCTGATGGCACGCCACCATTAACTTGCACCAACTCATATGTCAAGGGAGATAAGGCAAAGAGCAAACTTCTCATAAAAGTATCATCAGCTCTTCCTTGGTGCCTGGGATAAAAGTATCCCAGGCCTTCTTCTTCAACAACTTTCTAGGGAAGCATTCTTTGCGGAGATGCAACCTGGTGACTGCCTCTACTGCCTCATCAGACCCAGCTACCAAAGGGCCAGAAAAGAAAATTCTCAGTGCCAAAGTCCTTGACATCATCATATTGGTCAATATCCGAAACGCATGTGGTTTGATCATTGGAACTGACCGTAAAGAAGAGACATGACCATCTGTTCTGCCCCTGCCCTCTAAGGACCATAGAAACTTTCCACTGGATATGTGGTTTACACCTCTTAAGTGTTATCTCCCTCGTTAGAATATGAGCTCCTTAAGAAAAGGGAATGTCCAGCTTTTTCTATTTGTATTCTTAGCATTTAGCATGGTGCTTTTCAAATAGTAAGCAGTTAATAAAGGATTTTTCATTCATTAAAAAATGAACTATAAAACACCACTTATTTTTTCTTGTCCTTCATTCTCAAAGAGGACCAAATGGCATCAGGAAAGTGATATCTTGACTTGCGAGTCAATTAGATTTAAGTGAGGAAGGGCTATGCAAAGCCACCAGTCTCACTCTCTTCTCCACAACCATCTGGGTCCAGTGGCAAGATATATTTCAGGACAACAGGAGATGGCCGGGGATACAGTGGGTGACCTTGACCTTTTTTAAACAAAGGTCTTTCCCAGGTCTCGGTTTGTCTGAGGCGTGATGCCCATTTGGTAATTAAGCCTAGGTAAGAAACGAGGCAAAAAAAAAGACTTCTTTTACCTAGCAAAAAACAAAATCAATCTAGGAAGGAAAGACTTTCAGGGTTTCTGACTTAAACAGAACAACTGCTGTTTACACTCACTCTGAACCATCTGAACCCAAACAATGACCAAGTGAGGCTTGGGCTGGGACTTATTGTTGGCCAATCAGTGAGAGCCAGAATGATTTGAGTTTAAGGCATGGTCAGGTAGCCCCATTTGAATCTCAATGGGCTTTATCAAAACCTGGTTTTCCAATGCTGTATTTCAAGAAATCATAAACAGAGGGCAGTTAGGTGGCACAGTGGATAGAGCTCCAGCCTTGGAGTCAGGAGGACCTGAGTTCAAATCTGGCCTCAGACCAAACACTTGAGACTTACTAGCTGTGTGACCCAGGCAAGTCATTTAACTCCATTACCTAGCCAAAAAGGAAAAAAAATTTTAAAAAATCATAAATGAAACTAAATGATCAAACAAGTTAATTTTCCCAGTTTTTTTAAATGATAGAATAAATAAATAAAGAAGAGAAAAAAAAGGAATCTAGCCCATAAACCCCAAGTTATCTTGGAAGATTTCAGTGATCAAAATTTATATTCCTTTGGGCAGAACACCCACAGGTAAGGGTATGATTCACTATGTGGACAGAGGGAGAGGAATGAAGGATAGGAAGGACAGGAGAGGAGTGGAAAGAAAGGAAGGAAGAAAAGAAGGAAGGAAGGAAGGAAGGAAGGAAGGAAGGAAGGAAGGAAGGAAGGAAGGAAGGAAGGGATTGCCCAACTGGAACTGGCCAGCTGCATCCCCAGTGGGGAAGTTACTACTACTCACAGATTGTTGTTTGTCCTTCATTCTGGAAGAGGACTAATGACATCAGTAAGCTGTCTTGCCTTGCAAGTGAATTGAATTTAATTGAGGCAGGCAAAGTTACTGACCTCACTCCTCTGGAGCCATCTGGGTCCAGGGGCAAGATATAGATTAGGATGATTGGAGATGATCCCACAATACTTATACAATAAAGTTCTAAGAATACTCCTAGTCAGTACATTAAGGCAATATGTTGGGCTACATTAAGTTTTCCTTTTCTAATTTTTTACTGCAGCGGTAATATTTCTTTCTAACGTCTTTTTTTTTTTTTTTGAGGATAGTAACATCAATAAGTCACATAGCATTTTTATAGAACTTTGAGGGAGTTAATGCATTTTCCTCTCCTAAAGACACATTTCATTGATAAAGACTGTTATCTCACAATTAAGATATTGTGAAATTTGCTTTAAGTATATTGATTTTGCTTCTAGGTATATTGGTAACTCTAGTTTTAAATAATTAGTTATAGGTTTGCAAACATTCACTATTTCCTTTCTAGGATGGGGGATTCCCTAAGTCTTTCATCAGCAATCACATTAATATGCCGTGGGGCGGGGGGGCCAGCTAGGTAGTACAGTGGATAGAGCACTGGCCCTGAAGCCAGGAGAACTTAAGTTCAAATCCAGCCTCAGACCAAACACTTGACACTTACTAGCTGTGTGACCCTGAGTAAGTCACTTAACCCCAATTGACTAAAAAGGAAAAAAATAATATGCCATTAAGGGATGTAATTGATTATTCAATAAATATTGTTTTTATAATTTTATATTATTATTATATATTTTATAATTTTATATATTTTATTTTATACATTTGAAAACATATTCTAAAAAATGTTTCATTGGCTTCATTAGTCTGCCTGGGTTGGGAGGGATGGAGAGAGAGGATGACTCCATGACACAGAAAAGGTTAAGAACCTCTGTGTTAGGAACTCTTTTCTTTTCACAATATGGAATTTCTTGATGTTGAAAAAAATTGATATTAATAAATAAGCTCACAAAATCTTCAATCTTTGGGCTACAGAGGATCATAAAGATAGAGTTCCACCTCTTCGTTTTTTAGATGAGAACCTTACTCACAGAAAGCAGAAAGGACTTGTCCAGGGTCCCAATAGCTAGTGGGTAGAACAGGCAAGATTTAAAACTGGGTTCTCTGGCTCCAAATGCAATGTTCTTTCCATTACACCATACGAACTGTCTGCAATTGCATTGTGTTATTATTATACCATTGATATACAGCATTTAAACATTCATTTAGATAGTAGAATTACAGCCAAGTGTAAACTAGTTTCTCTACATTCTAGCAGGCTATTTATCATTCTGTTTTGACATCTGATGTTGAGTGTTGCTACTGAAAAATGTGCAGCCTGTGTGTAAGACAATAAATGTGGCAGAACAAAATGACTGACATGTCTTTGTATCCCAGATGTTTAATGGAGTTCCTTTAAGAAGCAGCTTCTGCCACAGGAAAATGGTTGAGGAACAGGGAGTTGTATAAACAGAGGAAATAGGCCGGGGGCCTCTTTCCATATCAAACAGGCAGGTTTTCCCAACCTTTGAACAATTCACCCCTAATCACACATAACCAAATATGTTTTTTCCACAAATGAAAGACTAGAAGCTAGAGAAGCAATGGGAAATACAGACCTGTGACAGATATTTATATATGACCTTTGCCTCACCCCCCCCCCCAGAAGGAAGATGCAAAAGTAAACAGGACAAAAATGTAATTGCTCATATATTCTCTGGCTTTCTCATGTAATTTGCCCATATATTCTCCGGCTTTCTCCCTGGTCTCCTTGTTATCTTTCTAGAAACAACATCTCTCTCTCCTTTTGAAGGTTGATATGTAGCATTCTATCTTTCCCTCCTTCCAATTTGATGAGCACACATGTGAATGGGTCAATCTGTGTGATGATAGTATACAACCTACTTTTAAAGAGATCTGTTATATATAAGAAATGTACTGACATCCAGTTTGCAAAAATATCACACAGGAAAAACTATCATACAAGAAAAAAAACCAAAATTATCATACAAGGCCTATTAAGACAGGCATATAGGAAAACTTTGACTCTAAAGAACATTTTCTGCACATGATCCTATTTAGAGATTGTTAGGGTCTTTCTGGCCTAAATAAGGAGCCTTGGTAACAAGACTTCCTGCCTGAGATAATTGTATTTGTGTGGCAAATTCCAGATTCATAGTGATACCCTATAATGGAGTATAACTTCAGAGTGGAGAAGAAACCAGAATGGAGAATCACCATTTTGTGAAGATTTTCATTCATCTAAAGTATGTATATAGTAGAGTATATCATGTCCCTCGTTAGATAGTGTGCTTCTTGAGGGCAGGATTATGTTTTGTATTTCTTTGTATTCCAGCACTCAGCACAGTGCCTGGCACAGAATATGTGTTTAATAAACACTGATGTTCTATGTTGCTGTCATGTTCAGACCATTTCTCTAGAGACAGTAGTCACTTTACTGTTAGCTTCCTAACTCTCTGCTTATCACATTTATCAGGACCCTGCCAAAAGAAAGGAAATCTTGCAGCTTTCAGCTGTGTATTGCCAACGTGCCTTTGAACTCAGTTTATGGTTTCTACAGAAGGCTGACATGTGACCTCAACTTCTCTGGCTGACTCACTTCACAGTATTTTTCTGATTCTGTGACACAGTCTGAAATGTCAATAATATAAAGGCTGAGATTTGTGAGTTTAAAAATGGCCAAGCAGATCCTTCTATTGAACTAGATTCCAATAAATGTGTTCCACAAGAGTTTTATATTGATTCAACCCTATAGATATGACACATGTATAGCCTAAGTGAATTTCTTGATAATTAATGTATTTGGAAACCATTAAGTGAATTGTAAATTCACCAATACCAACTTAAGAGTTAAGTAAGAGTATCAGAAAAAGGGTAGAAAGGTAATTGCTTGCTCACAGAGAAGCACTCTAAAAATTAAACAATCCATTTAGCCTCTCAGTCATGGGAAACAGGTCACTTCTTTTTTTGCATTTTGATCTGATTTATATGGGAAGCTTAGTGGATGTTGCTTAATATTAAATGCTGCCTCTTTGATAAAGAATGCCCATGTCACAATCAAGATGTTTGGAAACACATTCTGAATGTCTGGCTTGACAGAACAGACTCCAGCTGTCAATGCTTTTGATTTCAGCAGAATATTAGAATTACTGGATAAGAATTCAATTTCGATGTCTTTTTTTTTTTACAAATAAACAAAAAGATGAGGAAAATTTCTCCAGTTGTGTGAAGTCCTATCTCTGTCATATGTTGGTTTTTATCATTTTCAAATGACCTAGGACATTTTTCAAAGGCAGATCCCATTTAGGTTTCCTGCTCCATTTATATGTTCCACCTTACCATTTCTTTGTAAGATTATGAGAAACATTAGTCAATCACCTAGGCATTTTTCAAGATTGACCTATGGATGGCACATTAGTAATTAGCACATCAATAAGTATAATGTGCTAAAAAATCAACCAGGGGCTTTAGGAGTTAAAACATAGTTTGTTTCCATAAATCAACCAAGGGTGCTGAATGTTGTAAGGCATTCTGCATGATGTGATGCAGAAAGCAACTGTGACCCCACAACTGAAAGAAACATATTGCTGTCTTGAGGGTTTTCTTGATATCTCTAAAGGGACCACTGTAAAAACGTAAGACATGTTGAAGCTATAGAGGTAAATCTATTGCAAAAGGCAAGTTCCTTAATCACAGCCATGGCCTAATGTAGGAACTTGATTTCTTTCTTTTTGCTACTTCATTCGGCAGTACAAATAAGATTTAAAGACAATGCAGATGGTAACATGCCAAACAGCAATGGATTGGACCTACTCTGACTAGACAAGACCAAATTCAGGAGAGAGACACACATTCAAAGCCCTCCAAGCAACAACTTCATTTACAACAGTAAGGGAAATGATCAGATGTTTGGGAAATAATAGAACCAGAAATTAACCAGATAAAGACAACTCTAAGTAAGACCTAATAATTGGAGGACATTCAATAGGTTGGATTAATAAGATAAAACTGCTTATATTGGTGTTATTTAATATCAAGTGGGCCCTCGCTACTGCATGGCAAAAATTTTGTTTTCCCTGATCAATTTGGTGCTCCAAGCCATTCTAAGACTGTAGGCTCTAGAATAACTGCTGATCTACATTGGCAAAGGAAGTTTCCTCAACATTCCCTATCCCATTGAAATGTGAGACCCAGAAAAAAAAATTAATCAAATACCACCTTAAAGTTAGTCAAACATTTTATATTACCTGGAGCTATGGTTCTCTTCCAAACTTTTTCTCCTCACCTCAGACCTTGTCAAATTCCTTGCCCCATGTGTAGCAAAATTAAATCAGATTAAAATTTTATTGAGAAATGGTTAACAAAATATGTAATACAATGCAACATTTGTATTTGTGTATTAAATTTTATTATTTTGTATTAATTTTGCATTAATTTGTGATTTTCTAAGTCAATATGGTACTGACAGTGATCCATTTCTATTTGAGTTTAACACCACCGGCTTCCAGCACACTTTATCCTCAATCCTTCTTTGCAGAGGACCTAAAACTCCCACATCACTGAGAAGAAGCAAGTGTCTTTAGCTAAATGTCTTTCTCTCTTTCACCCCACATCTGCAAACTACTCTTCTTTTCTTCAGCCTTTGATGAGCATATGAGTCTCCTTGGCAAGCTTAAATTCTCCACCTATATCCTTAATCCCCTTTTTCCTTATTTCCTAAAAGAGCTTATCCTAGAGGATCACGCCACCACTTTCTCTCATCTTCAATCTTCCTTATCCATTGCTACCTTCTCTACCCTCTATCAACATGCCTGGTCTTTTTTTCCATCCTCATAAAGCCTCACATAACCAAAAATCTTCATTTCACTCTGCCATTCCTCCAAACTATTATCCTGTAGAAAGCTGTCAAATCATATTGCTTTTATGTTCTTATCCTCCTCACGAAGAGCCACTTTCTATGTGATTTCTGACCCCACCACCACACTACTGTTCTCTCCAAGTCTACCAAAAACCTCATAACTGTTAAGTCCAAAGGCTGAGTTTTTTCAACCCTCATCCTTCTTGATGTCTGTGCAGTTTTCTGACCTTATGAAGGGAATTTTTTCTCTTTCTACATTTTCTCCTCAATATGATCCAGTTCCACAAATAAGTGATTCTACTTGGTTATCTGTGGTTATCCTACCATCTTATCTGACCACATCTCAGTTTCCACTTTCTAGTTCATATTATCTATCTTGCATTCACTGAGTACAGCAACACCACCCCAACATTCCTCCATTCTGGATTCTCTTCTATTTCTTTACTGTCTCAATGATCTCATCAGCTCCCATGAATAACCACCCACCATTCCCATTCAAATTACTGAGTCTGTGTGTGTGTGTGTGTGTGTGTGTGTGTGTGTATCTATGAGAATACAAGTCATTCACCTAATGACAGATGGTCAAAGGATATGAACAGGCAGTTTTCAGAAAAAGAAATCAAAGCTATCTATAGTCATATGAAAAAAAAATGAACTAAATCACTATTGCTTAGAGAAATGCGAATTAAACAATTCTGAAGTGCTACCTCACACTTATCAGACAGTTAATATGACAGAAAAAAAATGATAAATGCTGGAGGGGAAGTGGGAAAACTGGGACACTAATGGTGTCCACAAGTTGGTGGACTTGTGAACTGATCCAAACATTCTGTAGAGCAATTTGGCACTATGCCCAAAGGGCTATAAAACTGTGCATACCCTTTGATCTAGCAATACCACTACTAGGTCTGTATCCCAAAGAGATAAAAAGGTGTGGAGAGAGGACATATTTGTACTATGGTACTTGTAGCAGTTCTTTTTGTGATGGCTAAGAATCAGAAATTGAAAGGATGCCCATTAATTAGGGAATAGCTGAACAAGTTATGGTATATGATTAATGGAATACTATTGCACTATAAGAAATGATGAGCAGGATGATTTCAGAAAAATTTGGAAAGACTTACATGAACTAATGCAGGGTGAAGTGAGCAGAACCAGGAGAACATTCTACACAGTAACAGCAACATCGTGCAATGATAACTGTGAATGTTAGCCATTCTCAGTAATATAATAATCCAAGACAGTCTCCAGAGAAAAAACTGATGGAATGAACACAGACCAAAGGATACTATTTTTCAATTTCTTTTTTTGTTTGAATCTTCTTCCACAAAATGACTATTATGGAAATAGGATTTACATTACTGTACATGTGTAACCTATATTAGATTGCTTACCATCTTGGGGCGGGGGAAGGGAGAGAGATAATTTTGGAGTTCAAGATTTTTTTAAATGTTAAAAATTGGTTTTACATGTAATTGAGGAAAATTATATATATATACACACATACACACATGTGTATTTGTATGTATGTATGTATATATACACACATATATGCATATAGCTCGGTAGACAGAGTGTCAGGCCTGGAGTCAGAACAGAAAGACCTGAGATCAAATTCAGTCTCAGACACTCACTAGCTGTGTGACCCTAGGCAAGTCACTTAACTCTGTTTGCCTCAGTTTCCTCATCTATAAAATGAGCTGGAGAAGGAAAAGGCAAAACACTCTAGCATTTTTGCCAAGAAAACGCCAAATGGAGTCACAAAGATCTGGATATGACTGAAAAACTACTGAACTACAAAATATGCAGTGTGTGTGTGTGTGTGTGTGTGTGTGTGTGCGTGTGTGTGTGTGTGTATGTGTGTGTGTGTGGTGTAAAATCTAGTTCTCTCTACACAATAGAAGGTCACTCTTTGAGTTGACAAAATGAAATTAATAAGATATGAGATATGACAAGCCTTAATAAATGGAAATGTTAGAGAATTCAGAAATCCATGGGTAGTCATGCATTTGAAAACTTGGGTGACCAGCAAGCACAATGGTACCCTCAAAAGAAAATGGAGTTCAGAATAAGGATGAATTTTAGAGACCATAACCATACTTAGCAAGTACCATTTTCCTTCTCGCATTAGGAACTCTGGCTCCCATCGGGAGACCCATATGCTGTGCATTTGTCACTAGATATCTGAGATCATGATATTTTTTGCGGTCTCCTTTCTTGAATCTTGTCTCCTATGACATCTCTGGGTGTCTCTATTGCTATTTTTATTCTTATATTGAAGTTATATTCTCTGTTACCTAGCCTTGTGTCTATATTTAGGCATTTTTCTTCCATCCTCTTCCTTTTTCAGTCAAAAGCCCTTTTCATTAGATTGGCAAGAACCCAGGTAAATGCATTCATATCAGCCCCTTTGAGGTATAGTCCACGCCTAGTCAGTAGCCCATGATTCGTATATTTTAAGCCATGATCCCCAAATCCAAATCCTATTGTCAGGAGCAACCTTAAGCAGAAGTCCACTTCTAACATCATCTCTTCTGAAGCCCTGCCTTAAATCAGCAGGAGTGATTGAAAGAAATATCCTCTATGTTCCTGAAATTCTTGGCCAAGGCTTCAAAGCTCTTAGCCTCCTGGATTTCTTCAGGCAGAGTCACTTGGGCCCACACATATCCACAGAAGTAGACAGCAGTCATCCGCTTTGATAGCACTGGAAAAATTCTGGCACTTGTTGGCTAACATGCTCCTGGAAGACACTCTTTAAATTATCAGGTTGAAAAATAGCTGCCCCCCCACCAGTGTCCCTCAGTGGGGTGTTACTAGCCCCACCTGCTTGCCTCTTCCTCTGACACTCACCTCTTCAAATGTGGTCTCACCTGAATGTACTTGTGAAACTCCACTGCAGGGCCTTGGAAAATGAGCAGCTCTTTTCTCCTTGAAGGGTCCTTCCTCTTCTTCAGAAATGCATCCTGTTTCTTAGCCCCATGCTGGCTGCAGTCCTGCTTCCCTTAGTCCTGTGAGCCAATCTTCCACCTTCTACCCTGACTCAGGCTGGGGAATTTCCAAATATCTTACCAGATTTTTTGTTAGCCCTCATGTAGAAATTCTGCAGGTTGTTATTGTTGGTTTGTTTGAAAGAAGACTTCTTTGCCTTTCTAATAGAGTGGAGAGCATTCCCCCAACCCCCTTTTCCTTCTCTTCTGGAACAGGGAATACACTGTACATCAATACTAGATAATAATTGCTTTGCCCTGCCAGAAAGATAACCATGGTGTAGTGGATCCTGGGCACTACAAAATTCTCTCCTCTCCCTATCCTTTCTGGAAAGGCAACTAAGCTACACAGTGGACAGAGTGCCAACCTTGGAGTTAGACCCAAGTTCCAATGCTGCCTCTGCTACTGACTCTGTAACTCTGGGAAAATCACTGACCATCTCTCAGCCTCAGTTATCTCATCCATCAAATGGGGATAATAATGACACCTACCCGCAAGGGCTGTTGTGGGAAGCATATAAGATAGTCTATGTAAAGCATTTTGCAAAATCTCCAATTATTACTGCTATTATTATTCTTTTGCCAGTAGCATTTTTGGTTAATTCCCTTAGGGGGAAAAAAAAACTCACCCATTTAGCACTTTTCACCTTATACCAATTTGATAACCATGTCAAGTCTCTTGCCCCTATCTTGCCAATTTCCTTTTCTTTCTTTCCCCCGTCGAGTTTGGCTGCTGATGCTTCTCTCCACCTTCTACCTCATCTTCATCTTCTTCTCCCTGAGTGTATCTGTTCAAATTTTCTTCTCTAAATCCTTATTCTGCCTTACCACATTGCCACCTTATCACTGTGGCCTTCTGAATCCTCCTACCGTTCCTCTTTCCGAATTCAATCCTGGCGGTCTTTCTAATTGCAACCCCCTCCCAATCACTTCTTCAGAATGACTTCTCCTTTCCTATCCTGGTCTCCAGCATGAGGACTCTTCTTGTTCTTGCTGCCATCACATCCACAACAGTCCTTAATTTCAAGTTTAATTTCACAGATGCTTAAATTACTAGTAAGTGAGGTCCCAACAGCATGAATAACATCAAGGCCAACAATGAAAGGTAGTATTGACATCCCTCCTTACCTGCCCCATCCCTTGGAGAATTTCCCTGTAAGGAAGGGAGATTAGAGAAGGGGAAAGTGTCTGTTAGCTCCCCTGCTCTTGGCATCCGGATAATCTGCCTCAATCCTGTGGCAATTTCTGAATTTTCCTCAACATGTCCACATGGTTTTAGAACTTCAAACCACGCACCCATAACCTGCTCTTTCCTCCACATTCTTCACTCCATAGCACAGCAGATATGTGATGAATACTTGGAACAAGAGAGAAAGTGTGATGTTTCGTGCACTTAAATGACTTTATTTAAATATGTTCTTCAATCATTTCAGTCACGTCCAACTCTTCATGATCCCACGTGGGGTTTTCTTGACAAAGATGTTGGAGCATTTTGGCATTTCCTTCTCCAGTTCCCTTTACAGATGAGGAAACTGAGGCAAACAGGGTGAAGGGACTTGATAGTAAGTATCAGAGGCCAGATTTGAACTCAGGAAGATGAGTTCTCCTGACTTCAGACCTGACACTTTATCTGCTGCGCCACCTAGCTATCCTGTTTATTTAAATATAAATGATGATAATAACAGCCATTTATATGATATAAATATAACATAAAACAGGTTATATAAGATTTTAAGGCTGGCAAAGCCCTTTCCATATTTCATCTATTTTGGTCCTCAGAACACCTCTGTGAGGTAGGTACTATTTTCCCCACTTAACAGATGAGTAAACAGAGGCTGAAAAAGTTTAAGTGACTTGTCCAGGATCACATAGCTGAGAAGTATCAGAGTCAGGATTTAAAATAACCTCTTCGTAATCACAAATCTACTGCCCAATGCATTTTGCCACCTAGTTATTACAAAGCAAATTAATCCTCTATTTAATATTGCATTCACTAAATCTAGCTATTGTCTCTCATTTTTCTAACATCTACGTATCTATCAATCGCTATATATCTATACTTTGTGTCTAGGTTTAGTGTAGCTTTATAAAATATTAAATCAGGAGACATCTATTTTTCAAGTAGCCTCTGACTAATTTTAGTGCCTTGTCTAAAAAGAAGCCCAAATGTGTGAAGGAGGCTGCAGGTACTCAAAAACAGGAAGTCTCAGATTAGCTGGAAACAAACAGGATCAGATGAGGAAAGGGCCGTGCCCTATCCCAGGTGGCTCTGGGGCTAGCGTCAGCATCAGCACACCTGCCATCCCCACCTGGGAGGAATCTCACAGTTACAGGAAAGGAGGGTGGTGAAGGAAAAGTAGAATCCTCACGAAATGGTTTCTGAATCTTAGCCATAAATAAAAACGCCATTACTTAAATTACTGATAAATGCTACAGGCTATAGAGGGGAAAAAAGTCACATACTATGCATTTAAAACAAGACTATACCCTCTTATTAATATTAAATAACGTTAGAAGAGTAGAGAGGTATTAAGGCAGAATAAAGAGCAGGAATCACAGACAGGATTACCTGGGTTCAAGTCTCATCTCTGACACATACTGGCTGAGTGAGCCTGGACATGTCATTCTCTCTCACAGTGTTCCAGGCAACTCTAAGACCACAGGCTCCAGGAAAGCTACTGATCTACACTGACAAGGGGAGAGTTTCCTCACTGGCAGTATCTGATACCATTGAAACTACCGGTCTAGAAAAATCATTCAACAAATAGCACCTTAAAGTTTCAAAGCCCTTTCCATAGATTATTTTTGTGTGTGCCTTAAAACAACCATGTAAGGTAAGTGCTACAAATACATTTTACAGATGAGGAAATCAAGGCTCGGAAAGGTTAAGTGACTCCTGGTCATACAACTAGGTCTTCTTGAGCTCTCTGTGGCCCTCTTTACCACCCTCTGCCCCTGGATACTCACTCTCTCCCCTCTGGGCCTTGGTGGCACTGCTTTCCGTCCATTTTCCTGATGCAAACTAAATGTTCCTCGGTCTCCCATTCTGGATCATCTTCCATGTCCTACTCCCTAAGTTGAACGTACCCCTAGGGTCTGTCCTGGGCTGCTTTCTTTTCTCTCTTTATGTCCTCTTTTCATGACAGCTAAGTGGTGCATATGAAGCACTGGGCCTAGAGTCAAGAAGACTTGCATTCAGGTCAGGTCTCAAGCATGTACTGGCTATGTGGACAAGTCACTTAACCTATTTGCCTCAAATGGCTGAACCATGAAATGGGAATAATAATAGCACCTAGGGTTATTGCAAAGATTAAATATCTGTAAAGTGCTTAGGACAGTGCCTGGCAAAGAGCAGGCACTCTCTAAGTGCTATGATGATGACAATGATAATCTCAGTTAAGGAGATGCTTCCCAAATACTTTTGTCTAACCTTAGTGTCTCTCATGAGTTCCAATCCTGCTCTACCAATTATATATAGACCATCCAAAACTTAAAATATCTAAATCAAAACTTGTTAAATTCTCCAGCCCCCACGTCCTTCCCTCTCCTTAATTTTTCTGTTTCTTTTGAGGGCACCATCACCCTTGCAGTCACCCAGGTATGCAATTCCAGAGTCCTCTTCAGCTCTTTAATCTCCCTTCATCCCTATTGCTAATCAGGTAGCAAGTCTTGTCAATCCTCCCTCCATTGGGGGTCTTATATCCACCCCCCTTTCCCCACTCACATAGCCCTAATAGCTAGTTTAAGCCCTAATCACCTCTAGCCTTTCCTATTGAGATAGCCTCTTAACTGGTCTTGCTGCCTCTAATTAATCCTCTCTGATCCAATGTGATGGCTGTCAAATTGATATTTCTAAACCACAAGCAGGACCATGTCACTCCCCTATTGAATAAATTCCAGCAGCCTCTAGTATCAAATGCACACTCCTCTATTTAGCCTTTAATGCCACTATAATTTGGTTCTAGCCAACCTTTAGAGAATTAATACTTATTACCATCCTATATGCACTGAGAAGATTGGGTGAAGGTGAGAATCAAAGGTGACTCCAAGGAGCTGTAGCATGCACAGTGACCTAACCCCAGTAAACCATCTCAGCAGAAGAGCTAAACTAGGTTAAGGGTAACCAACAGACCTCAGATCTCTCGGTGAGTTAGGGGGGTATCTGTCCCAAGCATGTGAAGACTTGCCCTGGCAGAATGGGAGGATGAGACAATCTGTTCCAATGGCCATGAAGGTGTTTTAAGCAGGCCCTGTGGAACACTTAGAGCCTGGTCAGGCACCAAGGATGCCAAGGTTACCCACTGCTTCCTAGGCCATCGCTAGTCGACTTTTGTCCTGCCACTGGACTTCAGTTATGACTTTTTGCAACTCTGCCTCACTTCAATTGAATTCACTCAAAAGTCAAGACATCACCAGTGATGTCATGGCCCTCTTCAAAAATGAAGGACAAACAACAATAACGTATGTATTGTATGTTCCAACGAATACGGCCTTTTTGTTCTTCCTAAGGCAGGGCATTCAATCTCATTTCTGTAGTTCCACACAGGCTGTTCTGAATGGCAACGTATACTGCTTCTACACCTGCACCTGTTAAAATCTGCAGTCTCCTTCAAACCTCAGTTCAAGGACCACTTATCATAAGATGTCTTTCATCTTAGGAGGGTGCTTACACACACACACACACACTCACATGTGTGTGCCTTTTACCTACTTTATATATCATTTGCATCTAACTATATGTGTTCATGCTGTTTCTACTGACAGTAAGCTTCTTGAAGGCAGGGAATGTTTTATTTTTGTCATTTGTCAGTGTAACCTCAGTATCTCGTAGGTGCTTAGTAAATATTGATTGATTGATTGATAGTAAAATGTCAGAGACAGGATGTGAAGCAAGATCCCATGCTGTACCTTCTGAACTATGCTGCCTCTTTTTCTGCAAGAAGCCCCAGCTGCTACTGTTGATATATTGAATTTCTTATTGTGAAAACTGCCTATTCTTATCCTTTGATCATTTATCTTTTGGTGAATGATAGTAATATAAATTTGAATCAGTTCTTTATACATCTTGGATAAGAAACTTTTACGAGGGAAACTTACTGCAAAGTTTTATTTTTGCATTTCCTTGTTTTCCTTCTAATTATAACTATATTAGGTGTTTATAAAAAGCTTTGAAAGTTTTATATAATTGAAATTTAACATTTTTATCTAGTGGAAACCCCTCATGTTTTCCTTTATCTTGTCAATAATGGGCTTTCAATAAAAGTAGACTAACTTCCAACAAATTAATCGGTTTTAGGGGAAAGCAATGAAGTCAATGTCTCACATGGACTGGACTATTTATACTGTATACACAGCAGATAGAGACACTTCCTGGAGAAAGGAAGTAATACGTCCCATGTATTAGTATGCCAGCCATGAATTAGTTACTTTTTTCACGTATTGGCCTAATGTAAACTCAAACATATTATGTACAATCGTTACCCTGTTATCCCCTGAATGAATAATGGAAAGACATACATAAAGTTAGCTTGGTCCAAATTTATACCTCAAAACTAATAGTAGGTTTAAAAATTACTGTTTTAATATGATCACCACAGACCCCTTAAATCATTAAGCAGGAATAATGAAAACCAACCTGAGAAGTGGTAAATAAAGGAAGGCAACCTTTGATCCTTTTAAAAATGAAAGGGGGAAGGTCTTTATTACTCTTATTTGTATTTTGTATAACTTTCCAAGAAAAAGAGAATAGAGTTGATAAAGAGCTAGCTGTGGACTCTAGAAAATCAGAGTTCACACTTTTGATAATATATCAACTGTATGTCCAAAACCGAAATACTTCAAGTCTCAGTGTTCCGAGAAACTCCACAAAGATCACTTGCATCCAGCAAGAGAATTTCTGGAAGCAGATCTTCTCCCAAGGTAAAACACCAATAAAATCACAGGGCTGGGATCCTCACCCACCCATCCCCAACCCTCAAAAAGCAAAAATTTTAAAAAACCATACTTTCAAAGGAATGAATGCATAATTAAAACCCTACAAACCACATACTAAACTTAATCACTCTTTTCTATAGCATGCACAGAAATGCTTAATTTACTGTGAAAACCTGAATAGATTTATATATTTCTTCTAGAAATAACTCAATATTCAGTAACTGCTCAGTACACTGGGATTGATTTTGCTTCCAAATGAACAGACAGTAATAAAAGGCCTTGCTATGGCCCTAGGAAAGTATGATGCATTTTCTTGTTATAGGTCAACATGAAATGAATAGTGCATAAAATTTCTTCTTCAAATGTTGCTTTATACAATGTGCCCCTGAATCATGAGATTACTACATTGAACCCATTCTTACCAGACTGCACTCAAGCAAATCTATAAATGTTTAAAGGCAATAAAGCATTTCCAGGAATATTGGAGGGGAAAGAAACCATTCTGTAAAAACATTCCTTAAACTTTCTAAATGAATCCACTTAACTCTTTAAGCACATGCACTAAGGTATCAGAGTAATTATGAGAAGGACAAGGTCACATTTCCTCTTCCTCCACTGATCTTCTATCTCAGAACATGAATAACCAAAGCATTTAGGATTGTCCAGTCCCTGAGCTGGAAGACCAAGGTAACAAACTATGAGTTGAGAGACACTCCTGATATGTCCACAAGTGGTAAAGTCTTCTATTCTGAAAAGATACATAACTATTAATTATGGGAAGAGGGGGTGTGTGTGTTGCCTTGGTTTGATCTAGTTTGTATGTCCGTTTTTTATCATCTTTTGAAATGTTGAAAATTCTATTACTATGAACTCTGACTCTGGAAGGACAAGAATGTCAGGTATGGTGGTATAATCCCTGATGCTTCAGAGACTGAGACTGGTGGATCCTTTGAGTTAAGAAGTTTTAAGATGAAGTAATGCAGAAGCCAATTGGGTGTCTATACTAAAGCCAACACCTATATGGTGAACCACTAAAAGTATAGAGAGCTTGCCTTGGGGCCAAGAAGAGCTGTACTCAAGATCTGCCTCTGAGATAAATACACACACACACACACACACACACACACACACTCTATGATTTAAACTCTCATTGTTCATTTCCAATTCTCTAAGACTATATGTTGCAGATAACTGGTATTGTATACAGAGTTCCCCGTATCAACAAAATCTCAAGTCTAGGCCCTATCTCTATCCCTATTCCTTCTCAATATCCATTCATTTTGGCCCTACTGGGGCATTTGCCACTTTTCTCTTGGTTTTTATGATCCTGATACTTCCTGATTCTCCTACCTGTAAGACCATTCCTAAGTCTCCATTGCTCATTCATCACTCATAAAAACGTGAATGCACTTCAAGTGAGACTGCCCCAAGACTCTGTCCTGGATCCCATTCTTTCTCTCTATACCATCTGACTTACTGGCTTGGGTTCAATGATAATCTTTATGTAATTGCTTTCCAGATGTGTGTATATGTATGTACATATGTGTATATATGCACATATATGTAGGTATGCATATATGTACACATGTATAGATAGATAGATGTAGATATAGATATATATAGAGATATTATCTTCTGGGTTCCATAAGACAAACTGTCTATTGAATATTTTTGAATTGGATTTTCTACAGGCATTTCAAATGTAATACGTCCAAAACAGAACTCTTGATATTTTTTCCTCCAAAATTTTCCTCTGAATTTCCCTACCAGAGAAAGCACAACCATCCTTCCAGTTACTCAGGCTTAAAACTCACACTCACCCCACATATCCAAATACTTGGCACAATCATGTCTCATCCATCATTCTCTTCTCTTCACTCACACAGAAACCATCCTAATTCAATCCCTCTCCACCTTCTGCCTGGGCTATCATGACATTCTCCTGTTTTGTCTCCTGCACCACTCTGATCACGTAACTCTTATAATCAACAAATTCCAGCGATACTCTAATACCTCAAGGATAAAATATTAACTTCTCTGTTTGGCATTTAAATCCCTACACAATCTGACCCCATCTGACCTTTTCAGTCTTCATCTATTTTATTCCTCCTCCTTCCCCTGTTTTCTATGCACTGTGTGATCAAACCATTCTGGTTTATTTGCTATTATGCATACATGACACTCCATATTTTATCTCCATGCTTTTCCAGTGACTGTCTCAGATGCCTGGAACATATTCATTTAAAAAAAAAAACTGTTCTGTTTTTCCAAGAACCAGCTCACCCTCCCTTAGCCAACTTGGTGGCTTTCCACTCTCAGGAGCTCACCACATTGGTGTTGGCCTAACTGTAGACACCAGACGGGCTTTTGCACTACAACAGCTTAGAACTTAACTCAAGGGATCCACCAGTCTCAGCCTCTGAAGCAGCAGTGATTATCCAATTACCATTTTCCCTAGCTCCTACATGCAGCCTTTTCTTATTCCTTCAAGATAATAAATTACTCCTTCCCAAAACCACTTTGAATTCATTTTATATCGACTGTATGTATTATTGTGTGTATGTGTATATGTGTATATTAAGTTCATGTTATCTCTACCACTGAAAATATAAATCCCTTATGAGCACAGGTTGTTTCACTTTTGTGTCTATATCTCTGGGACTTAGCACCTGGCACACAGCGCTTAATAAACACCTATCAATTAATTAATTGATTGTACATTTACATAAGTCTGGCCCTACTCAAAAAAAAAGTTACAACAATTCTGTTGCATGTATCTGAGAAAAGGAAAAGTTTATGATTTTCACAGGAAGGAAGGAAAGAAGGAAGGAAGGAAGGAAGGAAGGAAGGAAGGAAAGAAGGGGGAGAGAGAGCGAGAGAGAGAGAGAGAGAGAGAGAACAAAAGAAATGAAGGAAGAAGTATTTAAGAATCTACTATGTGCCAGGCACTGTGCTAAGAGTTTATAAATATCACCTCATTTTATCCTCATAATAACCCTGGGAGATAGGTGCTAATATTTTTTTCCTATTTTACAGATGAGGAAACTGAGGCAGGCAGAGGTTAAATTGTCACATAGCTATAAGGTAGATAAAACCAAATTTGAACGTCCTGACCGTAGGCCCAGCATGCTATACACTGCACTGCCTAGATTCAAGGATTCATCACAGGTTTCTAAACCTGTGACATATATCTGGCCCAAGTGGAGTTCTACATGGCAGTGACAGATTGGGAGCTAAGAATAACCATAACTGTGTGAGCAGTCTTGTGCGTGATCACACTTCTATTGTCCAATTTAAGAAGCTTTTGAAGGACTGACTATCTCTATTTTGTTTATCACCCTGAGAACATAATAAAAGTATCTAATACATAATCACAGCAGCTTATGTCAGTTGAGACTAGAGAGGAAGAACTGTTGGTTAATAGGTTTATTTTGTAAACAATTTCCAAAACATATGTTAGATTATACTGATCTTAACCATTTTCCAATAAACACACAGAATTTTAATGAAGGGATTTTTATCCTGTCATTCAGAGGCTTGGTATCTTGGTTTGTAAACAGCATATAATTTAGGATGAAGCGAAGAGGGCATATCTGATTCAATTTTTGCATACTTTTTTGATTAATAGGTGGCATATAAGCATGCCAGGCCTCGAGTCAGGGAGACCTGAGTTTAAATATGGTCTCAGACACTTATTAGCTGTGTGACCCTGGGCAAGTCACTTAATTTTGCCTTGGTTTCTTCATCTGTAAAATGAGGGGGAGAAGAAAATGGCAAACCATTCAAGAAAACCCCAAATGGGATCATGAAGAGTTGGACGCAACTGAAAAACAATTGAACAACAATAATAACAAATCAAATATCACCTTTAAAAATGTATTGATATTTTTTCTTAACCTAATTAAACTAGTAATTTGTTTGGGGTAACAATCCCTTCTCTTTTCAAAACTGAGGTTTGTTTTTTTTTTAAATCAAATGTGTTTTAGATAATAAGTATGTGTGTGTTTGTTCGGTATTAAAAAAAAAACTTTTAAAATAAAGAATTCTAAAGTACCAGATAGGATTGGTTTTGTACCAAATGGTAACAGTAATCTCTCCATAATATATACTCTATGAGAATGTGGTAAAACCGCTTGAGTTTGGATCCATCAATCCTCCAATGTCTAAAGCCTATAGCAAGGGTTTTTGAAATTGTAAGGGATTCCCCTGAGATGATATCATGATAAGGGGTCCCCAGGATTAAAAAGTAAAATTTGAAGGGGCTGAAATTAGTAAATCTCTATAGCAATCCTACCTGCACCCCAACCCCTGAAATAAAAAGTACTTTCTGTCAGTGGCGCCTACTTTAGAGGGATGCAGTAAGAATCAAATGAGATAATATACATAAAACACTTTGAGAACTATAATGTGCTATATAAATATCAACTATTATTTTTCCATTGGACTGGTAACCTTATGCAATGTTAGTATTCCTTCTGTGCCTGTGGATCCTGGGAGAGCTTTACCTATTTCCTACCATAAGTACTATAAATGTATTACAAGGTAGCCATTTAAATTACTAATACCTTCCTCCCATCCTCTTGATATTGGGTCAAATGGAACATGGAGCAATTCATCTGCTGACCTTTTCTCTCTCTTTATAGCTGTTCATGTAGAATTTTTTTTTTTTTTGGTTTGTTATGCCATTCTACTGAAGGCAACCATGCATCTCTTCATTTCCCTTTGGGTCATCTTCCATTTTAATTCTTTGACAATGACAATGCCATCTGTAAACAGCAGCACCAGGACCACCGGGAAGCCTTTGCGAAAGATGTTGGTACAAAAGCTGCCATTATTTTCATGGTGGTCATTTTTTTCAAATATGTATAATGAAGGATATCATATTGGATGACTATGAAATGAAGTTTGTTATTGCCTTTAAATAAATGATAAAATAGAATCCCACTAACTCCTTTCCCTTCCTTTGCTAGGTGAACTTGTGAGTTATCCTTCCCATTCAGAAGGAAATTTGTTTTTCACTATTTAAGAAAGAATGTTGGGGGACAAAATGCATTACCTGCAGAAATATGGCCATTCCTTGGTCATCAGCCAAAGATCTCCCACTTAGAGTATGAACAGACAGGTTGATCTTTATATATGGCCTAAAAAACCATGCGATGTTAACACTTTTGGCCTCATCATTACAGACGAAGAAAGAAACCATCTAAGATTGAGGCCTTTCCTATCCAGCACAATCTTGTGGTTTAGACTTCCCCTCAGAAAGGACATGAACTTGAGGTCACCAATTACACAACATCCTGTCATTCTGGGTGGATTCCTTTCCTCTGGTGGGCCTTACACAGTCCCTCCCAAATGAGACTAATAAAAACAGTCTAGGTTTTGTACTCTTCCAGAAGGCAAGAAACTTTTATGCAGCTGAATGGACACCTTACTCAAACTTCACTATCTGAAAAGACTCATGGTAAGGGCTGGGGAGATAATGTCCAGATTTCTTACTCTCCACTGTTGTGACTTTATAACTGTTATTATATAAATCAGCTACTGAGGTAGAGGAAAGGTCAATGGGGCAATACACTTCTATTTTCTGGTGTTTGGGACAACATCATTTGATTTTCAAGAAGCACACTGCTCATGAACTAAGTTTCTTTCCTTAGAGTATAATATATATTTTATACTTGCTTATTTGAGTATAGTATAAATTTTGTATTTGTTCATTTATGAACATATTATGAACATCCCCCAATAAAATGGAAAGTTCTTAAAGGCAGTGACTAGAGCTGCCTTCATGATCAATTAGATAGTTCATTCTTTGGAGAAGCAATGTATGATGGTGAAAAGTACACAGGCTCTTGAATAAGAGGACCTGGGTTTAAATCTTACCTTCAACACCAACCTCCTAGGTGAAGTTGGGTACTTCAAATTAACCAATTTCCCTGAGCCTCAGTTTCCTCATCTCTGATATGAAGGAGTTGAACTAGCTAGCTTCCAAGGTCCAGATCTATGATGCTATGACTCTGAAAAGAGCCATCCTTGTTGGTTCATCTACTACGTTGAGCCATTATACTAGTACTGTCACTTTAAAATCAGTCTTCCAAAAAGGCTGACTTCATAGGATTACTTCTAACTTTCCGCTCCTCTAGCCCAAATTTTAGGATGGATTGGTGACTTCTCTCCAAAGTTCCTGTCACTTTCCCCAGAATTTCCTATTATTTCTGCCTCGTCCCTTTCTGTCAATGAAAATTAGATCTTGAAACTAATCCCCCCCCCCTTCTCTCTTCCTACACTACTTAAAAGATGAAATTGTCACTAAGAGAAGTCCAGAAATTATTAGCTGTTGTGCTTCTGGCAAAAGAAAAGCTCCTACAGTTGACCAGGTAATTGAAGCCCTCCAGCAGGGCTCTATCAGGCCCCAGTACCAGGATTGGGCTCTAGCTCCTAAACTGCCCATCTATTTCATCTTTCTGCCCAGAAGGTCTGTAGGTCCAGTAACAATGTTGCTTCTATTTCTGCCTCCTCTTATCTTTGGTCAAAGATTTTTCAGCACACACTAACTTTATGATGATGAAGAAGAAGATGATAATAATAACAATAGTAATAGTAGCAGTAACAGTAGTAGTAACCTTTATCTATATAATACTTCCAAGTTTGCAAATGTCTTTATGCATATGAGAGGTATCAGATATCTCTTCATTAAATAATTAGTACACAGAGCCCTGATTTCTTGATTGAATCAATTATTAAAACAGGGACTAAATATGAACAAACAGATGCAAAGTAAAGTGAGTTGAGAATGACTGAAGAAACTTTGTTATGCTCTATGAATTTTTCTATAAAACAGCAAGCCAGTACAGAAGCTGTGATTACGTGTCTTACAGGTTAAAGGACAGATCAGTCTTATCAAGGTGCTGGGAGGAAAGGGCAGAAGGAGAAAGGGCCTCCATCTCTACCCTCTATCCTTGGTCAGTGAAAAAAAAAGAGAGGATCTAAGAGAAGAATGCACGCCTTCTCCAGACAGTCCACAGATTCTTCAGGGGAGAAGGGCAGAACAGAATCAAAAGGGGCATCCCAGGATGCCATTTGTGCTCCAGTACACCATACTTACAATTAAGTGTGTCTGAAAAGGAGGGATGTGGTCACTGGGACACAGTGAAAGCCTGAATTAGAATAGTAGCAAAGAAGATGGAGAGAAGATGGATTAGAAAAAGCTACTGCCAAAGTATAATTTATAAGATTCAGTGTCTGATTAGGGGAATAGGTGAATGAGGTAAGAAGTCAAAGATAAGTGAGGGTTAGTTCCCAAGTGGCAGGGAGGTTGGTGGGCAGCACCACAGGGCTCAATTATGACCAGAGAGCAGAAGACTTACAGCTAAAAAGGATCTTAGAGATAATTCACTCCAAAATCTTCAATTTACAGAAGAGCAAAGTAAGGCCCATTGAGGTTAAATGAATAATCTAAGTCCACACAAGTAGGAAGTAGCAAATCCACACTCTAAGCCAGTTTTGTTTTTTTTTTTTGTCAACAACAAGCATTTGAAGTCAATCTCAATTTTGATATTCCTACAATTTTAAACCATTTTAAATAGTGGCTAATATATTTTTCTGCTCAGAAATTTTGTTACATAAAAATGGTGGTTTGAAACTCTTATAAACTTTTAAAAGCTAACAAATTTTCTGAGTAGTTTTATTAGCTGAGGGAAAAGTCATTTTTATCATGCTCTGATAACTCAGCTAAAGGATTGTATTCAAACTTCTCACAAAGTTCCCTTTGGGGATGAAAACAAGCTTGAAAAGTTTCCGTCAACAGTGTAAATTGAGAGAACATGTTAAATAAACCATTGAAAACTGCAGTTTAGAATGAAATTGGTATTTCAATTATTACCACAGGGTTCCATAATGCATTTGCAATAATAGATATATTTTGTAATGATATCTAGGTGAGTAACATTCATATTCTCTCTCTCTCTCTCTCTCTCTCTCTCTCTCTCTGTCTCTCTCTCTCTTCCTCCTCCTCCTCCTCCCTCCCTCCCTCCCTCCCTCCCTCGCTCCCTCCTTTCCATTTCAAAATCTGACTGGCACACAAGAGGATCTCTCACTCTAACATCCTTCCATATCAGTTTGACCTTCTACATTCCCCAAATCATAAGTAGGGAACCTATGGACTCAGAGTCACATGTGGCCCTCTAGGTCCTTAAGTGTGGCCCTTTGACCGAATCCAAACTTCACAGAACAAATTCCTTCAATAAAAGGATTTTTTTTTGTGTAAAACTTGGACTCAGTCCAAAGACTGTACTCAAAGACCTAGAAGGCCACATGTGGCCTTGAGGTCACAGGTTCCCCACCCTGCCCTAAATGCATAAGTTTTTAGGACAGCAATGATGACTAAGGATCCTTAACAAAAATTGTGATCACAACTAAACAAAGAGAAAAATGACCTGGAAGAAAAGATTTGTAAATGTACATTGGGAAAGAGTGGAAAACTGAATATGAGTCTGGGTAGCTGGGTTCCAATCCTTCCTCAGTGGCTTACAACCTGAATAGCTTTCAGTAATCTACTTCCCCCCTCTGAACTCCTTTGGAGAATTGGGGGGGGGGGGGGGTTAGACTGACTAATTTCTAAGGTCCTCTCTGACTCTAAACCAATGAACTTACACAAATGGCTCCAAAGTTTCCCACTAAGACGAGTAGCTGAGCAGCCACTGACAGGAAGATAATGTTTCCCTGGATCTCTTATTTCCAAAGGCTTGAACCCCTAGCTAAGAAACAGATGATTTTTCACTTACTTTCTGGATGCAAGGATATATCTTATACTGCTTCCAATATCTGTCCAAAATAATTTTGAATCTAGGGCTTTGAGCTAAGACATGAATTAAGATGGTGTAGCAAGAACATTAGTTACAAAATACCACCCCCCTTTAAATCTAGGACATAATCTGACTAATATACTCAGGGTCTGTGGTAAAAGTGGGTACCTGGGGTACACTGGGGATGCGATGCACATATAAAGAACATTTGCCAAATGCAGCTCACTCTTCTTGTACCATAGGATCTCAATATCCTTTCTTTCTTCAAGAAGTTCTCACTGATGCTGCCCTGGAGGAGAGCGTGAAGTCATTTAGCTGAGTTCTCTAGGTTTGTGCCCCTCGGTAGGTCAGCTACCAAGCTACCAGCTACCGAGGCTAATCCACCTTTGAATCTGTAGTTGACTCTCTTCCATAATGTCAGAGATTGGCTCTATTCCCTACTGCCAGAGGTCATGGTCATTGAAGCTGCTTCCATCCTTGAATTTGGCTCAGGTTTTTAAAGGACCACCAACAGGCAAAAATTCACCTGAAAAACGGCCAACCTCCTTTCCAATTCAATTAAAGAAAACTATCACTCCTAACTAAAGGATAACAGAGGGTCAAAAGATCTTTGTGCTTTGTCGTCTATCCCTTGTTTTTTTAATATTAACTGACTGTATATGTATGTTTATGTTTGAAAGCACGGGGCGGGGAGGGGGATGCGTACATTTCATTTAAATGTATTAAAAACCCAAAGACCTAATTTTAACCCTGCATTCTTCTCCTCCCATTTGATTGCTCCACAATCTGTCATATGTCATTTTTATAAAAATAGATGCATATGTACATATTTTCAGTGCATATATATATGCTTGCATTCAATCACAAATATACCTACACAGCTAATTTCACAAAAATAAAAGGAAGAAACAAACCATAAAGATGCTTTGACTCCCTATTATTCTTTGGCTAAGTCTGAAGTTTTTTCTTAATCGAATTGAAGAGGAACTTGAACATTTGTTAAGTGAATATTGGTCCTTTATATCCCCTTAAAAAGTTGAGAATGTGTGTGTATACATGTATGTATGTATGTATATGTGTATATACACATACACATATATCCATATATATGTATAGAGAATGAATAAAACTTCACTATTTTTCAAACAAAGCTTTATGATGACTTTTGTTTTTATATTATAGTCATTTTTCTATAACCACAACCCCTAAATCTATCATGAAATGTTCCTTTGCATTAAAGATAAACAGATAAGTAAATATACCTGATATGCTGAAAACTTTGGGCAGTGTATGTGACACCCAATCCCCATGTTCTTCAGCTGCTTAAACTCACCTATGTAAGATAGGGGAGAAATGACTGGATATCAATTGCTTTTAAAAGGATTGAGGGGTTTCTGCAAACTGCCATCTTAATATGAGTCAGCAAGCAGTATAATGTGGCAGCTAAAAATACCCACGCCATCTGAAATTCTATTAAGGGAAGGTTAACTTCTAGGAATAGGGAGGTGAGAGAGTTCCACTGTACTCCACCCTTGCTAGATTTTATCTGGCGTGTTGAAATCAGTAACAGTCACCATGGTTTAAGAAAGACATTGAAGAACTGGAGAGTGCCCAGAGGAGGGCAACTGCATTCATGACAGGCCTTCAGTCCATAACACAACAAGATTGGCTGAAGAAACTGTTAAGCTTGGGGAGGGGTGGTGGGGACTCAAGAGGGGCACGAGAGCTATCTTCAAGTATCTGAATGTATGTTATATGAAGGAAAGGTTTATCCCACCTTGATTTCTGGAAAATCTTCTGGATCGTAATGAAATAGGCTGCCTCCAGAGGTGATAAGTTTCCTTTCCTTAGAGGCTTTCTAACAAGATGCTAGAAAATCATTTGTCCAGCATGTTAGAGTGGAGATTCCATTCATGTATGGTTGAACTAGATAGCAGCCAAAATCTCTTCTAACTTTAATATGATGATTCTAGGAAAAGCTGCTTTAGGTCTAATATACTCGGGTCAGTTCATTATATATACCAAAATCAGACCTTTACCTATGATATTTAATTCAAAGGTGGTTTTTTTTTTCCCTAACTCAGAAGCTTATCATCTTATTCTAGTTGCACTTATTTTGTTGGTGCAAAAATTCTATAATAGTATGTAATTATAATCACAAAATTTATCTTTTTTGATATACTAGAAGTTTAAGACAATGTAAATATATATGTGTGTATATACATATATGTGTAAAGGAGTGTGTGTGTGTGTGTGTGTATGGATTCATAGGGTCTGGGTGCAAATATTGCTCCCCTCACTTTAAAAGACCATGACTTTAGGCAAGTCATTTACCCTGTTTGCCTTGGCAATAAAATGAAAATATTATACTAGCTGACTTCTATGGTGCTTTTTATTAAATTTCTGATTTCTTTTATCCCCTGTTTAATAAACATTGCCTCGTTAGCTATAAAAAGTACCTTTTTCAATACTCCTTTTTATTTGAAAATTGATGTGACCTTTTATTCTTAGGTAGTACATCTTCATAGCAGTATTTGGAGTAAGTTGTTCTAAACTGAATTGCTGACCAATTCCTTTCTAGATTCCCCAGTCCTTCCGGGAAAATACAGATCCTTTTCCTCCAGCAATTTCTGTTCTAGGAGTTACTGAAAGTTAGCCTCATATTTTAGAATGCTTTTTAGTACACAATTATTTTTATTATAGTCTGAGCTTTTTTTTCTACTGTATCTATCACAAAATAATTTAATAACTATTGCTTTATAATATAGATCTTATATCTACATGTTCTTTTATTTTTGTCATTTTTCCATAGAAATGGTAAGAACTTTAATTTATACAAATTAATTTTGTCAATTTATGTAATTTTATAAATTACCCTGTTGTAGGTTGATTGTAGTAGTGCTAATTTTGTAAATTAATTTATGTAGAACTGGGTTTTTTATTATGTTGGCATCATCCAACCAAAAGCATTGAATATCTTGCAGTTCTCTTCCTTTATTTCTGCAGGTTGTTTTACCACCTTTGTTATGTAAGTCCTGAATGTACCTTAGTGGGCTAAATCCCAGATATTGTATAGTTTTTATAGCCATTTTGAGTGAGATTTCTCTCTCTTTGAGATTTTCTCAAAGTTTTTGTTAGAATTGTACAGAAATGCTAGTGATTTTTGTTTACATTTGCTTTGTCCCTACATGTTACTAAATCTATTTGTTGTCCTAAGCAATTTCTTTGCTGATTTTCTCAGGGTTTCTAAATAAACCATCATGTCATCTGTAACTAAAGATAATTTTTATCTCAACTTTCCAAAAGTTTAAATACATACTATTTCTCCCTTTCCTTATTCTATTAACTATTTTTGGACAAACATCACAAATACATCAAATGTAATAATTAAATTAAATTGAGAGAACTCAAAAAGACAGAAGATAAATGATATGCTATGTTCTTCTCAGATCCATTCTTTTCACCTGGCTTCCTCCAATGTAACAGTGGCTGTAAGATGAAAGTTCAAATTCATATGTTGTGGTGGTGGTGGCAGTGATGATGGTTGTTTTCTTGGTAAAGATATTGGAGTGGCTTCCCATTTCCTTTTCCAACTCATTTTTACAGATGAGGAAACTGAGGCAAATAGGGTAACTTGCCCAGGGTCATATAATTACTAAGTGTCTGAGGCCAGATTTGACCTTGGGAACATGAGTCCTCCTGACTCCGGGCCTGGCACTCTATCCACTACGTCACCAGCTACCTGTATGTTTGGTATTGCTAACAAAATGCCAAAGAATAGAAATGTAGGTACATTCACAAACTCTCATCCCTCCCCCGCAAAAAATCAGTCAATCAATCAACCAGCATTCTGTAAAATGCTTGACAGTAATAGAAAGCTTTAATTAGTTTGTTAATCCAAGGTTTCTTGTTGTAAATGTGATTCTGTGAGTTAATGGATTTTTTTTTTTGTCTCCTACTCAGACAACTCTCTTGTATTTTCAGAAACAAACATAAAGGTTTTTATGTAACTTGAAGTAAGTCAAGATGGAGTCTGGCCTGCCTTATCAATCTTCTATTTGTCCAATGATCACCAGGTGGCACAAATTTTGTGAGAGGAAGGTGACAGAAGATGAAGAAAGGTTCATAAAGCAAGGATGGAAGGCAGAAGAAGTCAACAAAGAATTAAGGGTTGCAATACCACCATGAATCATGGGGAAAGTGACTTTTGCAAAGAGACCTCAATCCTACTGCAAAAAAGTAATGTTCACCTGCACCAAAGTCCTGCTACAAATGACAGGAGGAGCACCCCTTAATATTTGGAGCACTAGACTTGGGGGCACTGAGTTAGGAAAGGATTTTCAATATTGAGAGAATAACACTATCTGGATATTGAATCAGAAGCACTGTTCATGGCAAGAAACTTGGCTCTGGGCTTCCCTTCAGTCACATTTCTCACACTGAGAAATCACGCTTGAAGGCTGTCATGATTCATGGTTCTGGCGCGGCAAAGAAATGTACACTTTGAGACTTTGAGTCTACAGTGTGAGAGACCTTGAGGCTCTAGGGTTTGTCCAATGGTCAAGTCATTACCCACTTTTATTTCATCATCTTTCAACCCCGTGGTGATCAGGAAGCAGGGAGGAGGCTGAGAAGATGGCCTCCCATCTACTGTAGCCTAGACGCATGGGAGGAAGTAGCTCTATGAATGACACTGCATCTGATACTAATTTTAATACCTTTATATTTATCTTGCATATTACTTAAAGTGAATGTCCTTTTTCATGATTGCAATATTAAATGATTTATTATGGCTGTTATAGTGTGAGGAATCCAGTAAAAAATATGAGACTATGGGCATATGATAGACTCAAAGTGGTTCTAGGAACATTAACGTAGAAGAAAAATGCTATATTATTATTTTGTCATTCATTTATTTATTCATTCATTGATTCAGCACACATACATTAAGAGCATGCTAGGTGCCAAGCAGTGTGGCAAATACTGTGGACATAAAGATGAAACAAATGTTCCTGCCTTTCAGACTCTTATAATTTATTGGTGGAAAACACACACAGAGTCAGGGAAAATGAATAATCATTTAGTATCTACTATGTGCCAGGCCTTGTGCTAAGCACTGAGCATACAAAGAAAGGAAAAACCTTCTTAACCCACAAGAAACCTAGTGTAATAGAGAAGACATGCAAAAAAAGTGTGAGATTATATACACACATGTATATGTACACATATGTGTATGTGTATATGTATGTATACTATTGTTGTTCAGTCATGTCCAACTCTTCATGACCCCACGCACCATACTGTCTATAAGGTTTTCTTGGCAAAGACACCAGTGTATTTTGCCATTTCATTATCCAGTGGATTGATGAAAAGAGATGTTAAGTGACTTGCCCAGGATAACACGGCTAGTAAGTGTCTAAAGCTGGATTTTAACTCAGGTATTCCTGACTCTGGGCCCAGAGTTTTATCCAATGAGCCATCTGGCTGCATACACACATGCAAATATATGCATATACACACATGCATATGTGTGCGTAGAGCACTGGACATTGAGTACATATGTTTGTGTAAATACACACATATATGCATTTAGCGGCCCTCACATATGTGTATGTACATGTGTGTATGTATATCGTGTATGTGTATGTATATACTCATGTATCCATCTAGTGGCCCTCACATATATATGTATATTTCATATTTGGAATATTTGGTACTTTTAACAAAATGACAAAGAATAGGGCTACAAGTACATTTACAAACCCTCATCCTTTTTTTCCCCCTAAAATAAATCAAACAAGAATTCTGAAAGTTGCCTAACATCTATAAAATATAGTTACTTCTTGGAAGGAAGTAAACATCATTAAGGAGAACTTGGAAAACATTCTTGGAGAAGATGGGATTTGAAGGCAGCCAGGGAAGTCAGGAGGCAGAAGTGAGGAGGAAAGGAATTCTAGGCATAGGGGACAGCCAGAGAAAGCTGAATGGAGTTAGGAAATGAAGTGGAGTGTCTTGTGTGAGAAACAGCAAGGGGCTAAGGTCACTGCATCATGGAGTGCATAGAAGGGCGTAATTTGGAAGAACATTGGAAAAGGTCCAATTTTTAAAGGGTGGTAAATACCAAATACAGCATTTTATATTTGATCCTGAAGGTAATAAGGTACCACTGAATAAGGAAATTACATGATCAGATCCATATTTTATAAGGATCATTTGGATAGATGAGTGAAGAATGGACTTGAATGGAGAGATACTTGAGGCGGGGAGAAGAGATCAAACAATTGGCTATTGCAGTAGGCTAGCCATGAGATGATGAGGGCATACACACACACACACACACACACACACACACACACACACATGCATACATACATACATGCATGCATACATACATACATACATACATACATACCGGGATGGTGACAGAGTCAGAACTGTAGTGATGGTATACTCTGCAGGATTTGACAATACATAGGATATTGGGAAGGAGGTGAGGTAGAGTGAAGAGTCAAGGATGCAAAGTAACTTTGAGTTTGGTGGCATTCTTCACGTAGTAGGGAGCTTGGGAGATAGGTTTTTGGGGTGGAAAAAAGAGTTATGTTTTGAACATGTTAAGTTCAAGATATCTATACGATATCCAGTCTGAGATGTTCAACAGGCATTTGGAAATGTGAGTTTGGAGGAGAGAGTTTATGGCTTGATAAATAGATCTGACAATCATCAGCATAGAGGAGATAATTGAATCCACTGGAGCTGAGATTACCAAATGAAATAGTAAAGGAGAAGAGAAAAGGGCCAAGGACAGAGCCTTCAGGGATAGAATAAAGGAAACTGAGGACTGGTGATATAGTAAGGAAGAGAACCAGGACAGAGATATGTCATGAAAACCAAGAGTGAAGAGAATATCATAAATATGGTGATTGACAGCATCGGAGGCTGCAGAGAGGCTGAGAAGGATGAGGACTGAAAAAAAAAAGGACATTATATTTGGAGATTGGATTATTAACTTTGTGGACAACAGTTTCAGCCAAATAATGAGATCAGAAGTTCTATTTCAGAGATAAGAAAAAAAGTGAGAGGAAAAGAAATGAAAGCACTGATTGTAGACAGCCTTTCAAGAAGTTTAGCCAAGAAAGGGAGGAGAGACATAAGACAATAGCTTGGGAATGAATCAATTAAGTAAGGTGGGTTTTGTTTTTTTGTTTTTTTGTTTTTTTCATGATATAGGGAGATACAGGCATGTTTGCTGGCTTCAGGGAAGCAGCCAGTGGACAGGGAATGACTGAAAATGAATGAGAGGATTAAAATGAGATAAAATATATAGGGAGGGTGAGAAGTGAGAAGCAACAACTGAGGAATTCAGGAAAAAAAGTAATATTTCAGCTGACCATGAAGGACACTAAAGATTCTAAGAGGTAAAAGTGTAGAAGGAGGGCAGGTATGGGAAACAGATATGCAAAGACATGGAGGAAGGATATAACATCCTCTCTCTCTCTCTCTCTCTCTCACTCACTCTCTCTCAGAGAAAGAAGAGAAAGAAAGACAGAAGGACAGAGAGAACTGAAGGAGAAGAAGAATAATAAATAGAATTTATATAGTGTCTTTAAAGTTTGCAAAGTGCTTAACAAAATATCTTATTTTATCCTCATAACAACTGTGGGGGGTAGCTGCTAGTATCATTACTCCTATTTTACAGTTGAGGAAACTAAGACAAACAGAAGTAACATGACTTGCCTAGGGTTACACAGCTAAAAAAAAATCTGAGATCAAATGCGAACTCAGGTCTTCTGGACTCCAGGTCTAACTCTCTATCCACTGTGCTACTTAGCTACCTGTAGAAGAGAGCCCAGGACCAAGCACTGAATAGTACCTATACAGGTAGAGTGAGATATAGATGATAATCCCACAAAGAAGGCTTAAAAGGCATAATTAGATGAGTAAGAATTATAAGCTCCAAGGGCAGGGACTATCTTTTGCTTCTTTATGTATCTCCTTTGGTAAGCACAGTGCCTGGAACATAATAGGTGCTTAACAAATGTTTATTGATTGATTAGAAGCCAGGAAAGAGCCCTACTATGAAAACCCAAGGAAGACAATAGCTAGGTTGGAGGAAGGAGTGGTCAACAGGGTCAAATGCTTCAGAGAAATCAAGAAAGAGGTCTAAGAAATATCTATTACATTTAATACTTACAACTTGGTGATGACCTTGGAAGAAGCAGTTTCAGGCCAGTAGTGGCATGAAACGTCAAAGGACCAAAGGACTAAGAAATGAGTGGGAAGTGAGTAATTGCAGGCAGTGAGGGCAGACTTTGTTTCTCAGTATTTGGCTCTAAAATGGAGGAGAGACGTAAGCTGATTGTTGGTCATTTCTCATTAGAAACTTTAAACAGAATGAATAAATTGGAAATCTTTGTCCTCAACTCATATCAATTGCTATTTTCTGTTGTTGTTTTTAAATGGAGGTTTGAATTATTTATTTTTCATTTAAAATTCCTATTTATCATTTATGAAAGGAAAGTATAACCTGAAAATATAAAAATATTTTAATTCTTAGAGCAAAACCAAAAGGAATTTGGGTCATGGCCAATTGAAAAAAAGTAAGGTAAAATTTTTTTTGGAAGCTTCAATTATTTATAAGTATTGCTAAGTGGATCTCTCATGGCAGAAAGCACGTGTTTTACAAAAGAATCAATTGATATTGATAAGCAATAGCATTAAGTTCTTAATGTCAAAATCATTTCTGTTCTAGGAAGAAATTTGCAAAAACCATTAACTTTATATTAATACATTCTAAAAGTCAGTGCGGTATAGCGAACGCTGGGAAACAGGAGACCTGGGTTCAAATCCTGCACAAGGCTCTTGACAGCTATATAACACTTGGTAGATCTCTTAACCTCTCTAACCCTCAGTCTTTTCAATAAAGTGGGCATAATAATAGCACTTATGTCATAGGAGTTACCATAAGGAACAAATGATATGAGATACATACACACACACACACACACACATACACACACACACACACACACATCTATATCTAGATAGATAGATAGATAGATAGATAAATGGATGGATGGATGGATATAGATGTAGATATTGATATATAACATTTTATAATCTTTAAAGCACCACAATCCACTATTTTGTTATTGTTTTGGGTAAAATATTAGGTACCAAAGGGAAATAGGTCCAATGATAGAGAAATGGGGAGAGCTGTCTAATGAGTTCAGTGAATTCACAGCCAACCAAACCAATTTGCTGAGATATTAAAAAGCTGTATTCAGAGAGTGGAAACAAGGGAATATGAGAAAATGAATATTTAAAACATATTCTGACCCTATTTATGTTTTCCATAAAGAGCAAAGTTCAAAATGGACAGAAATTCATGAAGAAACTTTTGGGCAACATAAAATTGTTGATGTAGAAGTAGTGGTTGTTTTGTTAAGTTACATAAGGGAGAAGTTCTAGTCTTTCCTTTGAAAAGTTGAAAAGTCAGTGATGTGACTATATACAGAGATGATTTGGAGATTACTCCCACGTAAATAAGGAGAATTTTGCATTCTGATAAAATATGATTAATTTCATTTTAAATATTATTTAACGTTTACTTCATTCAGCATTATATACGTACATACACACAAAGGTATGTGTATGTGTGTGTGTGTGTGTTTGTGTGTGTGTGTATTCATGACACAAAGGCTTCAAGTTTCTGTGTAGCTTACAACTCTTGGTCCTCTCTCATTCCTTTTGCCAGAGCCATACTTTCCAATATATGGCATTTTTATCTAATCCAACTTTTCTCATGTTTGCTTCAAAGTTATCAAATATTAAAGTGTAGATTTAATTTTGAAAATATGATTGAGTCCTTCATAAGTTATCTCTACCTCTTCCACTTTTGCAGCAATGTTCATGCTTTTCCATAGTTTTTATGATAGTATTTTTGTAAATACTTATCATAAGTATTATAATAGTCATTGTAATTATTTCATGTGAAATAATATTTTCTGTTGCCATTGGATACAGTCAACCCCAACAATTCCTTTTTTCTCTGTTAAAATTTTATTCATGGTCCACTCTTCCATGTAGATGCACTTATTTTTGTGTGCAGAAAGAATATCAAGAGTGTTATAATTCAGTTCCTTCATCAATAAACTCACTCTTTGTAACTGTAACTAAAGGAAGTTAAAACTTAACTACATAATTCTTAGCAAACTCTGTCCCCTTTCCTATCATTCTGTAAAGCTAAATTGCCAATTTGTCAGAATAAATATCAAAATTAGTAAAAAAAAGCAAGAAGAAAAAAGTTGAGAAAAAACATTGTATCCAATTAAAAATAATTAAATTCTAAATTATTTTACAATACATAATAAAAATCAGATAATTAACAGTAAAATTACATCAACACAAACTATAATAATTGTATACCAAATATAACCAATGTAAATCAGCTGTCATAACAAAGAGCCCAAAAGAGCCTAAAAAAGTGCCTTAATTAGCAAACATTTGTTTAAGTGAGAAGCATAAAAAGATGGCACCCAAAAGAAACACTGGTATAGAATATAATTTTTCTTTATAAAATTTTATGGAGAATTGTGAACAACATAGCCTCACGAAGCTGTGAAACGCAATGTAGGGTAAAACTAGTTTAAAGAAAGCTTGGCAAGAAATCCAGCTAAACAAATTCATCTTGAGGGGTTTTTTTTTGGGTTTTTTTTGTCTGTTTGTTTGTTTTTTTGTTTTTTAGGGATGAAAATCGAAGTAGGACAAGAAATGGAAGTAAGTTAGAAAAGATCTGCAAAGATTTTTTTATGACAAAATGCTTTTATTATAAAAGAGAAGTCATCACATTTGGATCTTTAACCTCAGTCCCAGATGTGATTTTAAAGGACAGAGTAACAACACTTAAGAGAACAAAGATGAGAAAAGCAGCCTAAGTATATCTAGAACAATATGAAGGTATTGGCAGACTAATTCATGTGGTATCAAGAGAAGATGAAGATAACAGAAGCATGGGGGGGGGATCTCAGACCTTATGAATACTGAAAACAAAAATGAACAAGACAACATCAATTACTACTGATCTATAGGACTTTTCTATCTTCAGGAAACTCATCTTCACATGAACAGAGGACATCACTGATGAGTGTTAGTAAGAAACAGGAATGATTCACTAAGTAATATTCTACAACGTACAATGGATGGACTTTGTGCTTCAAGTTAATGCCATTTAACAAGCTTCTAATATAAAACAAGGCATAAAACAGGAAGATGCAGGTTTGCCAAATATGTTCTGACTATTTGGAAAAAATACATTACAGAGTCCACCCTAGTCGAAAAGAGATTCCCTTTGGATGATAAAGTCCTCTAGGTGCTGCTGTTTTTGTGGGTTACATTGTTTCTGTAGTATAAAACTCTGGGGCATTATTGAACTTCTCAGACATGAGTCACAACCACTCCAAAGACCATCCACACAGGAAAAAACTAATGAATGAAGAACCTACTCTCTAGATTGTTACATACAATTAGACAGATGACCTGGATAGTTTATGGATCGTGTGTGTGTGTGTGTGTGTGTGTGTGTGTGTGTGTGTGTGAGAGAGAGACAGAGAGAGACAGAGAGAGACAGAGAGAGACAGAGAGATGAATATTCAAAGGATAATGAAGAAGAAAATAGAGGCTGTAAAGCAGCTACAGCTTGTTCATATAACAAATGAAGATCATGAAATAGGAATAGACATGCTGTCATATGGGAAATATATAAAGGAAAAATTGGTGACCGACTTGCTTTGGAGGAGAAAAGCTATTCCTAAAATGTGTGAGACAGAAGGAAACTAAGTGATAGTGGGTGATGATGTGAAAGAAAGCACATTAAGGTACACATAATAGGATAACATTGAAAAATAGCCTTATTTGGACACTCCATTTTCCTTTGGCAGTATAGAAAATCCTTGATTAACTGGACTACTTTGATTATAGACTTATGGATAAATCAACAACAGAAATAAGGAGAAGATAACATTTCCCCTTAATTAATTTCTTGTTATATTACAAATATCAGGATAATTTTTTTCCTTTTTTTTTTTTTGCTTTAACCACTGGAAGAGGTGTAGTTATTACTCCAACTCTCAAATGCATTTAGGCTTCTTGCACTGAGCCACATTTCAAAGTCTAGATTGAAAGGAAAGCTCCTATCCAGTTGAGATGATCAGGGGCAGAGCTGCCTGCCTGCACTCCCCAGCACACAGATAGATATTTGAGTCAAGGTGGGACAAGCCATTGCTTAAGATGTCTGCAGTATCACTGCTATCTTCTTTCTCACATAGTTATCCCTTAGTTGAATCCAGCAGTGCATGGAGTACAGAATGATTCCTGTTCAGATTTTAAAGGAAAATCCTTCTCATCAACCTCTCTGGAGCAGGGGCAGCTTGAGACAGAAGAACATAAAATGTTCTAATGACTAGGAAAATCTAAGTCAGCATTGGTGGAAAATTTGAGAACAGGGCTTCTTGCAAGCCCTAAAGGACTATAAGTCAGGATGAAACACAGGAAGCTTATAGCGTCTATCTGGAAACTGATCAAGTGACCTAAAGTAAATTTGCAAATTTATAATTGAGTGCTTGTCAATGAAGGCCCACTATTTAGAGCATGGTTGGATTTGCTTTTCCCAGGGGGTTATGCAGAGCATGTACACTTGCTCAGTCCCAATCCAAAATATGAAACTTTGAAAGACTGCTTTGCCATGTTTGACTGATGGTCTCATATTGTGTGATGGTAAAAAGTCTTTTAATTGATCGAGGAAGTAGAAGAATCATAACTCAGGAGGTGTTGAGCTGAAACTGTTTGCATATGATAGGGACATCTGTGTTTTACATAAATTTTCTCATTTGATCTTCACAACAACCATGGGAAATAGGTGCTATTATTGTCAACATTTTACATATGAGGAAATTGAGACTGAGAGATATTAAGTGATTTGCCAAGGGTCATATAACTAGGAAGTGTCTGAGGTAGGATCCAAACTCAGGTCTGCCTTACTCCAAGTCCAGAATTCTAAGCACTGTACCATGTAGCTGACATCAACAGGAAATGGTGATCTTCCAGTCTTCCTTCCTGGAAATGAGTGAGAACAGGACTATTGAGAGTTGTTAGATGGTTGAAAGGACATCTACTTAGCTCTTGTGTGTTTATGAGTACCCAGTGCCTTGGTTTCTTTTGCATTTATTTTTTTCTGCTCTTAGGTAAATGAACATTCTGAGATGGGAGAGTGAGAGCTTGTGAGACCTTGAGGTTTCGTAAGAATTTGACTGGCAACCAGAGATGCGGTCACCAAAGTCATGGTAGCCAATGACAGAGAAAGCTCCCATAGAGGAATGTTAAAAAAAAGTTACCAGACTATGATGATCCCATCAGGGATCATGAATTTTCATACCAGAGCGAAGTTCCAGCTACAGACTTTAAGAATTCAGTTCTTCCTGAAGCCAGCAGACAGCTACCCCTAGAGTGAACTTCATTAGGACTCCACAAAGAGCAAAGAGGACTTTGCCCCAGAGAGGCAAAGACTCAAAGTTGTACCCTTCTGGACACTTGTTCTTTCTAAAAATGTGCCTTCATTTAACCATCATTTCATTTAACTTCATTTAACTTGACCATCATACGTTAAGTTCAAGCACATTCTTTTCAGGGATCCTATGTTTGTGAGTGGCAAGAGGGAGTTCCTAGTTCAGGGAGACGATTTTTGTAAGTCTACTTGTTATACCTTCTTAGGAAATCTCTTTTCCAAATGTTGATGGAGTTCAACTGGGTTTATTGATAATGGGGAGCACACAGGTGAGCGGCTCCAGAGCTATAGGATTAGAAACCTCAATGCTTTAGAATCCTAGAATCCAGAGGGGGAGAGAAGTTAGCTCCTTCTAGGGACCCAACCTGCCCAGACCACAGGAGGTGCTGTGCAGTACAGTAATAATTTGGAAAACTAAGTTAGTCCTTAGGACACCTTCACATTAACTAACATTTCTATTTCTTTAACTCTTTTTCCAATAATATTTCTTATCTATCACTTATAAAGGGCTTGGAAAGTCATAGTGAGTTTGTAAAAATAAAGATTTTAAATTCAAAGAAATCTACTTAAACAAACTTAAACTCAATCCTGGCTGTTTCAGGGTTCCAGGGTTATACATATAGAGTTGGATGGGACCTTAGAGGCTGTCTGTTCATGGAACTAAGGGCCTAGGACACAGGTAGGGAACCCGCGGCCTTGAAGCCACATGGTCCTTGGGTGTGGCCTTTTGACTGAGTCCAAGTTTTACAGAACAAATCCTTTTATTAAGGGGATTTGTTCTGTGAAGTTTGGACTTCAGTCAAAGGGCCACACTTGTGGACCTAGAGGGCCACAGGTGGCCTCGAGGCTGCAGGTTCCCCACCTCTGGCTTAGGAGGTTAAGTATCTTGATGACACAGGTCACAAGGATCAGAAGGGGGAATTTAAACCCATGTCTTCTGATTCCAAGCCAGTATTTTTTCCCCTTTACCAACATGCCAGATATTGAACAGAAGCTAAATATTATTTAATGCCATAATATCTTTGTTCATATATTCATATGAACTTATAAATGAGTTGAATTGTAGTCATTAAGCAAATGAATACATAGCTAATAGTAAAAAAGAAAAACACAAATCGTTCACATTTCAGCACACATATTTTTATTAAAAAAACTTAAGGATCACTTCTACTACAGAGCAAATTTGCTGAATTTATTACCATAATTTCCCCTCTTTATTAAAATATTTTAGTAATAAAAATGAGAGAAGCAGGATAAGGAGGAATAGTGTGCATAAACTGATAATAATAGCAAACTTCAATATAGCATATTAAAATTTACATACTGCTTTAATTATATTTCATTCAATCCTTATACCAAAATGGTGAGGTAAGTACTATATGTATTCTATATTTTACAGATGAGCAAACTGAGTCCAATGGAGTGTAGCTGGGATGAGCTTTCCACATGTAGAGGTGTGATGTTTAAAAAATTTGAGAGACACAGTTTCTGGATAATTAGTCATTTTATCAATAATGCTATCATTTTATTAATAAAAAGGCCAGTGATACTCTGGAATGCCAAAGACCCATCATGGTGGTGTACTCACCATTTATATGCCCTGAGAAAAGTGGGTGTTCCAGAGACTGAAAATTAACTCTGATTGGTTAACAATTAATGAGAGGTGAACCTATTCTAATGAGGGGCTGGGATAGTGACATCACTCTTAGACAAAAGGCCCACAGCCTTGGGCAACCTAGACAGTGGATCTATCTCCACCCAAATTTACTTGATGGAACACAATGGACATGAATTCCTCTTAGATTATAAAGCTGATCTAGTTGGGTGGAGTAGCAATACCTAGAATAAGGAAAATGTTAATCCTGTCTTCTATCAGCCCTGTCCTTGAGAAACTGGGTTTAGCTCAAGGACATAAGACAAGGAAAAAAGCTTGGGTTCCACAATTTTAATAATTGGCTATTAATATGAGAGAGAAATAATAATTTCTCTCAGAGGATACCAGGCAGTTTATTCCCAGGAGAATGGTAATGATGATATGTAAGGGAAGTACTTCTGAGGGACTGAAGAGTGTGCAAAGACATTCCATAGCTGGACTGGGCATTTTACCATGTGGTGAAGGCACTAACTTTGTGACTAACTTTGGAGGCAATCAAAAAGGCCTGCCATCTTCAATTATTTCTTCTTGGCCTCATTTGCTTTTTGGATTTCCCTTGGTAACTCTGTCACTCACAACATCTGAGGAGGAAATTTGAGGTAAGAGGGAGGGCCTTAAGGGCCTTTGTCTCTCTCTGAAACCAAATGAACCTCAAGAAGTAGGCCTTGACGTTTGGTCTTTTCATTTCTGCCTTTCCATTCTAGGTGAAGAGAATGGAATCTAAGACTTTGGGTTTTTAAAGGAAGTTACAGGAATCTGGGAGTTGGAATCTAGGCCAGTTTGCAGCCAGTGTAGTAGTACTGATTGCATGAGGAGCAAATAGAGGTCTTCAGGCATGACCTTACAGGACCCCAACCCAGCAGAAGGACTCACCAGCCTACATGCCCCCTCTAGCTATGAACTTATTGAGATGAAAGTTATATAGGAACTGAATTAAATTATCAATCAAATCCCACCACCATCAGAGACTGAGGTGATAAAGGCAAGAATATGCTGCTCTCCCCAAAGAAAGAAGGAGTGGTGAGATGATCAGAGCTTAACTTTATGAAAATGATTTTAGTAGCTAAGTAATGGATGGTGAAGTGGATAGAGCACTGAGCATGGAATCAGAAAGACTCGCCTACGTTAGTTTAAATCTGCCCTCAGACACTTACTAACTGTGTGACCTTGAACAAATCACTTAATCCTGTTTGCTTCAGTTTCCCCATATGTAAAATGAGCTGGAGAAAGAAATGGAAAACCACTCTAGTATCTTTGCCAAGAAAACCCCAAATGGAGTCATGAAGATCTGGACATGACTGAAAAACAACTGAACAATACAACAAAAACAACAGACGATAGGTTGAGGTAGGGAGAGTGTGAGGTAGAAAGATCAATATGAGGCAACTGTATGAATTTAGTAGAGATACAATAAGGGCGGTGGTGAAGTGAGTGGGCAGAAGGGCATGTAAAGAAACAAGTGAAGGGAGAAATGACAAAAATTAGCTTCTAGTTGGATATGGACAAAAAAGTATTTAAGCTGATTTCTAGGTGAGAAGAGGAAAGACTTCATACAGAAGATGGCATGTAAACTAAACGTGGAGGAAAAATAGGAATTCTCCTGGTCAAAGGTCAGATAGAGTTTCATTCCAGTCTTGGGGACAGCCAGTACAAAAGAAAGGTGGTGGGAAATGAAGTGCCACGTAAGATATCTACTGTTGGAATATAACAGAAAATTGACATAGGTTATTACTTTGAGTCTTCGTGGTTGTTCTAAAAGATCATGGATGGGGGCAGCTAGGTGGTGCAGTGGATAGAGCACTGGCCCTGAAATCAGGAGGACCTGAGTTCAAATCCAGCCTCAGACCAGATACGTGACACTTACTAGCTGTGTGACATTGGGCAAGTCACTTAACCCCAATTGCCTAAAAATATATATATTTTTTAAATTTAAAAGACCATGGATGACTAGTCTTCTAAACAGTCATGTTTCATCTGTTATATTTGCAATGGTTCTCTTTTTAACAACTTATCTGTATAATTTATTTCAATAACTTAATGGTGCATATTGCAAACCCTTCATACCTTTTCATAAGACTATATATGACTTTGAGTTAGAAGGGGCCTCTCTAAAATAGGGATAGATAATAAGTTGGAAAAGAGAGAAGCTCAGAATATCTCAACCAATTAGTTTACTGGGTCACATCTAATGAGATGAAAATTAATAAAAATAAGTGTAAAATTTTACACTCAAGTTTTAAACTATCAATGACACAGATACAAGGTGGGAATACATGTCTAAACATCAGTTGGGCTGAAAAAAAAATATCTGGGGATTGCAGTGGACTGAAAGTTTGAGATTGGTAAAGAGAGGAAAAATTAGCCTCCTCCCTCCATCATACCCGTCAAAAGAAAATGTAAATTTATACTGATTTACCAGAGCCAGAGTATCTGGTGGATAACAAGCCATACTCAAACCACATCTGGAAAACTGTATTCAATTCTATATATCATATTTGAAGAATGACACTGATAAGCTAAAGAATGAACAGAGCTGGGCAACCAGAATGGTGAAGGACTTGGATCTCACACTATTGGATGATTAGTTAAAAGAACTGAGGATGTTAAGTCCAGAGAAGAGAAGATATGGTCAGAGGAGAGAGGGAAAATAGCTATTTTCAAACATCTGAAGGACCACTATGTGGAAGATTTACTCTGTGTGATCCCAAGATGGAGAATTAGGAGCAATTAGCAGAGGTTGTAGAAAAGAAAATTTAAGATTGATTTAAAGAAAACTGTTTCTTATTAATTGGAGCTATCCAACAGTAGAACAAGGTGCCATGGAAAGTAAAGAGTTCTCATTGGACTACTTTTTGGATACACTGTCATGGAGATTCTTGTGAACAGCCTCCCCACACTGAGATTTTAAAGAGGTTAAGGGACTTGTCCAAGGTCACAGATAGGATGTGGAACAGCTGGAAACTGAAACCAAGTTGACCAGTCTAACCAATACTTTTTCCTCTACACACTCTTCCTATTCTGTTCAATTCCCTATCTTTTCTTAAAATTAGATTTGATATATAATAAGAACAAATCATTGTCGACTTTCCAATCGAGATTGAAAAGTTCTTCAGTGGAGCTTGGCTGAGTCACTTAATCTCTTTCAATCTCAGTTTGCTTATCTATAAAATAGAGATGGTAATACCTTAAAGACTGTTATGAGTAACAAAGGAGTTGATACATATAAAACTCTTTGCAAAACTTAATGTGCTCTATAAATACCATGTATTTTTATTTTTATTATTTCACTGAGCGTGTCCTTGTTTCAGCAACACAGATCTAACCTTACTGTGTCATTATAGAACAATTCCCTCAATTGATGCAACTTTAACAAAAAAACCATCACTGGGTGGCCAGTCCTCCGGTGATGAGCAACTCTTAGTGTGGCCAATTTGCAGGTAAGAGCAATCTAATCCATTTATATGCCTATATTATTTGGTAGGACCTTCTAGAGCCCACATGTAGTGGTCCATCATTTTAGAATAAGGTATGAAGAGCCATCAAATGTGGCTTTAATGGAGGAGCTGCTGAAACATCACTCCTTGGGAAAGAATATCTATGACTGATAAATAAAACCTGTCTTCCCCTTAGGTTTTATGTGTGTGTATATGTATGCATGTGTGTGTGCCTCACACACACACACATACACACACACACACATACACACATACACACACACTAAATCAGAAAGTACTTTATCCAGTGGAAAGAAAAAGATTAATCTACTCTTTGAGATTATTAATCAAAATTAAATATAGTCTGCAAAGCTTTGTTTTGTAATGCAAATAAACTTCTAATTGCCCTGATAATTTCAAATTTATTCATATCAGCTTTTTCTGAATTTGGAAACTGTGATGTTTTGAGTATGTAGTCTGGCCACACACCCAAACAGATACATTTCCTGAAACCTCTCCTCATTTTTTATCTGGAAAATTACTGATCTTAATCTTTCAAACATACCAGTGCTTATACTTGAGTGGAGAAGGGGTAAGATTTCAATAGTAATTTAAAAAAATATATATTCCAAGACACAAGGGGAAAAAGAAAAAAAAGGAGTGGGGGGGAAGGAAGAAACCTCTCAAACTCATTAGCTCAATTATAAATTTCTAATCAATAATTTTCATCCTTATTAAACTGTTACTTGTATGAATTTAGAAGAAGACAGATATCAAGGGGGAACACCAAGCAAAACAAAAAGTTGCTGTAAGTGGTCTTGTATATTTAGTCTAGAAAGTCTAAGTTAAACTGGTTATTACCAAGACCCTCTAGTACAAGGCAAAAAAAATAAAAAGAAAGAAAAAAGAAAGAAAAGAAAATAAATTGATCAATAAACTAATGACAACCAATCAAATATCTAAAACGATTGGATTGGATAAACCAATAGAAAACAAATACTGAGCTAAAGAAATGGATTTAAGCTTTCAATCTCACGCCACCTACAAAGTGTAATTCAAGATACATGATAGATTTAAACATAAAAAACTATAAACTTCAAAGAAACAGAGCATATGTAAATATACTCTTACTTAGAATGATTTATAATATTGTGCTTCAGTTGTGTGTATGTAGTGGGGGTGGGGTGACTTTTCTTGCTTATTCTGAGAAAAGGAAGACAAGGTATTTGCACCATATTACATTCAACTTTTATAGTTTTTACAACAAAAAGCAATATAATAAAACTAAAAGAATAACAGAGCAAGGAAATTTTATGCAAATATAGCAAAGTAAAAACCTTGTGTGGCCTACAGTAGGTGCTTAAAAATGTTTTTTGTTTGATTGAGTGATTGATAAGCACTAGAAGCCTAAGATAGCAAATAATGAAATTATAACCAAAGATTTATCAAATTGCTTGCTCTGGAAGTAGCTCTGAACATAGGACAGTCTAGGGTAAAAGAATTTCTGGAGGACATGGCTCTAAATCCCACATCTAACATGTTCTGATCACGTGGCTGGGAAAATTGATTACTCTTCGGTGCCTCAAGCAGCTCTCTCAAAATACAAGGTACAAACAGCTGCCCATTTGTGAACATGGAGGGAGTTTCTCCAAGGATCTCCCTGCACAGATGACATCACAGACCCACAACAGTGTAAAGAACTATACTCAGAACGAGGTCCACAAAGACAAAAAGGAAACCACCTTTGCCCTCAGGAAACTGGCATTCTGCTGTAAGCTAATACAGGATGCAAGATACAGACAAAGCGAACAAAAAAAATATTACTTTTCAAAGGGCTTAACTAGGGCTCACCTTGCTTTCAATATTGGGACTGATTACTCCAAGTTTTTAAATCATAAATTAATAGTTGGCACATTGGATAGAGTGCCAGGTCTGGAGTTGTGGTTTGGGGTGCTAGGAACCCAGAAATGCAAGGGTGCTAGGGTATCTGCCTCAAAAGAATTTGACCACTCAAGCCTTCTTTCAGTCAGAGTAAAGGGAGGTTTTATTATAATACCAGTTAGGTGGGCAAGATTCCCAATAAATCTGTGCTATTGTATTGCCAATACAATCTGTGCAATTTAATGGGGGTAAAATTGGTACTTATGTACAAAGAAAAGACCGTGAGAAGATTTGGATGGGATTAAGGAGTGGTAAATTACCTGGGCTTGGCCAGGGGTGAGAAGAGTTAAGTGGTCAGAAAGCCACAGTGAAAGGGCAGTTAAAAGGATTATTGAGTATTTAAGTAGACTGGATGGGCCAGATGCCCCCAGGGTAACACCAGGGATGTGGGCTGCTGAAATGTATGGGAAAGTTCAGGGGCTGGGTTGTGTTCAAAGACATGGTCTTTTCCTTTCAGGAGTCCAGGTCACATTGCCCCAGTATTGTTAGAAAGACCCAAGTTCAAATCCTTCAAATCTGGCCTCAGACACTTACTAAGAATGTGACCCTAGGCAAGTCACTTAATCCTGTTTGCTTCAGTTTCCTCATCTGTAAAATGAGCTGGAGAAGCAAATGATAAACCATTCCAATGTTTTTGCCAAGAAAACACCAAACGGGGTCGTGCATAGTCACAAATGACAGAAACAATTCAACAATAATCGTAAATACTTTTAGGACAAAAGAGGCAGTTTTTTTTCTTCCCAGAAGGAAACACTTAAAAAGTAAACCTTGTATTCAATAGCTGAAAAACTACAACCCCCAGGGAAGGACTAGGCTCCAGACAGATGCACACTGAACCTAAGAACACAAGCTGATTGCTCATATATATGTGTGTGTGTGTGTGTGTGTGTGTGTGTGTATATGTGTGTATATATATATGTGTATATATATATACACACACACATATATACATATTATATATATATATACACATATATATAAGGCAAGTATGTATTTCTCAAAACAGACTAAATTTCACAATAATAAATTCTTTTAATTTACATGGCAGTGACCTCCATGTCATAACTCTTCCCAAAGGAATTTCCCAAGAAGCAGCACTGTAAGATAACCACTTTCAGACCTCATTTGCTATTAAAATAAAAATAACAGCTAAATTTGTGTTGGCGATTTGGAATATTTATTAGCATTAAACTGTAATACCACTTGTCTTATTACACAGTAGATGAGTTCTCCTCAAAATCTCCTGCCTCCTTGTTTCCCTTCATCCCTTATCACTCTCTACTGGGAATGACAGCCAGGCTGCTGGGTCTGAGTATTTGGGGAATAGTCTTCTGACTTTTTGAATTTCAAAAGTCTCTGGTTTTTTCCTGCCCCTCCACAATGGTGGGGTCGGAATAGATTTTCTTCTCAGTGCCATATTCTGGGTTATTTATTAAGATTTTCATTTCTTTATGAAAACCTCAGTGCTTTCTTTTTATTATTTGGTCTTCTAAGGTCCAATTGCTATGTCAGACTTCCTGTTAAGATCTTATTCCAAACCACAGGAGAGGAAAGCCTAAACATGATAGCAGATGCTTGGATGTTTTATGGGAGGGGCAGTTAGGTGACACAGTGCTGGACCTGGAGCCAGAAGACTCATCTTCCTGCATTAAAATCTGACTTCAGATACTTACTAGCTGGGTGACCCTGGTCAAGTCACTTAACCCTGTTTGCCTCAGTTTCCTCATCTGTAAAATGAGCGGGAGAAGGAAATGGCCAAGTACTCCAGTATCTCTGCCAAGAAATCCCCAAACGGGGCCACAAAGAGCTGGATACAACTGAAAAATGATGGAACAATGTTTGATAGACATAGTATCAAATGTGGAGAAACCTGTTTCAACTATCAAATTTCAAAACATATGTGTGATTTGTTAAAGCTAGGTATTGTACTGTGAGATCTTCAAGGGTAAAAACTGTTTGTTTTGTTTTGTTTTTTTTCTTTCACCTTTCTTTGTATCCCTAGCACTTGACACAATGCTTGGGAGATAGTAGGGAAATACTAAATGCTTGCAGACTGATGTTTACAGAAAGTAATGATAGAATACTGAATTGCACTCCATCTACTGTTACATCACTAAAATTAGTGTTGACTTGAACCAAAGCACAGGCTCAGGCTCTTCAGTTCACCCCCTAACTATAAAAAGTGAAATGTCTAATATAGTGTACTTTCTTTGGAGAGAGAAGAAGGTGGGTTAAAGCATTATATTTACCTGGCAGACCAAAAATGACTGAATAGACTAAACCATGAATGGAAAGCATAGCAAATAGGAGTGTCAATAACTCTGTATGAGGCCCTTAAGCAAGGATATTAGCTTATGTGTCTATTAATTCCATTACTTAGAAAGGTGATAACAGAAAGGCGATAGAGACCCATAATATTGCTACAAAAAATTTAACTAAAAATACATAAAATATTTGAGAAGTACAACATGCTATGTATGTAACTCTCATAAGACATATTTTTTAAATGTTTAAGTTAGCTATTCCTCTACCTTGACAGAATCTTAAAATTTAAGAATTAGATTGGACTTCAGTGGTCCAATTTATACCATAAAAGAGTCCCACTATTATGTATTCAAGTTTTTATCTTCTGCTTAAAACAAGTCTTCTGTCCTTTGAACAAGTACCTATAAGTTCCACCAATGTAACCAATTCTATTTTGGGATAAATCATTATTAGAAAGCAAATTTGCCCTTGTAGAATCTCTACCTCATTGGTCCTACTTCTCCTCCCTGGGATCGAAGAGGTTATTCAACTAATAAGCATTTCTTAAGTGTCTAGTGCATGCCAGGCATTACAGACACAAATTCAAAAGTGACCCTGCCCCAGGATTCAAGGAGCATATATTTTAATGTCTGATGCCAAGCCAAGAGTCTTTTCCCCATAATAGCCCTTTTCAAATACTTGAAGACAGCTGTCATGTTCCCCACCCCTGAATCTTCTCTTCTTCTAACAAAACATCTCCAGTTCCCACAACTGATCCTTATATGATATGGAGTCAATGTCTTTTGCCATCCTGATTGTGCTCTTCTGGAAACTCCCAAGATTACCGGGCATGATGCTCTCAATGTTCTGTGACTGGGAAAGAATACAATGAGACCATCACTTCTGTGTTTTCCTGATAGATCTGCCTTGCTTAATGCAGCCAAGATCATATTCATATTTTTGGCTATGACATCACATAACTAAATCATATTGACTACTCTTCTGAGAACTAACCCCCGCTTCCCTACTGGTCTAATCATGGCTCTGCCATTTTTGTACTTAGGAATCCAAGAGCAAGGCCATATAGTTCCTCCTACTGAATACATTTTTGGATTTGACACAATGTTCTAGCCTAAAAAACCTTTTTTGCATGCTGATCCTCTCATCTAGCATGTTAGCTATTTCTAGCAGTTCTGTGCCATCTGTAAATCTAATAGGTATGCCATTCCTGCCTTTATCCAAGTCAATGATTAAAATGTTAAACAGCACCAGAAGAGACCCCATGCCAAACTGACATTGAAAGACTCTTTCAGTCTTTCCATTTAACCAACTCCAAACTCATTTATAGGCATCACTGTTTAACCCGCATCTCTCTACTTTTTTTCCACAAGTATACTTGATGCGCTAAAATTTAAATAAATGATGCCTACAAAATTGCCCTAATCTACCATTTCAAAATCCCTGTCAAAAAGAAATAGTTATGTTATCATGACTGGATCTTGATGAAGTCATGCTGACTCTTTGCAATCACTTTTTCCTTTTCTAGATATTGGCTAAATCTCTCCTTAATAATCTACTCTAGAATTTTTCCAAAAATTAAAGTAACTGACAGATATTTTCTGCTTCCCCCTTGTTTAAAAAAAGAAGTCAATATGTGCCCTTCTCCATGCTGAAAGCTGCATAGGCAGCTAGGTGGCCCAAGTGGATAGAGTGCCAGGCCCAAAGTAAGGAAGACTCATTCCTGAGTTCAAAGCTGGCTTCAGACACTTACTGGCTGCGTGACCCTGGGGAAAAATTCACTTCACCCTGTTTGCCTTCGTTGCTCATCTGTAAAATGAGCTGGAAAAGGAAATGGCAAACCACTTTGCCAAGAAAACCCAAATGAGGTCATAAAGAGTCAGGATACTACTATAAGCATTGAACATCAACCAGATTGAACTTGTTCAGCAAGCCCCTCTTATGTTCTCCATGAACTCTGAAATATCACTGATAATGCCTCCACCAACTCCTCATTATTTCAGTAATTTCTCAGTCTTTCAGTAAAAAAAGACAGTTTATCTGGGTGCGATGATTAGAACTGGTGCTCTGATCTCGGAGGATGAGGTATGGACTTCAAACAAGGTACTTAGTATTTTTTTAACTTTGGGCAAGTCTTTTCAAGCCCTCAGTGTCTCAGTGTCCTCATCTGTAACGTGAGGGGGTTATACTAGAGCATTTTTAAGCACTTAATCTGAACTAGAAATCATGCTAAATGCAGCCAAACAAGCGATCTGAAAACATGCAAACAAGACAATCCCTACCCTCAAGGAGCTTATATTCTAATGGGAGAAGACAACACCTAAAAGTAAAGCAGAGTGCAGCATGAAGTTGATTGTTGTTCCTCCTTTTTCCCAAGAGGCCCAATGACATCATGATTTGGGAGGCAATGTCCAGTGAGTTCCACTGTGGCTGACCCGTTCAAAAGGCCCCACCAGAATTCTGGCAAAATAGATTCTCTTTACATTGACGATGGAGATGTCTCTAGATGTGTGCATGTCACACTTCCTCAGTGCTGCTGCAATTCTGCTTTGCTCATAAAGCCCAGTGACTTCTTTAATGCTAGTCCACCATGCTGGATGGTCCTGTGTCCGTGTCTCCTGTGTCCCCCAATCAATACTAATGTTCTTCAGAGAGACCCTGAGAGTGTCCTTGTACCATTTCTTCTGAAGTCCATGTGAGTGCTTGCCTTGTGTGACTTCTATGTAAAATAGTCCTTTAGGTAAAAGGACATTTGGAATTTGGGCTAGGTGGGCAGCCTATTGGAGGTGTACTCTCTGCAGTACAGTCTGAATGCTGGGTGATATTGCTAAAGTGGCATGAAGTTAAGGAGGTGAAGCAAGAGGATCTCCAACATTCCTTCCAACCCCAGTCCTTTGATTTGTCTATGACCTTAATTCATCAAGGGCAGGTGTTCAATTTAGTCATGTCTGACTCTTCATGACCCCGCTTTAATTTTTCTTGGCAAGGATACTAAAGTGATTTGTCATTTCCTACTCCAGCACATTTTACAGATGAGGAACTAAGGCAAACAGGGTTAAGTGATTTGCTCAGAGTCACGCAGTTAGAAAGAGTTGGAGGCTGGATTTGAACTCAAGTCTTCCTGACTCCAGGCCTGGTACTCTATCCACTGTGCCACATACCCACCCTCTCACCCTCTCCAGGTATCATCTATGTTAGTCTTAGCACAAAAGTTATTCTCTTTGGCAAAGAAACATAAAGCAAAACTTTCAACTGAGTATTTCAGCCTTCTTTCTAAGAAGCAGTACGACCCCTTCTCTCATCCTCTTTCGTCCATAAGATAGCTTTAAAAAGAAGCCAACAATAGGACCCTGCCCAAACACCACTTAATGGTTATCTTGGGGCCCCAATAACTCATAGTGAATGCAAATAATAATTGTTTCTCTTTCAGCCAGCAACAACCAGGGTCTTCCCCTCCCAGTTTGATTTTTTTTTATTAAAGGGGTGATTCCTTGATTCACTTCTTAAACAGGCCTAAGCACTGAATAGGTGTTGCCTCAGTCAAAGTAAGAACTTTTAAAGACCTTAGCTTAAAAAGGCCAAGGTCCCCCATTGCATCCTGGGCCATCTCCAGTTGGCTGGATTGATATCTGGCCATTGGACCCATATGGTTCTGGAGGAAAAAGTGAGGCTGGTGATTTTGCAGAGACCTCCCTCACTGAAATCCAATTCAATTACAAGTCATGGCATCTTCCTGACAGCATGGTACTCTACAAGAAGGAAGGACAAAGCACCACACAAGCCTTAAAAATAATCACTCTTGGTTGTCTACTTTCCTCACCAACCTCAACACATTTTGAGCATTAGCATTCCTGACATTCTTGTTCCTCACCTGTACCACACCCCTACCCATTTTTCACTGCCTAGGTTTACCTCCACCTTCACTATGTACCCTTTTAAAACCTAAGTTGTCTGATAAATTCCTACCATGTTTGCCATCTTCTGCAGACAACTTTCATTTCCAGCTCTTCCATAGGAAACTGAGACCAGAAACCACTATAAATAAATAGAGAGAAGCTGGGGCCTCAAGTTATGGAAACGTAAGGCATCCTGCTTGATGTTTCACAAGTTTGTACAGTTTCTGACAAATACAGATCATGACCGATGGAGACAAAGAGGGAAGAGAAAGACCCGTGTTCTTCTATAATCTTATGCAATCCCAGATGTAACTGATAGGAGTAGAACTCCTAGGGTGAGAACCAAGTATGAGAGATTGAAAGTATCCTTATATGCCTCCAGGAGTAGGGAGGTTTAGCAAAAGGACTTTTTGTAAGTAGAAAGTAAATAATGATAAAATATAAGGTCTTATGAAAATTCACAGAGTTGTTCTCAATAATAATATACAATATTGCTGATATAAGTCATATGCATTGTACATAAAACTACTTCTTATAACACGTTACAAAAGCAAACTCCCTCATTGTTACTACTTGGAGATTACCAGGACCGTCCAGCCCAGTCCAGGCATTGGACAATTCCCATGAGAAAAAAATATTTTTCCCTAACAAAATGTCCTCCAAAATGAGCTAGGCAAACTGGAACATTTTGAGATTTTTTTTTTCTGGAGACGGTTATCTTGATGAAATATGGCAAGGTACGACAACCCTGAAATGGGACAGTTCAACATCTCAATGAGATGAATGCTGCTTTGTCAACTGACAGGAAATTCAATAGATAATGTTCAGCTTATAAACCCTGTTTCTTAGCTATGCATTTGCATTTAAAAGTGAGGAAGAAATCTTTTATATAGACTTTGATTTCAGAACTGCAGATGAGGTCCCCTTTCACCCAGGTCCAGTAGTTCTACTCACTTATCCCATCAAATTAATTCCATGAATCATATGCCTTCATATGGGTGACTTAAAAAAAAAAAGACTTTTAAATCCCAGTTGGCCAAGAAGTTGATCAAGCACACTTTGGAAAATGTAGTCTGAAATAACAATAAACAATGTTCAATGAATGGCACAGTATTAAATAAAAAGGAGAGGACAGTCGATTTCTCTTTTAATAAGACTTCTAATTTCTCCCACAAGGCACAACATAATGAAGATGGAGCCATGTGAATGTAAAAGACAAATTGTCTTACCTGTGTGACAAGGGGTTCCAGCAATCTCTCCACTGTCAGAGTTCTTATTTCCAAACTTTTGGGGTCCCATTTCAAAATGATAGGTGAAGTGGCCGAAGTCATGCTCCCTAGAATCAACACAAAATACTGTCAAAGAGAAATCTATATTTTCCTTATAAATAGATAAGGTAAAGTTCATACTTTACATGGGATATAATAGAAAAACAAATCAAAGTGTATCATTTACTCCTGGATATAATCTGGGATAGTATTCAAAACAGTTGCTTCTGCTTAGCTTCTGTGAAAACAAGTTCAATTTTAGCTCAATAAATGCAAAATCTTCATAATAATTAGGGCTATCCAAGTATGGACAATACTTGTCCAAGTATACCTAATTCAAGAGGAAGTAAGTTTGCCATCACTGAAGGTCTTCAAGAGAGTTGGTGCCCATTGATACTGGAGACATCATAGGGGAGATCCATGCTTCAGGTTGGCCTGAATTAAATGATCAGTGGATTCCCACTCTCCTATCTGAGATTAGAACTCTCATTTCTATAGGACTTTTCAGAGTACATTCATTATCTCTCTTGATCTCCAACTGTATGAGATAGGTGCTCTTATTATCCCCACTTTGCAGATGAGGATATTAGGGGTCAGAATGTTGAGTAATTTGCCCAATTCACAGTAATCTGAGGTACTGAAACTTAAGTCTTCCTCATCCTAGCCACTCTAGTATTCTACCCTCAAGAAGGCCTACACTTGGGACTAGACTATGGGACCAGAACTATTTAACAAAGAATTCAGGGTTAGACTACTTTAATGGAACTTTAAAAAATGATTTAGCACGTATATAAACAATTGTGAGTTCAAGAAAAATATCAAGACACTGGTAATTATGCCATCTTCCAAATTATAAAGCATACTTGGTCTCAGGCTAGGAATCGATAGCCTCTTTCACAATAAATCACCAAGTCTGAGAAGCAGGAGAAAGGAGGAAACCTTTCTACTTCTGCAAGAAGCAGTGTGGTGTAGCGAGGAGAAGAGAGGTCTTGGACTTGGAGATAGGAAAACACATATTTGGATCCCAGTTCAGACACTGAAGTAGTGGCCTGGCCTTGAGCTCACCAACTTACCTCATTTCCTTGAACTGTAAAATAAATGTGTAGGACTAGGGTTGAACTTCCAAGTAAATCTAGGATCCTATGAGCTTATAAATTAGCTAGCCTATTAGAGTTAACCATACAGGCATTGGACAATTCCCATGAGAATCCACATCATGACTTTCCCCATTGTGGTTTTAATATATTACAGTTAGGCATAAGAAATTAAATGGAAATTTGGGGGGAGTTTTGTGGATGCAGCAGATGACAGAAAAGGCCAGCAGATGACCCAGAGCCTATGATCAAATACTTAACCCAAATTTTACAATAAGGTACTGGAAATACCCCATAAAGGAAAATAAAAAAAATTTAGTCTTCTCTGGTAACTAAGGGAGGGCCAAACATTTTACATGGATTTTCCAGATTGTGGGGAGTGCCACCCCCCTACCCCTGCAATGTGGAAGTGATAATGTACCATCAAAGCGAGAATCCTCACTCCTTAAATAAAAGTCAATTACTATTTCCCATTTGTAGCCAGCCTATTTAGAGAACAAAAAGTTAAATTCTACTTCAGGCAGGAGAAATTCCCCTTCCACGTGAATAGTAAGGATATTATGTGACTTTAGTGCTAAAATTCCAGAAAATTATGGTTGCTACTACTAACAAGCATTACAAATTACATAAAGCAAATGCATTCCTGTACAAGTTTTATAGAACACAGTAAAACAAATTTGGCAGTGTGATATGAAAGCCTCTCTTCCCCCTCAAAAAAAAATGGAATTTTTGGCTGAATTAAGAGTGGCTTTGGGGTTAAGAATAGGGAGGTGACAGTCCCCTTATAATATGCCTTTGTGGGATCTTATCTAGAGTACTGTATGGTGGGTGCCCCAGTTTAAGGAGGAAATTTATTGGCTGGAGATTGTCAGAGGCTGGCAAGAAGGGTTGCCTTATGTCCCTGACACATGAGGACCTGTTGAAGGAATTAAGGATATTGAACCTGGAAAAAGAGAAGTCATGGGCTAGACATGATGGCTGTGTTCAAATAATTGAAAGTCTGTAATATGGAAAAGGGATTAGAATTTTTTTATTTGCAGAATCAGGAGAAAAGATGCAATATTGAACTTGATGACAGGGAAACTTCCTAACAAACAGAGCAGACTAAAAGGGTAAAGGTCTTCTTCAAGAGGATTGATCTTCAATGGAAGTCTTTCAGCAGAGACTGGGCCACCATTTGTCAAGTTTGTTATAACAGGGATCCCTTTCATGTATAACTTGAATAGAGAGTCTTCCAAATCTCAAATCCTGACAGTAATTCTTTCTGAATCATCAACTGAATTCTGAATTATTATCTTTCCTGTGATATTGCTTACATATAAGCAATGAGAGAGAGAGAGAGAGAGAGAGGGAGGGAGTGGCCCTGGCTTCAGGGAAATAAATTCAAATTAGATTGTGTTTATGTTCTTAATATAATTCAATGAATTGGTAGAGGACATATATTTTTCCTTTGAAATTTAACCACTGACAAGCAATCTTAACCTGTACAAAATCAATCTAAGTTATTTCCCTCTGAAGAATGTAAATCAAGTTCTATGTGACCCTTTCCTTCTCTATGAATCAGTATATCCAATCACTGCATTTCTTATAAATCAAGATCTCTAATCATTTCTATCAAAGTTAACTCCTAGAAGCCTATTATAAGTATGAACAGAAATGGTATTTTACTAACCCATGACAACTAGGTGGTGTACTGGATAGCATACCAGCCCTGGAGTCAACAGGACTGAGTTCAAATCTGGCTTCACACACTTACTAGCTGTATGACCCTAGGCAAGTCACTTAACCCTGTTTGTCTCAGTTTCCTCATCTATAAAATGAGTTGGAGAAGGAAATGGCAAACTACTCCAGTATCTTTGCCAAGAAAACTCCAAATAGGGTCACAAAGAGTTGAACACAACTAAACAATGATGACAAGTGATATCTTTAGAAATAAACTAAACTTCAATTACTATCAATCCAAAGGCCTTAAGATTTGGTGCAGTGAAATTTTAAAGATTTATGAATGTTGGGTTTTAAATAAATTAAATACAATGATCCAATTGCACAGATTTAGATTTCAGTTCCTACATTAAAATAACAATTGGCATTAGTACACTAAATTTCTTCCAAAAAGCTAAAACACTTTACACATTCCTCATTCATACCAAGAGTTGCTACACAACAGCAATGATCTGACACTGAATTTTGCTCCCTCACCAGCACACAAGCTAGTTTACTGATGGACAATAAGATAGAAAACTTGCTACAGAATTTGCACACGTCCAGGCCACATTTTAGATGATAACAACAACCAGCTATCAGAGACAAGATGAGTTTTCACTGTGGCCACTGGCTAAGAGGTAAAATGAGTGGCTACAGTCACAAATCAAAGGACACTCTTCATCAGTGTACATTGAGCAAAGAGGAATGGGTCATAAGCTTATTCTTTCAGCCTCTGGTTTGAAGAAACAGAAATCATCATGAAGAGCCTCATCTTTTCCACATGAGAGCTGAGAAGCAATGGTTATTTGGAGAAGGGGAAAATGAGAGTTGGGGTTGTTATACAACAGAGAATGTTGTGGAAGACAAAAACACTGGATTTAGAAACAAGAGTACATGAGATCAAATCCTAGCTCTTCCTGATACCACCTGTGGGACCTTGAACAAATAACATAAGCCTTTTGGACCTCAATTTCCTCCCTCCATCCAAAAAAATGAGGATGAGGACATTTAACTGGAAGACCTTCTAAGGTCAATTCTATGTCCAAATCTATGATCCAGAGATATATTTTTCTGATCATAAAGTGGAAATCTAACACAGAGATTCTGACTTCAATTGCATATTTTATCCACCACTGGTTTGATCTCCAAAAATCACAGTCAAAAAGGCAGAGTAACAATAAATGCAGCCAATCTGCTTCCCCCCAAATCCGGGATGTGGCATTGAAATGCAACCCGCTAAATTGCCGCTAAGTAGGACCTTATTGCCCAATCAGCTGTTAGGTAGGAGGCAGAGGAAAGAAAGTGTACTCCTCTGACAGCAATTTACCATAGCTGATATAATTACTGCCATCTGCTGTTTCTGGAAGAAGCATTTTTGTAATGCTATTTTGGGCACACTTTATTGCTTCCTAGTGTACATACTAGACCATGCATCAGAAACATTTTCTATTGCCATGCTGAACCATCTGACATTGCAAGGGAGTAGGCAGTATGCATATCAGGCTAGAGATAGCAACTATAGCTCCTCTGGGCTTGCTATATCCATTTCCTGGAGATTTTGCCACTTTTTCCCTGGTATGAGTGGTTCTGGGTAGCAGCCAACAATCAAGACTGTCAGTGTGAAGTCCAGAATAATGGCAGTGAAGAGTTGACACTAATAATTACTAATAACTTGTGGCTATCACTACTAATTATTGATTACTTATAGTAACTAATAAGTAAACAATGTTACTAATAACAGGTGGTGGCCATGTATGTCATGGCCAAAGACTGGCACCACAGATTTCGTCTGGTATACCACCTTTGACAATCAAGCATTACATTACTAATCCTTATCCAATGTTTCAATCCAACATTGCTTATACATTAAAAAGTAAATATAATGACTGAACATTAAAGGCCTTCCTATGCCACAAAAGTCTAAACTATGCAAACATCTTCCTGAATATTTTTTTCTCTCCTGAGTTTAAATCCAATGAAAAAATCAAATGACAATATATTGATGGGGTAAAGAAGAGTGACAAAAATATTTGAATATTTTCTACTACACCTAATAGAAGACCAAATGTCCTATTTTTTTATATTACAATTTACACCCTTGAGTATTTTAGCAACCTCCAAGAAGCCTCAAAATGTTCATCCTAAAAAATCAACAACCTATATTTACAAGTAAAGAAATTTTAGAACTCTCCAAGGGACCTGCTAATGAGATTGTGAACTGCTAAGTGAGGGACCTGGGGTAGAGACCTTGGAGTCTCATTTGCTAACACAGGAATGCCAGCAATAGATGCCCCCAATTCCCCTAGTAGTGTAGAAGCTGTCCTCACATAATCTACCCTAAGAAAGATTGATTTTCAATATATGGACACTCCTAAGATTGCCTGCCCAAGCAATGCTCTCCAATAGCACCTAGTTGTGGGCAACCAACCACCAAGTTGGATGTTCTTTGTCTTTAACACTTTCTTCCATTCCTTTGACACAATCTTTCTCCCTCCCCCTACCTTTTCATTGCCACTCCTGTAAGCACCCAATGCATTCAGGCTATTTGTTTTTATTTTTAAGAATGCTGATATTCTTCTTTTCATGTCTTTCTCCTCACATTGACCCAACTTCCATGCCTATACCTACCCTAGGGAGAATTGTTCCCTTTTAATAAATAAGTATAATCAAGTTAAACAAATCAAGACATTGTACATATCCAAAAATGTGTTATGTTCCAGTCTTCTCAGCAAATTATGTCAAATATGAAGTCCTTATTCCCAGTATCCCAATAGTTGGTTTTGATTTATCAAATGCTATGCGACTATGCTGCTATGCTACAGGGTTTGTTTAACTAATCTGTCCCATTCATTGATTGTTTCATTTTAACCAATATCAAATTGTTCTAATAATTACTGATGTGTTACATAATTTGTAATTTTCTATTCCTTGGTGACCTTCACTCCTACTTTTATTTCCCATTATTTCTTGCAAGATTCTTGAATTTTTATTCCTCCAGACGAATTACGAGATTTTGGCTAGATCTATAAAATGATCCTTTCAATTGTTTGATTGCTGGGGCTTTCAATCTATAAACTAATCTAGGTAGAATCATCATTTTTCATGATATGGGTATGGCTTAATCATGAACAATGATTATCTTTCCAATTATTTGAGCTTTCCTTTATTTAAAATAAAAGGGTTTTGCAAGAAATTTTATATATTATGTAGTTATTTTGGGGGGATTTCTTTTTCTATCTCTTCCTATTGAGTTTTGGTAGTGAGATACATACACACATACACACACACACACACACACACAAACACACAAACACACATACAACCCAAGACTGATGATTTCCATGTGTTTACTATATCCTACTGGTTTCCTGAAGCCATTGCTTCAATTAACTTTTAGTTTTCAATGTGTGAAAACTAAGTAATCTATCTATCCATATCATCCATGTAAACTATAAGACCAGCTACAAAAAAAAGAATTTTCTTCCTCTTTGCCTATGCTCGTTCCCTCAATTTTTTAAATCTCATATTGCTATTGTAGCTAGAATTCATAGAAACATGAAATTGCAGTTTTTAAAATAGTCATTCTTGTTTTACCCATGATCTTGTTGGAAAAATCGTTAGTGTTTCTCCATTACAGATAAAACTATGTCTTAGTTCTCATTAGAAATTATTTTTCATATTAAGCAAAGGTGTGTCTTTATATGCTTCCTAGAGTTTTTAGCATATGTATTGTTTTGTCAGAAATTTTTTTGTATGTTTTTGCTTCTTTTGCATATATGCCACACATAGATGTGTGTTGCAACAGAAGAATGCAAGTTTTAAGACAAAGAAATGATGGTGAAGTTTCAAGCTAGATACGGAAAAATAAGAGAGAAAAGGGGCAACAATAGTTGCTCATGCCATGATGTGTCTAGAGATCTGCCTACTAGTAATGCTTTATCTGACCTCGTGATAATGCAGAAAGCTTATATACTTATAATGATGGGCTCATTCAATAACTTTAGTGAAGTGAATATAAATGTAGGCTGAAATTATCTGTATATGAGAACATGACTCCTCTGGCATGACCTTCAGTCATTCTGCCTTTGTAAGCCAAGTACTTCTGCTTTTCACTTCAGGGAGATCCAGAATAGCCAGTAACTGCTGTCCACATGATACCCATCATAGAATGAAGAACCTAATGCAAAGTGCATTTGCAAGTATACAATTAAGTACATTTTTATACAAAATTGAATTTTTTATACAGAATCGAAAACTACTGTAAAATTTGTGAACCTTCTTCCATGACAGTTGCAGAGGAAAGGAAACACTTTCAGCTACTATTAAAAAAATTAATCACCCTCCTTATAACTCTATAACACCTATACAATTTACATAGTAAGCTTGCACCTTTTAGTAAAATGTTCCAAGAAACATTGCCAAAGCAGAATTTCACTATAATAATTAAGGAAAACTAGAATCGTACTCATGACTGAAATACAAATGCATAATGAAGAAAGCATGTTCTTTGCAATTATTGGGATTTTCTTGCTGCTGAAAAGCCATTAATAGAAAATCAAATTATTTATACTATTCTCCTAATGTCTCCTTTTATCTCTCCTACCAAACATGCAATTAACAAAAAAAACACCTCAAGGATAGTATTTAAGAAGTTGGTAGCCTGGGGCAGCTAGGTAGTACAGTGGATAGAGCACTAACCTGAGAGTCAGGAGAACTTGAGTTCAAATCTGGCCTCAGACTCTTGACACTTAATTAATTAGCTTTGTGACCCTAGGGAAGCCACTTAACCCCTTTGCCTAGCAAAAGGAAAAAAAAAACCTTGTACCCTTCAGGTTTTGGTGGTCATTTTGCCACAAAAGAGTAACATTTTTCTAATTAATGAAGATAAATACTCCTATATTTTCAATATTTCAATGAATCACAACACATTTATTTGAAGTAAAATAGGCCAAAAAAAATGAACCCAACAAAACCTTCCTACAACACCGTGGAAAAATGCTACTACTGTGGGATGTCAGCTAAAATGGAACTGAAAATCACAAAATCAATAAGATTAATCCTTACTTTTCATTAGACATAATATGATAATGCTTATTCTCACTGGGTAGATTCAAAACTGCAAACACTGCAATCATCTATAACACTTTTGAAAGATGGGTAGTTTTCCATTTCCAAGTAAAAATATGTGATTTGCTGGTACATGCTACTTGTTACACATGATTTATTGCACTAAGCTTTTAATTAGCCCACTATATTCCAAAATACCTACTGGAAAGTATGTGTTTTCTCTATATGAAATATTCCTAAGAAACATACTCCATTATCCAATGTCTTTATTATGTGCTAGCACAGCATAACTTTTTTTCTTTTCTTTTTTCTCAGCATAACTTAGAGCTCAGATTGTGGCACTATGTTGTCAACAGTTGAAAATAAGAATTGTACTTATTATCATTACCGTTGTTGTCTTTATTTATATGGGGGGGTGAGGCAGGGAACATTGCTACCATATTCTAGAAGCTTATTGGATGGGGCATAGTTAGAACGGGAACATCAGAAAGAAATCTTAGAAAATTCATTTCGTCTCTCTCTGTTCAAACTCTTTTAATTTCTATGTTCTAAAGCCAATAACTATAGTCTACCTTATTCCATTAACCTAGTTTGTGAGAGCCCACATCACACTCTCATCCAATCCATTTGGCACATCATTTACGACCAAATTAAACTTATGGAAACATTCCTCTCATTTGGTCACTCCCTTCCTGGAAAGCAGAGAATAGCACCCCATCCTTTGCCAAATAAAGTTGAAGGTGCTTTGCTAGGCTTTTGAGGATGCCAGGATGTTTACAATCCAACTCCAGCCTACTCATACAATCTTATTTACCACGTTATCTGCACCAGTCTTGATTAGTCTCCCAGCTTTTACACCTATATTAGTCATAGTTGTAATAATAAGACTACATTTATAGAAAACTTGATTTGCAAAGTACTTTTTCTCTCATTTGGTCATCCCACCAGCCATGGGAGGGAGGTCTTTTCATTAACCTCATTTTACAGATGAGAAAATTGATGCTGAGGAGTTAAGTGGCTTGCTCAAGGTCACAGAACTAGCAAGTATCTGAAGTCAAATTCTACTCAAATTTTATTATAGCTACTCAATAATTATTTGACTATGCACATTGGAATCATATTGTCCTAAAGAACTCATCTCCTTTCGTGTAAAAGACTGTTAAATATTATTGACAAGAGGGACAGGGATAGACTTGTATTTCATTGGCAAAGGAAACTCCCAGTTTCCCTCTACCAATGCAAGCTGGTACCCCCTCTTAAACATATGGTATTAGAGAGTTGTCTACAATATTGAAAGTTGAGAGTCTTGTTTAGAAATTATGCATCAGAAGCAAGATTTAAACTCAGGGCTTCATGGCTTTGAGATTGGTATTCAACCCCCTATATACCACTACCTCTTTTTAAAAAGCAATAATAAATGTCTCAATAATCCATATTTCCATTATTCATGTCAGGGACTTATTTCAATGCTTCAGAGATTTGTGATTTTAACAGTATAATCTTCCCATCACTGGAGACAAATTGCGAACAATTCCCCTTCTCCTTAAGAGCAAGTCTCCATAAAATGGTGTGGTTTAAAAAAAAAAAGTTCCCTTCCCCACAATCCTCTCATGATTGGGTGATATACCTCTCTTAATTTGGCTGGCTACTTTTCATGGAACAGCTTCTCACCCAAACTCCCAAAATTGGTGAGATCTGCCAGACACTATTGGCTCAGGCACTGCCACATCATGGTTAGAAATAATAATTATCATGGTAATTATTATTTTATAACAGTAATTATTATTATCATTATTCAGCTAACATTTATATAGTACTATCAGGTGTTCAAAGAGCATTAAAAGTTCCCTCTTTTATCCTTGCAACAACCTGTGGGGTGTTATTATCCTCATATTACAGAAGAGGAAACTGAGGCTGAGAGTGGTTAAGTGCCTTATACAGGGCTATACAACTCACAAGTGTCTCAGGTAGGATTTGCACTCAGGGTCTCCTGACTCAAAGTACAGTACCATATCCTCTACACCACCTAAGTGGTTCTATCAAAGTAACACTTTACTCAGAAGAGCTAAACATGATATTTTTTTTCTTGGTCAAGAGAATATGTTGATATTTTAACAAGTGTAACTTAAAGTGATTTACCCTGGGCTGTCCCATTTCCTATAGCTGAACTCTTGTCTCCCTCAATTAGAGTATGGGGTACTTGAGAGCAAATATTGTCTAATTTTTTTTTCTTGTTTCTATCCCCATTGCTTAGCATATGCTAAGCCCTTAATAAAAGTTATTTTCTATTAGTATTTATTCATTCAATTTCACATCCAGAATATTGGGTAGGTTTCTTTAGTTGTGGGGTTCTTGCTTCAGGTTTAGATCCTCACCTATGTGATTTTTTTTTAAAGAATCAATGGTCACCCCCATATGTGCTTTCTGCTCCCAGGAATCACGTCCCTTCCTTCTGAATCCCATACCTCCATCCAGCCCCACCTATTTTATGGAGACTCTAACTATTTAACCTGGAAAGCCTCTTCTGCTTTCTGAATTCCAGGTGCCCTTATCCATAACAATCAGTCGTTCACTGAAACACAAAGGGTTTTGTATTTTTCTCCAGTTTCATCTAAATCAATCTCATCCCTCCAAAAATTATAACATACATGACAGCAGTGACTATGCTTTCTCCTTCAGTCCCCATAATCCTTATTTTTGCATTAGATGAAGACATACCATAAGAGATCTTTAATAAAGAGTGAATTACTTCATTTAAAAACGGCGGTAAATTCAAGTCCCTAAGTCACAGGAAAAAAAATGTAATGTTATTATAAAGTACTGAGGGTTTCTGTCTTTTCCTTCTCTGTATCAAGCACATGGGCAGGAGGAGAGCAAAAGGATTAACAACATCAGAATCCATAATTGTGGATTATACAGACTTGTAAAACAAGACAAAGAAGTGATTCTGTTCTCCAAAGACCGAGTACATTTAATATCCCAGCAAAGAAGGCAACTTATGGAGCATCCTGTTTAATTAAACACAAGGCTGTTACATTAATTAACTGTAACTGCCTTTTTCTTGAATGGCCTAAGTCAGCATCTCCAAAAATATATTCAGCAAAACCCTAGTGTTCCCTAAAAAGTGACTCTGGATTGACTGAAAGCATTTTAATTCTAGGGGTATTTCCCTCCATATAGTATAGTGTCCTAATTATATATGTACCAAAAACAAAATAAGGTGAAGAGTATTAGATGTGAACTTGGGTTTATATTTTTTAATTTCCGTATTTATCCAATTCAATTTCCATCCTATGAATATTTCATAAATTTTGTTGATATTTTTCAAACTTTAAAAGGTTCATTGGTTTTATTTTTTATTATTTTAAACAATTTAAATATATATTTAAGAAACATAAGTCTAAGTCATCAAAAGTGCACATGACTTATGACCAAATCACATTTTTTATTAATTGTTTATTTCTAGGTATCACCAATAATCTAGCTGTGACTTTCCGTAAGAGGCTGAATCTCCCTAGGTCTCAGTTTCCTTAGTATAATGAGTAGCTTGGGCTCAAATGGTCTCTAAGTTTTCTTTTAGCTTTAAAAGTCTGTGAATCTAACACATCTCAAAGATTCTAAGTATGAAACTATAGAATTTTCCAGAAAACCAGGTTCTTGTATCTCTAGAAATAATATTCTCAAAGATCAGAAAGAAGTGCCTAATGGCCAAATCCAATAATCTTTCTCCATCCTCAACCTCTCAATAGCATTTAATACTACTGACCTTCCACTCTTCATAATTTTCCACCATTACTATTTCTGAAACTAACTACATTGACATATAAAACAGAAGATGCAAATTTATAAGGGAAAAATAGGTAGATAGATAGATACATACATATATAGACACATACATACACACATACACATAGATAGAAAAAAATGGAATGCACTTTTGTCAAAACTAGGTTGAGACCAACATCTCATACTGCATGCCAAAACAAATTTAAAATTTGTAAGTAACCTAAATGTTAAAGCCCACATCATTTAAAGCTTTACAAAAGAATGAGGATGAAGTAATTTTTATAGCTACGTATTGTGGAAAAATTCTTAGACAAGAAACGATTGAAAGAATCATACAAAAGTAAAACAGATAATTATGATTCTTTGAAATGATTTTTAAAAGGTTTTAAACTAACAAAATCAATGCAAATAGGATAAGAAGGGAAGCTGTCCATTTGGGGAAAAATATCTTTGTATCAAGTATTATGGCAAAGGGTCTGACATTCATGAATACTTTGGCTCTCAGATACCACTGCAGCATCATTCCATATCATTTACCTTCATAATCTTTCTGTTTCAGCCACTGAGCTCAGTCTTTTTCACTGTACTCACCATCATTCTCATTTTCTGTCTCTGTTTCTTTGCATAGCATATTCTACCTGCCTAGAATACATTCTTTCTTCGCAGCTGTGTCTTAGCATCCCTAACTTTCTTCCAAGATCAGTGCAGGTACAACTACATGAAGTCTTTCTTGAAACCCAATTTTATCTCTTTTCTTTCTATAGAAATCATTTTATATTTGTTTATTATAGAGGGCATCAAAGTCAGGCACACTTGTCTCTCTCTCTCTCTCCCTATATGTGTGTGTGTGTGTGTGTGTGTGTGTGTGTGTGTGTGTGTGTGTATGTATGTATGTATATTCTCTGTGGATATACTTCTTTTGTTTTTCCTCTTTGATTTGAGAATAAGTTCTCCTATACTAGGAAAGCGTTGAGATTCGACAGAATACTCCAAACATGACTGCCAGTGACTCGATGATCACATTTGACAATTTTTGTCTTTTTTCTCTCTTCAGGGGTGGCAACCCTATAGGCCCAAATGCAAGAATGGTAGAGAGCTCACCATCATCAATGTGGCCCTTTTGATCTTGCTAAGTCAAAGCCCCAGGGTTATCTGCATGACCATAATAATAGTTACCACAGGTAAGATGAAAGTTGAATCTTTTGTACTTATCACCATCCCAAATGGTAGGTAGGCCTGGGGAAGTTGCAGCTGGGTAGGAAGCAATTCAGTTCAAAAGAGTGATTTAGCTTGATGGACTCATGAAAAAGGACTAACACGTAGAAAGTATTCTTGATGAAGATGTAGGTAAATAACAGGTAGGCTTTCACAAATAATATTACACATTTGGCCACGTATTAACCTTTAAGCAATTGACCAAAATGTAGATTATAATAGATCTCACTGTACTTATTGTTTTTTTTTTCCAAGCATTTGATTTGGTAGTACCAAATAACACCTTAAAACCTTTACTTCCACCATACATGAAAATTCCTTGAGATTGCATGAAATATAAATTAAAAGAGATTACCTTATTCAATTCACAGAAATATCAAATAAGCACTAAAATGAGAATAGGCAAACTAGCACAGAGACCAGCTGAAGAGGGATTTCCTGCACATGGTGAGGTCCACCAGATGGATAATATTATGCTGATTGCATCAAGTCCTAGAAAGCCTCCTCCAGGAAGATATCTATAATGACTCAGGAGAGTTTGCAACATGAGAAAATCCAAGTGGAAAATCCAGGATCAAAAAGGTGTTCTGTCCAAATTACAACATGTGGTCCTCACTAGCAAAGCATGTCCATTTGGTAAGTATACCTTGGACATACACAAAAGATGACAATTAGTTGGCCTAGAATTAAATAAGAGGAAGAAAGCTGGCTGGATTGTCATTGGGAAATTGTAAATCTCCTTCAATCACCTCAGAATTGACAGAAAACAAAGGCCCATTATTGGAATACCAATATTCTGTAGTAGCATTGGATGACTGTGAGTTGTAGAACACTAGAAAAACTAAAGATTTAAAAATGACTTTTACACAGAGGGGAGGAAAGAGGCATGTGATATGTCTAAATAAGGTACAGTATGTAACAAAAAAGGAACTTCAAAGAGGAATTGGAATAAAGGATAATCCAAAAAATTGTCATCAAAAAAGTGACTTGATGACATAACATGAACAAGGCATGATAGATGAGCAGCATAGAGATACTCCACTGGCACCTTCACAAGATCAAGAGGAAAGGATGAAAGTCCCATATATTGGATAGACTTTTGGTAGAAAACTGATGTGAGGGCAAGGATAAGAGACCCACTCTATGGTCAGGTTGGGGGATTGTAGGTTAAGTTATTGGAAGGAAGATCTAAATAGTCAGCATCCCAGATCCAATGTGAGTCAGAAACTCAATTCAACAAGATCTTGCTAAATGGCTACTATGATCAAGGCACCATGGATAGAATGTCCAAAAGAGTATTGTTCATATTCAAATGGATCTGTGATGTCACAGCCCTGTGAGTTACCTTGAACAATGCAGATAACAAGCCATCCATGCCTGCCCACCCACCCTGTGATTCTCTCGTCCATTTCCTCCTGAAGGTCTACCACAGCAGGGGATGAGTTGTGGGGGAGAATCCCCCCAACATACTAGCGGCTTTTGTCATTGTTCTCCCAATATCGTGAAAGTAAAAGTGGAGCATTATGGACATCCACCCAGCATCCCTCACTCTAAGCATATGACTGACTCACCTTCTCTTTCTGTCAAACAACTCTGTGATAGCTTTTGCTCCCATTCTCTTTTAGAATTCTCCTCCTTAAAACCTCTGAGAAAATTGGCCACAGTTACTCAATAGTGATAAAAAAGGCAATTTATCACTAATTCAGATCTTTCCCCAATTTAGATCAGACTTCAATTAGTGCAACTGAATGAAGCTTTAGTACACTTGATATGTGGCATGTATCCATAATGGGAATCATTGAATACGGTTATTTCCCTTCTACTTAGCCCCAGAATGTAGATTTCTGACCCTTTTTGAATGTGGGAATGAATGGAAGGCAAAGAAAGACAGGAAACTGAAATGCAATTAAGATGCATATGAAAATGTGAAAGGAAAAAAGGAAAAAAACAAAATATTTGACAGTTGGGAGAATAAAAGTTAAGAAAAAAAGATTAAAAAACAATTAAGTAGAAACTGAGGCAAGGCCATAGAATCCAAGCCATGGAAGAAAAATGCCATGGAATGAAACTTTCTATCTTTAAGCAGAAACTTCATAATGATGGTGCCTAACACTATAGGAAGAAGAAAGAAAAACCTGAAATTTCTCATTGGAGACCAAAATTATAAGTACTGGCAAATAACTGAGATAAGTATTCTGCATTTCCACTTAATATACTTATGCATTTTATTTTCAAAGAAAAATCTCCAGCAGTTTCACAGTTGAAAAAAATGTAGACTGTAGATATAGACTGGCATCATCAGTTTTATGGCTCATTTGAGAATTAAATATAATCAGTTATTGAAATGGAAAGAAAATAATTTAGGCCAAGATGCTACCATTTAATCAGAATTAATAATTGCTCACTCATGACTCCCCTAAACAATTCTGATATTTTCATTTTCCTAAATCTATTACCAAGAAATAGGTATTTAATCTCCTGCAGAAAGTGAAATGAATATGACCTGAGATTAAAACAAACTTAAATTTGGCAAAACCAAAGCTGTGAATGGAACAGTATGTTTCTTCTCACTAAGCTAAATAACTCCACTGAAAAATGCCTTAAAAACACATCAAAAATTAAACACATAGAACATGAAATGTTAACATTTTTCACAGGACATTTGCCTAAGCAACATTAAAAAATAGTCAAACACAACATGAGGGAAGCAAGAAGGACTTCTAAAAATAAGATATCACAGGAATATCTGTGGTTTGCTGCTGAAATGGAATTTCAAAGTCGAACAATTTCAAAGGCATGCAGTAATTGATTCCACCAGAAGACACTGACACATGACAGTAAAGGAAAATCCCATTATACCCTGGTATCAAGGAACTAGAATAACATTATCTTATGTTGGTTTTCCATACTATGATAAAGGAGGTGCATTACCCATAACAGATATATGAGAGACATGAATGAACTTGAAATGTAACCAATATTCTCTAAGTCATTCTATAAAGTTCAGATTCCAGTCTGAGAATGCAAAAGACATAAATGGTTTATGTTTTCAACATTGACTTGCACTGTAGCAAAATTCTAACTATAAGTCCATTCAAACCAAAGGAGCATATAGATTGGCATGGACTAGAAAGACCTCAATAACGGAGTCAATGGCCAGAGTTCCATCTACCAAAGTGCTGTGGATTTCAAGTGACTTCAAGCTCAAAGTTAGCCTGCTGTATGTCAGCCATGAAAAATGTGATCTTGGGCAGTATTAAAGGACTTCCAGCTCTCGTTCTGAGACCTTGTTGATTGAGGAGAGTTTATTATATTCTTGTAGGCCCCAATTACCCAAGAATACTATCTTCCTGCCATGCTTTTCCAGGCTAATACTTCTATCACTACACTGTTTCAACAGAACATCCAGATTCTGCTGAGACCCTCTGGTTGATGAAAGCCTAATGCATTTAACCAGCCTCAGCTACCCAATCTGTCCATTGTCCTATCATAATGCGACACTCCCTCTTCCTCATCTGCTTATAACCCATATTTCAATCCTTTGCTCTGAAAACACTAAGGAAATCAATACCACTATTGCTTTTGGAAAGGTTAGGACTTATGGTTCCACTCCTTATCTTGGTAACTTCAGCTTTTACTTTCCCAACTCCCCTATATGTTTTCTCCCTCCTCCAGTAGATGGTATATTGCTCCTGTAATCAGGAAAACATGAGTTCATATCTAGCCTCAGACATTTATTAGCTGTGTGACCTTGGGCAAGTCACTTATTTCCTGTCTACCTCATTTTCCCCAATTCTAAAATGGATATAATAATAGCACTTACCTCCCATAGTTATTGTGATACTAAAGGGAGACATTTGAGAAGTGCTCTGCAAACCTTATTTAGATGCTAGCTATTATAGCTCACATCCTGAGTCAAGATCTGAAAAGACGCTGGCTGATTTCTTGGCTGCCACGTCATGTTTTTGTCTCACAGTGAGTTCTCTGCCCAATAAAATCCTCATTTCTTTTTCAAATGAACTGTTGTCAGATGAACCTTCCTGTGTTGTACTTGTGAAATTGATTTTTAAACACAAATTGAATAACTTAAATTTATGCCTATTAAATCTTACTGATGAAAAGTTGAAGGATCTAGAGGAAGAGCCTAGAGAAGGGTCAGGGGATATAAGCTTTTCTATAAGCATCTGAACAGTCTTGTACTACGGAGAAGGAAAGAGATTTGTCGTCTCTGAGACAAGGAAACTAGAAGCAAGGTGTAGGAAATAAAAAGAGGCAAACTGATGCCTAATGTATGTTTACTGGCTATAAAAAATGGTGGAAAAATTAACATCTTAGAAATTTTCCTCTTAGAAAGTGTCTCTATACTTATGTCTAAATCAAACAAAATGTCTTCTATAACAAAACCAAATGCATTGTTCAACAACTGTCTCTGTTATGAATGTCAAGTTAGTCATAAAACAGGAAGATGGTTGCTTATCCAACATGTTTACCATGATGGGTGAAGACGTCCACTATACAGTCAAAGTCACAGAGGTTGTAAAGACACTCCAGATTGTGAAGTTCTCCCAGTGCTCTTATTTGTGAATGACATTATTCTGGTTGCATCAAGCCCTGGAAAATTTCAAAGCCTCCTAAATGTGATCCAAAATAATTTAAGCATTTGGCTTAACTAGACACATAAGAAAACCCAAGTGAATGAAGAATGCCTATTGTACAAATGATGTTAATCATTGTAATAATTAATATTAATTAATGTAATAATTAATAAGTTTGATAGAACTCTATAGAACTTCTCAATGAATTCATATAGCTGAGGCAACTACTACAAATAAACAATAAACTGGGCCCAGAATTTAATAGGTGGAGGAAAGCAGGCTAGATTTTTTAAGATATTTTCAAAACTGGACCTAGAGTCAGGAAGACTCATCTTCCTGAATTCAAATTAGGCCTAAGACATTCACTAGCTGTGGGACTCTGGGCAAGTCACTTAACTCTGTTTGCCTCAGTTTCCTCAACTGTAAAATGACCTGGAGAAGGAAATGACAAACCACTCCAGCATCTTTGCCAAGAAAACCCCAAATGAGGTCATAAAGAGTCAGACACAGTTGAAAAATGACTGCACAAAAACAATAAAAGTTTTGTTTTATTTTTCCCCTAAATAAAGGCCCATGTTTGTAACACCAATATTCTTTGGACTGTGCCATATGGTTACAAATAATAAATATTACATTCTCCAAGTCAAAATCAGGATACCCAAAGGTCAATGGAGAAATGAAAGGTGGCCATAAGTAGCTCATGGAACATTACAACAAAAGGAACTATGTAGGATATAGTGATACAATTGATGTTACCAAAGAAATGTCTGACTGTAAAAAAAACAATGAATGGCAGACATCGCAAGGGCAAAGAACAACCAATGGAAAATTTCAATTATACAATAGGAAGAGAATGGAAGGATTGTCTAAACTTGGATAGACTTCCTGTGGCCAATTTGTGGAAGACCACAAGTCAGAGGTACACAGCCCAGGCAGGATTGATAGGATTGGTACATGTATTGTACGCATGTACTGACAAACTCACAGATCCATTGGAAGACTGGATTTGGAGGGGGGGGAACTTCCTAACGAATAATTATTTGAAAACAAAGTGGGTTACTTAACAAAATATTGAGTTCTTCCTTACTGGTTACATTCAATAAAGTAAGATGAACCACTTGTTGAATATGCTCAAAGGTACCACTGAGAACAAATACAAGCTCCTTGAGGACAGGGACTGCTTCATGTTTTTCTTGTATCCTCAACACTTAATAGAATCCCTGGCATAGATTGTGCTAAATAAATGTGTGTTACTTGACTGACTGATTGAGAGATTCTTGTTCCAGTATGAGATGGACCAGAGGGTTCATAAGGTCTATTCTCCTATGATTATACAATAATAGGTAACAACATTTTAGGTCTTGGGGACTGGTGAGAAGCCTAAGGCCAGAGAGAGCAAATACATTTTCCAAAATAACACAGCAAGCTAGTGTCAGAACTTAGAGATATGATGAGGCAAAAATGACAGGAAAATGTGGCAGGCCCTTTATGAGAAGAAAAGAGAAACTGCAGCAAACTCACATTTAAGATACTTTGCTTTGGGAAATGGTGGTACTACCCACTGTGGACCAACCCCCAAAATTCATCAGTCAGATAATTTCTGAAGAAAGATATGAGTTACACACAGAACATTCAGTGAAACCTCATCTACTACAATGTATCCCTAGAGATTCCAAAGCTATATATGAAGATGCACAGCATTTGCTTTCTTTTATCAAACGTTGCTTGAAGCAATGCTTTGGTAGAGATTGATTTCTGGCATACCAACAGAAAATACAGTGCTGCACATTTCATAGCAATTGGTTTGCTAGCAAAGGAAGAGACAAGACATGTACCCAGAGACACTCAGACATCTCTTCTTCCTTGATTCAAACTGCCTTTGTCATAAAGAATCTGATCTGGCAATCATTTTCCCATGCCTTTTCCATCAAGACTGTCTCATTGAGAGGGGAGGAGGAAACGTGCTTTCGGCCACTCTGGAGAACCACCTGATAAGTCTAACAAACAAGCATTCAGGAAGTAGAGTCCAAGATTAACAGTCTAGGCAAAGACAAGCCTCTTTCCCAATTGTCCTGGGCTCTCTTCTCATTTTGATTATATTTTGGTAGAAGTCAGGGTAAAGAATAAAGGTAGGGTGCTGATGGGAATAGAACTATAGCCCCTCCTTGCCAATCAACCCCTTTCTCTTACCCCTCAAGGACACATCTGTGACAACCTACTGGGGTTCACTATGGGACTTTTATCCATGGTATCAGCAAGCCTTCTACACTAGCAGCATTGTCAATCTATTATTGAAGGCAGTTGGGGAACACCATTTCCACCCGCTTGCCAACTACTGAAAGTAGACTTGGTGACAATGTTGGCCTCATCCAGCATCCTCTTCAGTGACAATTATATGTTCTGTTGTGAGAGCCTGCTCATTCAGGCATCCACGATTGCTTTTTGTTTGTTTCTTATACTGCTGTGACAGACACATAGATAGATAGACAGATAGATGGATAGATGGATTTACATATGTGCGGATGGATACATGTGTGTGTGTGTGTGTGTGTGTGTGTGTGTGTGTGTGTGTATATATATATATATATATATTTATCTTTTTTATTCCTCCCCATATTCACTTCCACAACTTTCCTCACTTCAATTTTGATTACATGGTTATTGTGGGTAAATCACAATTAGATAAATTTTTGGAAAGAAATATATTTGCTAACTCAAGAAAAAAAAAACACTAATGAAATTCAAAGCTCTTTCCTGCTTTACTATCTAAATTTATAGCTGTTTGAATAGTTATGGTCAATGAATATAGATATTTTCCAGATCAAACTGAATCACCATCTTCTTATCTTTTTAATCACTGTTATTATTTGGCTTCTTGTCGGTGAATAGTAGGGCTTTGATCTGTATTAAACTTTGTCAGAGACTAGCTGAATGTTGTTGGGCAAGCCTCCTTAGCTCTCTAGGACTCCACTTTCACTTCTGTAAAATGAGAGGTGTAAATTTAAGTTCTTGATGACTCCAAGTAAAATCATTCTGTCACCCACCCTCATCCCAAGCCCTATATAACAACACTTATGAAATAATAAAATAGCCTAAGTCTGGAGGCAATGGGAAAAATTTAGTGCCAAAAGTGCTGAATCTGGAGTCAGATCTGATTTCAAAACCTGGTTTTACTACCTCTCTCTCTCTTTTTTTTTTCTTTTTTGCTTTTTGGTGAGGCGATTGGAATTAAGTGACTCACCCAGGGTCACACAGCTAGTACATCTGAAGTGTCTGAGGCAGGATTTGAATTTAGGTCTTCCTGACTCCAGGGCCTGTGCTCTATTCACTGGGCCACCTAGCTGCCCCTCTATCTCTCTTTCTCTCTGTAATCTTTTCAACTCCCATAGATTTACTTAGTGTGTGTGTGTGTGTGTGTGTGTGTGTGTGTGTGTGCATGTGTGTAGGGGGAGTAGGTGGGGGTGGCAGGCGAGTGGTGGATGTATATAACCAAAAATGCACATATCTTGTGCTTATCTCTCTCCTTAGTTTAAATTCCTGGGAGGCATTTAATCTAATCCCTTTATTGGACAGATTAAAAAACTGAGGCAAAGACAGGCTAAGGTCCAGAATCATATAGCCAGTACTTGTAAGAAGTAGGATTTGGGGGCAGCTAGGTGGCACAGTGGATAGAGCACTCACCCTGGATTCAGAAAGACCTGAGTTCAAATGTGATCTCAGACACTTGATACTTACTAGATGTGTGACCCTGGGCAAGTTACTTCACCCCATTGTTTCACAAAAAAAAAAAAAGGATTTTAAAATCAGCCCTTGTTGACTCCACATTCAGTGCTATTTTCATTATACCAGGCTGCCTTCCTATCTTCCCTTATATTCTATATTGTCCTTCCGTACCATTCTGCTGAAGTGTCTTACTATCGCTCCATTTGTTAGGGGGAAGGGGTTTGTAGAATTTTCCATGCTATCGTTACCTCCCCCTCAAAAGACTCAAACTCAATTTATGTGTGGTACTTATTCACTAAGACAGTTCTTTTCATCAGTCTCATTTTCTTCAACCCTTAACTGAGCTTTTGTCTATCTTAAACATTGCTGTTAATTTTTCTGTCCTTGCTGAAAATGAGTAAATCAAAATGCCCTTCCATTCAGGTTTCCTGGTATACTATCCCCTCCCCAGCCCTTGCTGACAGTTTACTCTTCTTTCAGGTCCCCAGAGTTAAATGAAATGTGTTTTCCTCCAGAGATGAGGGGAGATATTGGAGACCCACATGGCAGCAAGGGCGCTCTGGGTGACTGCTGTATTGGGTTTGTTTTCCACTTTCATCTGTCCTGCTTCTCTTCAGCCTCAAGGCTTACCTCTGCAAGCTTGATATGAAGGGGTCAGAGGAGGATATCTAAGGATATCTAAGGACACTGCTGAGAGGGGTATATGGAAAACCTTTGCACTTGGGTTTCTCCCCCTTCTCTCTCCCCCCATAGGCTACAGGTTTCTTCCCAACTTTTAATGACTGGTGCATCATCCACGTCCTTGTACTCCTGGCACCACTCTCCTACACAGAACCCCTTTGTCCTTCTCCAGATCCAGGGCTCGGCTGATTCACGTGCCTTCACTTTTAATTGGCATGTCTCGTTGGGGATGCTGTTATGGGGTTAACTGCAAAGGTGGGCAGTAGGACCTCCAAAATACAGATACCACAAAGACCCTAGGTATGCTATGGGGTTGGTATGGGACTGGGTGTTAAGGGCAGGAGCTGGGAGCAGAGGAAGCCTGGGAACCACAGGTTAATGTTTTGGTCTCCAGTTTTGTTGTGGTTTGGTTGCTGTGGGTTTTGTTTCTGTAAGAGTTATTTTGTGGATTGTGCTTTCATCCATCTTTTTGTCATGAGTAAGTTTTCTGGATTTGGAGGCATTTTGCTAAGACTGTCTGATGCGGTAGAAAGAGAAACATCCTAGAAAACTACTCACTCCATCATGTTTCTGGGATGCCCACTGAGTGGTGTCGCTTCAAGCAAGACACCTCCATTCCCCAGGTTATCAATTTCTTCATTGGTGAAACAGTGGGATTTGACTGGATATAAATCAAGACAAATGCAGGCGGGGGCAAGGTGATTGATTTTAAGCATTAATGCACTCCACCATGAAAAGACCATAGCATATGAGACAGAGAAATGCTATTCCTTTAATTTAAAAATACTATAAATTCTGATAAAACCACCTAGGGGAAATACAATTTTGAATGTACAAAGCGCTATTTGGCCTGGTTTGTATAGTCTTGATAAGTTTTTTGAGAAAAGTTTATGACATGTTAAAAAACAATATACAATAAGGCTAATTCTCCAATCCTACATATGTTGGGTTTTTTTTTCCCACAGCAGCATTGATTTGCTTTTATTTTTAGTTCGTTGTGACTCAATAGCTAACAGCCTCTGAGAGGGAAATAGAGATTATTTTTCACAATTTATATAATGCAGTCAATTATTTCTTTCCTCTAATAGGAAAAAAAGAGGTTCTTAAAATCCCAAAGAAAGAAAATCCATTCTGTTATTAGTATTTTTACACAATTTCCCTCTGATGCTTGAAAATACATGCACACGACAGGAGATAACTCTGAGGCGGGGAGAGGGGCAGCTGCCCAAATGTCCATGGTTATTCTTGGATTTTATTCTCCCTCAATACATGCACTTAATGCCACGTGAATGTTCTCATCAATAATTGTTAAGGGAACTCACGGGTGTCCTTCAAATATCCATTAGAACACACATGGAGGGGAGTTTATCTGCCTAGAGTGTTGAAGCCAAGGATGTGGATTCAATTTCCAATCAGAACACGTCTTTTGCCTTACTTTATGAACACAACCTGTACCCCTAATCCTCACCAATTGTCTCCCAATGCTACGCCTTTATTCACAAGCGGACCTAGGCATGACTGGCTCAGCACAAATTCATTAGGAGAAAAACCTGAAGCCCAGTCCCTGGTGATCAGAAATATCCTCTTCATAAATAAAACTGTACCAGAATTGGTGGGGGGAGGTGGGGGAAGAGATGGGATGTGATAGCAGCAACAGTTATAGAAATCCACTGGAAAAAACAAAGCAAAATAATTGAGGAAAAATATGATTAATTAGTGCCCACTCCCTAAAATTAGGCATATTTGTTTCAAAACTGGGAAAACCCAAGGTGGAGATTTTGCAACAACGGTATTCAGCATTCAAGTTAGTCTTGGATCCCCCATCAGTACACAGATATGGAATTAGTGGGCTTAATTCTAAGAAATGACATACAATTCTAAGGCAAAATATCATTTCATTAAAATCATTTTCAAGGAACTCTGATATTAGCCTTCTGAAAGGAGCTTCACCCAAATAGTATCTAATGAAATAAAATACTAGGTTACTTTTAGTAGCAACAATTCTATTTTCTTCTGATGTTTAGATGAATGAATCTTGTGGCAGGAGATGTATTAAAAATAGCCTTTCGCAAATATCTCAACTGGCATGACATCTTAAAGGATTATTTCTTTTAAAATGGGGGGAGGCTTTCGTTATTTCTAGAAGGAGCCAGTATCTGATTTCCTGGAAGTCAAACAGATTCTTTTAATCTGCACAGCACACAGAGAGACCAAAGTTAGCTAAAAGAAGCTACTGTTAGCAGGGCAAGCTGAAGGAGACCAAAGGAAGGCGGATGATTAAGAAGAGATTAAGCTCTGAGGACTGGCATCTTTGGGGGGTGATGGAAAGGCTACAAGATTTTTAGCAAATGATTCAGCATGGTGGTTAGTGAATACAAAGGGGTTTCTGCAAACCTTTTTTCCTAATATTGTAAAAACTTAAGGACATCTTGTAAAAGACCTTGACATCCCAGAGGGTCTGTAATTTAGACCTTTTTACCCTCGCCCTGAAGTCTCTTTTTTTGTAAGGCCTTCATTTCTTTCTACAAAATAAGTACTCAACAAAAATACTGTTATGCCAAAGATTATCATAACAGGGCTCATGGCTTGGAGCTGACACTTATTGACTGATGAACACGACTTTAAGCAAGTCAGTCATTTTTTTTTACAAGTATTATTATCTATGTGCCAGGTACCGTGCTAAGGACTAGGGATATAAAGAAAGGCAAAAACACAATCCTGCCTCTATGGAGTTTATATAAAGAGTGAGACAAAGTGCCAACCACTACATGCATACAAGATATTTGTTGTTGTCCAGTTTTTCAGTCCTGTCCACCTGTTTGTGACCCTATTTGAGGTTTTCATGGTAGAGGTGCAGGAGTGGTTTGCCATTTCCTTCTCCAGTTCATTTTACAGATGAGGAAACTGAGGCAAATATTGTTAAGTGACTTGCACAGGATCTAGTAAGTATCTGAGGCCAGATTTAAACTTGGGAAGATGAATCATCCTGATTTCAGGCCTGAAGCTCTATCCATTGTACCACCTAGCTTTCCACAAGACCTCATAGTCTTCTGCAGAAAGTGCTATTTGAGCTAATTTTACAAGTCCACAAGCAAGAGGCAAAGGTATTGAAGGGGGGCATCCCAGAAATGGGTAGACAGTCACTTAAGAAGCAGTCAGAGAGGGTCTGCCTTATGTCAGGAGCAACAAGAACGCTAGTGTTGCTGGATCATAGAGACTATAGATAGCACCGACGTGGAAAAAGACTGGAAAGGTAGGAAGGGACGAGATTGTGAAAGGCTTCAGTTTCCTACTCTGTAAAATGGGATAATACTATGTACCCTACCGTCCTGAGGTTAAGGTCAGAAAGGATAATGATGCAAACATTAAAACCAAGGACAGCAAGAGAAACATTTCCAACCACAATGACAAGGATACAGGTTCCAAATAAAAGAGAACACGTGCAGCATGTCAATCACATGCCAAAATAATTATATGATTTGGAAGGAAAACAAAAACAGAAATGCTATATAGCTCAGAGTCAGAAAGTGATGCTACCCATCAGAAATAGACAAGGAGAAATCTTCAGTGCATGAAGAGGGGAGATGTTTCCCAGCAGTGGTTGTCTGCATAGAATATCATGATGAATCTAAGGAAAAGAGAAGAACACAAATAGTAAGAAGCCCTGAAGACAGAGATTCCTTTCATTACTATCCAAAGGGCACTCAGCCTCTTTGGAAGCAATTCTTGAAAATGGAAGTGACTTTTTAAGGTACGAGCATATGGTTTTCAGCAGTGCCTTTTCAAATATGAAAGACTGGAGCATTTGGTCATATCACTTACAATTATACACATATTAAGAAGAGAAAATATTTGATATTGTCCACTATATATATAAAAACACATTTTAAGGCATTGCTGTCCCCCCTCCCCCAGGAATTTCTCATTGACATTGATAAAGAATGGAACCCCCACCACTTCAGAACTCTCCACCAGACTACAGGGTACATTAACATATATCTTGTTTACCTCATACCCTGTAATTTACTGATTCCAGTCTATCTAGGAGAGCTTAGGGATTGGACTCCCACTTGCCCCATCTCTGTCTCTTGAGATCCTTCCCTTCCTTCCTGTGAGAACAAACTCAGAAGCAACCTTCTTCTCCACGATGCCTCTGGGTGAACGCTTCCCTATTTAGTTCACTTGACAATAACGCATTCAACAATCTGCTGTTTGCACTCATTGTAGTCTCCTTTATGTCATGGTTACTTCCAGGTCTTTCCCACCTCCACTAGCCCGAGGAAAGCTTTGAGTGAAAATCTTGTGCCATATATAGTCATTGCATTGCCAGCACCAAGCTCACATTTATAACAGGACTTTTAACTTTTCAAAACGCTGTCCTCAAAAGAACTCCTTGAGGCGTATCTGGTGATAAGTATCATGCCCATTTTATTGGCCAGACTCGGGGGATAAAGTGACTTACCCTTGGTCACAGGGTTAGGAAGTAGCAAACATGGCATTCAAACCACATTGCAGTTTGAGCTCCAAACCTAGTTTTTTGTTTGTTTGTTTTGTTTTTTGTTTTTTTAATACACTACATTGCATCTAGTATGGCATTTTGTGTACAGAATGTGCATAATATTTGTTAAATGGACTTTCTCAGGATGCCTAGAACTACTATCATTTCTGTGGAATTCTGGAGTCATAACCTGGACAGAAACATTATGCTTTGTCTCAAGACACCAACATTTTAGTAGGGGAGAAGTTGGGGATACTTCTTCTTTCATAGTTCTTGGGCACATGATCCAAGCCTCACAACTTTCCCTAGCCTTTCATCAGTGCCCCTTCCATTTTCAGTACAAATACCCTGGCTTCTGTACCTGGTCTCAAACTACTTCTAAGTTTCAATATTACTGTAAACCTTTCTCAGAACTCACCATCCCCCACCACTGTAACCTCACTACAACCTTTCTGATGACATCTTTCAAGGGTATCATGTATTGTAGGTGATCAGATCAGAGGCTAGCTTTCCCCTGGTATTTTTACACTCAACATGACAGACCAATTGTTTCTCTTTCCCTCCCTCTTTTCTCTCTTGTCTCCTTTCTTCTCCCTTCTCCTCCTCCTCCTCCTTCTTTTTCTCCTCCTCCTCCTTCTTCTTCTTCTCCTTCTTTTTCTTCTTCTTCTTCTTCTTCTTCTTCTTTTTCTTCTTCTCTCTCTCTCTCCCTCGCTCTCTCTCTGTCTCTCTGTCTCTCTCTCTCTGCCTCCTTCTCTCTCTGTCTCTCTCTGTCTCTCCCTCCCTCTCTCTCTGTCTCTCTCCCTCCCTCTCTCTCTGTCTCCCTGTCTCTCTCCCTCTGTGTCTCTCTCCCTCTGTGTCTCTCTCTCTCTGTCTCTCTCTCTGTCTCTCTCCCTCCCTCTCTCTGTCTCCCTGTCTCTCTCTCTGTGTCTCTCTCTCTGTCTCTGTCTCTCTCTCTGTCTCTCTCTCTCCCTCTCTCTCTCTCTCTCCCTCTCTCTCTCTCTCTGTCTCTCTGTCTGTCTGTCTGTCTGTCTGTCTGTCTCTCTCTCTCTCTCTCGTATGCAGGTTTTCTTGCTTTCTCAGTTGACATCGATGTTAAAAAACAAAAAATCACAGAATTTGAGAACTGGTAGGGATTGCAGTCACCATCTTGTCCAACCCAGACATGAAGGAATTTCTCCTCTAAAATCCCCAACAAGGGGGGTCATCCAGCCTTTGCTTAAAGACCCCCAAGGAGAGGGAACCCACCCATTTGAGGCAAGCTAGTGAACAGTTGGGATGCTCTCACTAGAAGGAAATCTTTCATGACATCAAATTTAAGTTTCATGACACTTTTAACACATTCCTCCTGACTTTGGCCCCTGGGGATGATACAAGGATAATACTTCTACCTGAAAGCCGTTCAAGTGTGTGGATTCAGCAAAAGCGTATGTGCTTGTGCACACATGTGCGCACACACATACAGTCTTCTTTTTTTCAAGATTAAAGATCCTAATTCCTTCCACTGATCCTCATATTTCATTAACTCCACAGTCCTCAGAATTTCACACAACACACCATATGTGATCTTACAAGATCAGAGTATAGTGGAATTATCACTGATAATCCAATTTGCTTATTTTACAGATGAGGAAACTGAGGCTAAGACATGAAATGACTTATCTAGGGATCACTCAACCAGTAAATATCTGGTTCAGGAACTGAACCCTGGTCTTCTTGATTCCATATTTAACTCCTTATGTACTATTTCATGCTACCTCTCATAAGAATTGCTAATTATCATTCCAGTGTCTTCATCAAGAAAACCCCAAATGGGATCGCAAAGAGTTGGATACAACTGAACAACAACAACAAAAATTATGTGCATAATTTCTTTCCATTAGAATGCAAATTACCATGGAGTAGAAACTGTTTCCTTTCTATCTTTGCATCCCCAGAATCCAAAATAGAACCTGCCCCATATTGTTCAGTTGTGTCAGACTCTTCATGACCCCATTTGGGGTTTTCTTGGCAAAGATACTGGAGTGTTTTGCCATTTCCTTGTCAAGATCACTTAGAGATGAAGAAACTGAGGCAAACAGGGTTAAGTGCCTTGCCCAGGGTCACACAAATAGTAAGTATATGAAGGTAGATTTGAAGTTAGGTCTCCCTAATTCCAGGCCAGGCACTCTATCCACTGCACCACCTAGCTTCCCTAACTGGCCCATAATAAACTCTTAAGTTATAGTTGTTGATGAATTCTAGGGATGGGAGGCCCTAATAACTGGTGTGAGGGGGTGGGAATTAGGAAAGCCTCTTTGAATCAAGAGGTGCCAAGTGAGCTGAACATTGAGTGAAGCTAGGGATGGATTCTACCAGGAGTTGAAGAGGAAGAAGGGCATTCAAGGCATGGGAAACAGACTCCAGGGGCATGGACCAAAGATATGGAGAACTGAGGGAAAGGAACAGCAGGTCAATTTGGTTTGGAGGTCTGGGACATGAAGGAGAATGACATCAAGAAATGGCCACTGCAAGCAGATAGAGAAGTGCTTTAAATATCCAACAAAGAAATCAGAAGTCAGAGGAGACATGATTATAATTATTTATATATGGCAGACCCAAGATGGTGGAGAGAAGGCAGGGACTCACCTGAGCTGTCCGCCAAACTCCTCCAAAGACCTTTAAACGATGCCCTAAAACAAATCCCGGAGTGGCAGAACCGTCGAAAGGACAGCGTGAAACAATTTTCCATCCCAAGACAACTAAAAAGTTTGGCACGAATGGTCTGTCACATGGGGGTGAGTGGAGCAGTGTCCAATGCAAGCTGCACCAGTGCGGACCAGGTCTTGGCAAACGAGAAGCAGGCCTTGCAAGTGAATGAATCAGCAGCTACAGCAGCTGCGTCTAGAGCTTTCAGCCCACAGATAATAAAGGGGCCAAACAACTGGTCAGAAAGAGATTACGGGGTCTCTTTGCTGGCACTGGGGGCAGGCCTCTGCTGCTTTGCCCATACTCAGATCCAGGTTACAGTCCTGGATGGCAATCCTAAGGTTAGAAGGAGCACTAATACATCAGAGCTTGTGGCTACAGTAGAGGAGGGACCCTCATCAGAGTCCCAGGGAAGATAAGAGTGCTTGTGGTTGCCCACAGACCAAAGCACAGGTCAGGAGAGTACTAAACATACCTCTCCTTAGATTATATCACCTTGAAAGAACTGAAAATTTACAGGTCCCTAGAAGTATCTCTGAAAACTGCTGTACAAAACCCCTGAAACTTGGGACAGTGTACCCTCCACCCCGGAAGCAGAGCCCCACTTTAGCAAAGAGTTAAAAGTCAAGAAATAGGTTGGGAAAATGAGCAAACAACAGAAAAAAAATTCTCATCATAGAAAGTTACTATGGTGGAAAGGAAGATCAGAACATACACTTAGAAGAAGAAGACAGCAAAGTCAAAATTACTACATCTAAAGCCTCCAAGAAAAATATTAATTGGTTTCAGATCATGGAAGAGCTCAAAAAGGATTTAAAAAAATCATGTAAGAGAGGTTGAGGGAAAACTGGGAAGAGAAATGAGAATGATGCAAGAAAATCATGAAAAAAATCGTCAAAAGCTTGGTAAAGGAGGTACAAAAAATACTGGACAGACTAGGCCAAATGATAAAAGAGATAGAAAAATCCAATGAGAAGAATACCTAGAAAAGCAGAATTGGCCAAATGGACAACTTGGCTCACTGAATAAAATAATTATTAAAAATTAGAATAGAGCAAATGGAAGCTAATGATTCTATAAGACATTAATAAACAATAAAGCAAAACCCAAACAGTGAATAAATAGAAGACAATGTGAAACATCTTACTGGAAAAATAAGCACTAGGAGAAATGATTTAAAAATTATTGGACTTCCTGAAAGCCACAGTCAAAAAAAAAAAGACCTTAGACATCATCTTTAAAGAAATTATCAAGGAAAAATGCCCTGATATTCTAGAACCAGAGGGTAACATAGAAATGAAATAATCCATTGATCACTTCCTGAAAGAGATCCCAAAAGGAAAACTCCCAGGAATATTATAGCCAAATTCCAAAGATCTCAGGTTAAGGAGAGAATATTGCAAGCACCAAGAAAGAAACAATTCAAATATCATGGAGTCAACAGTCAGGATAACACAAGATTTAACAGCTTCTATATGAAAATATTGGAGGGCTCAGAATATGATATTCCATAGAACAAAGGATCTAGTATTACAAACAAGAATCACCTACCCAGCAAAACTGAGTATAATCCTTCAGGGGAAAAATGGATATTCAATGAGATAGAGGACTTTCAAGCATCCCTGATGAAAAGACAAGAGCTGAATAGAAAATTTGACTTCCAAACACAAGATGCAAAAGAAGCATAAAAAGGTAAATAGGAAAGGGAAATTATAAGTGACTTGATAAGGTTAAACTCTTTATACCCCTACATGGAAGATGATACTTGTAATTCATAAGAACTTTCTAAATATTGGGGCAGTTAGAAGGAGTATATATAGACAAAGGGCACAGGTGTGAGTTGAATATGATGGGATAATACCTTTAAAAATAAAATTAAGGGGTGAGAAAGAGGAATGCACTGGAGGAAAGAGAAAGGGAGGTAGAATGGGGTAAATTGTCTCACATAAAAGAGGCAAGAAAGAGCTATTATAGTGGAAGGGAAAATGGGGAAGGTGGAAAGGAATACCTGAACCTTACTCTTATTGGAATTAGCTCAAAGAGGGAATAACATTCTCATTCAATTGGGTATAGCAATCTATCTTACCTTACAAGAAAATAAGAGGGAGAGGGGATAAGAGAAGGGGGATGCTCATAGAAGGGAGTACAGATTGGGGAAGATGATAGAAGCAAAACACTTTTGAGGAGAGATAGAGTGAAAGGACAGAGAGAGGGCAGAATTACCAGGGGTGAAATAGGGTGGAAGGAAATACAGTTAGCAATCATAACTGTGAAAAAATTTTTGAAGCAAGTTTCTCTGATAAAGGCCTCATCTCTCAAATATATGGAGAAATAAGTCAAATTTATAAAAATAAGAGTCATTCCCCAATTGACAAATGATCAAAAAATATGAACAGTCAGTTTTCAGATAAAGTAATCAAAGCTATCTATAAGCATAAGAAAAATATTCTAAATCACCACTGATAGGAGAAATGCAAATTAAAACAACACCACCCCACACTTACTAGATTGGCTAGTAGGACAGAAAATGAGAATGATAGATGTTGGAGGGGTTGTAGGAAAATTAAGACACTAATGCACTGGTGGTAGAGTTGTGAACTGATTCAACCATTATATAGAGCAATTTGGAACGATGTCCGAATATTTATAGCAGCAATTTTCTGATGGCAAAGAAATGGAAATTGAGGGGATGCGCCACAATTGAGGAATGCCTGAACAATTCATGATATATGATTGTTATGGAATACTATTGTTATATAAGAAATGATGAGCTAGATGCTCTCAGAAAAACCTGGAGAGAGACTTACAAGAACTGATGCAATGTGAAATAAGTAGAACCAGAGGAATATCGTACACAATAACAGCAATATTTGTAAAATGTTCAACTGTGAATGACCTAGCTATTCTAAGCAATACAATGATCTAAGACAACTCTGAACTACTTATCAAGAAAAATGTGATCCATCCCCACAGAAAGAACTGACAGAATTTGGATATAGATCAAAACATACTTTTTTAAACTCTCTTTTTCTTGGGTTTTTATTTTGGTCTATGTTTTCTTTTACAACGTGACTAATATAGAAATATGTTTTGCATGATTGCACATGTATAACCTATATCAAATTGCTTGCCTTCCCAATGAGGGGGGTGAAGAGGGAAGGAGAGAATTTGGAACTCGATTTTAAAAATGAATGTTGAAAATTGTTTTTACATGTAATTGGGGGAAAATAAAATATTATTTAAAAAGAAAAATACATAATTATTTATATAAACATATCTCTGCAACCTAACTATATACTTCTGGAGGGCAAGGACAACCATCATTTCACACACCACAGTGTCTACCACACACGCTGTCTTATGATACAGTCATTTCTCAATGAGTAATTTTTTTAAATAATTGAACTGCATCTTGCTCTTCCTTGGTCTTACTTTGCTCCTAAGCCACAGACTGAACCTCTTTAAAATGGTCATATTAAAAAAAAAAGTTTTCAGAATAGAGAATTGAGCAAGAGAGTGAACATAGCTTAACACAAGTCATTACAACCACAGGAAAATGCACATCAAAATACAATGACTGGGAGTATCCACATTGTGTCCCCAAACCATCATATAAAGAAGCAAAATATCAAAAAATTCCACTTACAGAAAATGGAAACTATAAATTTGGTATGCTTTAGGGAAAGAAGGTTAACATTTCAACAGAATTTTCTAGAGTCTGACAGTCAAATGTATAATTTTGGTTTAATCATGAACTTCATTATTCTTGGTTTAATTACAATCATTAATTTGTTATTCTTCAAACAGCCTTGCAATTTGTGTTAAACAAATCTCTTCCTTCATTGAAAACAGTTAATCCATCTAAAACTGTTGGAGTACAATTTCCATCTATTGATTGCTCCAAGTTTTCCTTCCTCTCTCTTTAAAATGAGACTGTTTACTTAAAACCTCCTGGCATGGTAAGGAAGGCAAGCATCATTCCCTGGCATACCAAAAGAGAAAAGTACAGGAAAGAGGCCAAGGTCATCACTAGGCAAAATGGTGAAGCAAATCATGTAGATCTTTGGGATCTAAATACTCTTTGAGTCCTTTCACTCTTTCTTGGGGCTATGCCCATGGCTAGATTCTCTGTGCCCTCATGCTGTCTCCTAGCTACCTGTGGATTGCCACTGTGATATGTCACCCATGACTGCCTTCTCTTGGTTGAAATCCATTGTTTTTTCCATACCATTAAAAGTTTTCAGAAATGTCAGAGGCAGTATGGGATAGTACAGAGCCAACTGACCTCTCTCCACTGCCTCATAGTGGCACCTGGGTTGTAGTCCTACCTCTGAAACACACGAGGCTGTGTGACCCTGGGCAATTTATTTGACCTTTCTAAGACTCCAATTTGCAGAGGAAGAAAAGACCTTCATTGGTAGAAAGAGTTTCTTTACCCAAGAGGTTCCCTATGCCAATAAAATCATGGGTCCAATCCCTAAACCTAAGTCCAAAGTAATTGTCATTCATCTTATCTGATAAACAAATATACCTAAAATGGTAATATCTTACTCAATGACCAAGCAAGATAATTTCATTTTAACAGAGGCATTTACTCAAAACCACAATTTTAATCCTAGAAATGTTGAGTACTGTAGCAGGTTTATGACAGCTAGGTGGTGCAGAATAGAGATCTAAGCCTCAAGTCAGGAAAACCTAAGTTCACATCTGACCTCAGACACTTCCTAGGTGTTTGACCCTGGGCAGGCAAGTCACTTAACCCTGTTTGCTTCAGTTTCTTCATCTGTAAAATGAGCTGGAGAAGGAAACAGCAACCCACTCCTGTACCTTTGCCCAGAAAACCCCAAATGGGGTCACAAAGAGTCAGACAGGATTGAAAACAAACAACAAAGCAGGTTTATAGGACATGTTTTTGATAGGTTTTGAAATATCTTTAAAATCACAGAATGTTATTGGGAGTTATGTTGATAGAAGCTGTCATGTGACCCTTAAGAAGAACACCCCAAGGATAGAAGAGGGAGGAATGAATAACTCTGGCAGTTTCATGATGACATGGCAACCATGACTGTGTCTTTCACATACACGACTCCTGAGGCATCTCACTGAGCATTTATGAGAATCTGTTCTCCTACTGCTAGGTACCAGAATGAAGAGGTTCTTCAACAATCTTGCATGCGCCAGTTTCCTTCTAGATTTACTATTTTAAGGGATGCTTGTCAGAGCTCAGCCTGAGGCATAATCTGAGGGAATCTAGAGGAAAAAACACAGTCACCACAGACCCATTCTTTGTGAACTAATAAAAAAAATTGGTCACCACCCTTTACAAGATTATTATTAGGAGATTTATGTCCTAGAAGTTGGAAAGAATACTTATATTTCAAGAATTTTCAGTTGCTATTTACCCAAAATCTTTCATACTGTCCCTAATTAGTACCTGACTCTCCAGGATGAACAGAAATGTCAAAGTCACATCTAAAGTGTGACTGTTTAAACTTGCTCGCTCTCTAGAGAAAAGTTTCTCCCTTTCGATCACTGAGATTACCTAATTCAGGATGTGTCAGCACCATTTAGAAATAAAGGAATCGGGAAGGCAATAGCATTTTCCCCCTCAAAAACTATGCAACTATGTTCTATGTTTCAACACTATTCTTTATGACAACCATCACCTGGGAGAGTGAAAAACCTGAAATAAATTGATTTTAAAACCTTGAGATTAAAATCCGTCTGAACATTCTAGCTGCCGACTCAGGAAGAAATCGAGAAAATAAGAAAGCAAAAAATAAAAGAAGGGTGATTTGAAAAAGAAAATGGAGTCAATGGGGCCCCTTGTAACCAAGGTTGCCATTTTTTTTATTCTATTTGTCAGCATTTGCATAGCAGAAGAAACATGATAGAAGCAATCCTGGCATGCAAATGCCCTAGAGAAAGAGCCATCTGCTCCTGCCACCAACTTCTCTATCCTCATTTGGGAGAATCAGCTACCTGGTGCCACTGGAACTGTTGGGAGAAAAACATACCTGGAGCTTTGAAAGAATCTATAGGTTGATTCTGGGATTTTATGAGAATGTAGCTATAAATACAGAAGCACATGTAATGGCCCCCTGTACTGACTCCAGGAAAAGCTTTGAAATTTGCTTTCATGAAAAATGTATGATAGATTTTTAAATAAGATATACAGTTGGAAAAGATCACAGCATCATAAGATCATAGATTTAGAGCTTGTAGGGGCCTCAGAGATTATTTATTCCAACCCTTTCATTTTCCAGATGAGGAAACTGAAGTTCGGAGAGATTAAATGATTTGCCCAAGGACACATGGGTACTGTGATTTGAACCCAGGTTCTTTGATTTAAAATCTAGAACTCTTTCCACTAACCATGTGAGGTAACAAGTCATAAATATAACCCATCTTTTGTGATCTGACCCAGAACCATAGTCAGGGTGGGATCTGGAGTCACATACCCAAGATGCTGCCTGCTGCCTGAGTGTTTTCCCCAAAATTTCCCAAATTCTGATGTTCTTGTACTTGTCCTAAGACATACTACTTACCATTTTATTGTTTAGTCGATCAGTTGTGTCTGATTCTCCATGACCCCATTGGAGGTTTTCTTGGCAAAGATACTGGAGTGGTTTGCCATTTCTTTCTCTACCTCATTTTACAGATGAGGAAACTGAGGTAAACAAGGTTAAGTGATTTGCCCAGGGTCACACAGCTAGTAAGTGTCTGAGGTCACATTTGATCTCAGGTCCTCCTGACTCCAGGACAACACTCTCTCCACTGTGCCACCTAGCTGCCCTACTATCTAATATACCCCAAACCTAAAACTGCAAAGGGACTATTGAAAATGAAATGGGAGCCATAGCAAGGAGGAAGGTAACAGCTGAGCCATCATGCAGAGACTGGGAGAGGAACCATAAGAATTTCCAAGGATCACATTAGAGTAAACAGAGTAAAGGTCCAGAACAGGGAACAATGGAAATGATCATAATGTGAACTATGGATTGGGGAAATGCCGTAATGCTGATGAAGCATGACCAGGAGAGGAAATCATACCCTCTTCTTCTTTACTTTCTCTAGGGATCAGCCAAATATCTTAATGTTTCCCACTCACTTTCATCATCCACTCCCCAGTATACTCCCATGCATTTCTCCTTTCAGCTCACATTTTACTTTAGTTCAGCTGAACAAATATGTTTCATCCTCAGTCAGGCAGAGTCTATCTCTGCCATTGTACATAAATTAAATACATCAAGCAGTATGGGGTGTTGTTGACCAACAAGTTTACTACATTTTAGAGTCTTAACCATCAAAGTAAATATGTTGGAAATGAATAAAACTTCCAGAACTCTCGTTTCTTTTTTCAAACTCTGGTAGGAATGGGTAGAAGAAAGGAGAGAAGAAAGAGAGTAAAAGTGAATAGATAAGTAAAAGACATTTGGTTCCCCTCTGGAGAGAGGGAAGAAAAGATGAGATGATCTCAGTGCCTCTCCTCCCCACTATGAACTTGATCATTAATACAGAATTCAGCCAGTCGATCTTTCCTACACTCAACATCCCCATCTTTCATTGTCACTTTGTCCTGCACTCTGGCCCATCTCTTCTTTCGTATTGGCCACTTTAATTTCTCCTCTGATTTCTTTCTCCTTGCTATAACTTCCTCTTTCTTCCCACACAGAACTTCAAGTTATAAATACAGAGAATATTGGGAAGGTACTAAATTACAGATCAAGTCCAAGGAAACTGGAGCTTGGGGAATACCGGAAAAAGCCCATAGCCAGCAGGCAGATCTCTTTGGCCATGCTTTTATAAGTCAAACCCAAAAGGTAGGTTACATAAAGTTTAAACCCAAGAAGGATTGCCCATTGATAACAAAGGTTTTGTTTGTTTGTTTGTTTTTTGTTCTGCATACACTTTTTCACAAATGGTACTATGGTACTCACATTGAGACCCAGGATATTTCATTAAAATTAAGAGTAATAGAAAACAAAATTGAACCAATATGTTCAGTTTGATCAAAGATGGATGAAAAATGCCTATTGCCACAACTGTGACACAGAGACTGCTAAGCTCCTCCATCAATATGCATATCTTAGACAAACATTTCCTCTTAATGATAAGTTAGATGTGGCATTTAGCCACTGAGCATCAGGCTGAAATGTTTGTAGGAAACTGCCTGTTTCCCCCCTTTATTTTGTTTTTAAATTCCAAATCGTACCCCACCATGAAAGTCCGTCACTCTAACATTAATATCCTTTTAGAGACATGTGAGGGCTGGAATTCGTGAATCATAATGACCTCAGAATAATTAAAATTACAATTCAAGGGATGGTAGATAAACACAGGTAGATAAAAGCAGACTGTAGAACAGGGCCAAGAAATGTGAAAGTCTGAAACAACGTGGTCCAATTGAATGGTAAGAATGGGAGAGCCCATGAGCAGCCAAGTAATCCAAAAAGAAAGAAAGAGACAGAGAGATAGAGAAAGAAAAAGGAGGGAGGAGGAGGAGAAGGAGGAAAAGGAGGAGAAGGAGGAGGAGGAGGAGGAGAAGGAGAAGAAGGAGAAGGAGAAAAAGGAGAAGGAGAAGAAGAAGAAGAAAAAGAAGAAAAAGAAGAAGAACTCTATCAGAAGGAATTCCCTCCTCATTGACTCATTTTAGAATTCACATCTTCCTTCAAGGCTTAACTTGGTTTGCACCTCCTCTTAGAAGGTTTCACTACTTAACTTACGTCATAAATATCTAGGAACACATTGAGTGACCATGTATCTGGGTAGCTAAAACAGCCTTGTAGTATGGAAGTTCTGTGTTCAATACCTGCCCTTAGACACAAACTGGATATGTGAACCTGAGGAAACCCTGTGGCCTCTCAATGCTACAGGAAACACTCAAAATTTATTAATTACAAAGGAGCTGCTGATATACATCAGAGGAAGGAGTTTCTGTCCTCAGAGTTCCCTTTGCTAATTAATGATTGGTCAAGACAAAATCAATATGTCTTTCTGTGGCACTCAGTAGAAATGTCAAAATTAAAGACTTTCATTTCTACCTTTCTTTGTATTCCAGCACTAAACAGAATTCCTGCACACAGTAAGTGTTTAATAAATGCTTGTTAGTGGATTTCCTTCACCCAGCACCTGGACAAGTACCTTATTCTAGTAGGTACTTATTAAAGAGTTTTATTTTTCAGTTGCAGGAGATGTTGTCATTCAATTCAAGGTTGATTGCCTGCCTAGTAGGAAAGGTATACAGTGTAAGGCCCTTGGGTATATAAAGACAAAAATGAAAGCCCCAGTTCTCAAAACTCCAAATTCTACCATGGTGCAGGTGAGAGAATTGGAAGTGGAATCAGGGGAGGTAGATTCCCATCCTAAATCACCTTTAAGATCTTGAGTGAGTTATATAACTTCTATGGGTTTCAGTTTCCTCATGTGTAAAATAAGTTAGCTAGGGCAGGTAGGTGGCACAGTGGATAGAGCGACTGGCCTATACTCAGGATCCTGAGTTCAAATGTGGCCTCAGACATTTATTAGCTAGTTGCATGGCCTTAGGTAAGTCACTTAACCCTGTTTGCCTCATCTGTAAAATGAGTCAAAGAAGGAAATGGCAAACCATTTTGCCAAGAAAACCCATAAATGTTGTCACAAAGATTTGTACACAATTGAAAACTCAACAACAACAACAACAAAGTCTGTCTCAAACACTTTGGAGAGGAAGCATTTTTCAAAATTCATTTTTTTTTAATCACATCAGAAATGATAAAAGAATGTGAGATTTTGAAGGCAATTTGAGGCCAATTAGCCCATATCATATGTGAAAGAAATACCCTCCAGAATTAATCTGGCACATCATCCTTCCTCTTCTTGAATAATAATAACTATATATATATATATATATATATGAAATAAATCAGGTCTTCCTGACTCCAGGCCTGGCATTGTACCACATAGCTTCATAGCTGCCTAGCTGGACATCTTAGAGATCGCCAATGGGAGGAAATCCACTTCGGCTAGAAGCAACTCATTCCACTTTTAAAAGCATTAATTGTTGTGCAGTTTTTTCTTGTCAAAGAGTCTACATTTTTTCTCTTTCTAAGTCCCAGGTATTGATCCAAGTATTGGTCCACTGGAGCCAAATGAAATAAATCTAAACTCTGTTGCAAATGGCAACCATTGTGAAGGCAGTTGTGTTCCCCTCGGCATCCTCCCTTCTTCAGACTAAACGCCCCCAGTTCCTTTAATTTCTCCTCCTCTGATTTGCCATCATCATGGAGGAAGTCCAAGACAGAGTCCAAAGAGAGGCAGAATTCCCAAGAGCTGTCCCTGTTTGTGAAAGTCATTGGGCTTTTTGTATTTGCCTCCAGATGTCCACATACCTCTTCAATTTGAATAGAAGTTGTACAAACTCTCTGAAAAGTTACAAACCAGATGAAAAAAAATCTGTGGTAGTGACTGTGGTATAAAGTTGGTACAGAGCTGAACCATAAGTCAATATAGTTGGCATAGATACTACTTGTACACAATGGAATTATGAGGAAGGAAGCAAGAGAGATGGTTTTTAGGAAACTAGACAGGACTTTAATAAGCTCAACTTTTACTCTAAAACAAAGACCAATTTTTTTTTAAATATCAAAAATTTTTGAGGGGTGTCAAGCTGAAATAGAAATAAGGATGACTGAACCACACATAAGGATGCCTGCCAGGCTGAACACTGACTTAGAAAATCACAAATTAATATTATTTATGTTTTATTGTATTTTAAATTATTTTGGTAAATATTTCACAATTATATTTTAATCTGATCCCAGTTGTGGGTTACATGTGGTCTACAGCTTCAGTTTTGACATATCTGCCACATACCATGGTCAAGTAAAAGTTATTTTGGTTTCCTTTTGCCAAACTGCAGTGGTTTCACATAAAGCAGTTCTTAAAACAATATTGCTACTACTGTATACAACATTTTCTTGGCTCTGCTCATTTTGCTCTTCATTGTTTCATGCAAATTTATCCAGGTTTTTCCAAGATTATTGAGCTCATCATTTCTCATAGCACAGTAGTATTCCATCATAATTGCATACCACAACTTGTTCAACCATTCCCCAATTGATGAACATCCCTGCAATTTCCATTCTCTGCCACCACAAAAAGAGCTGCTATAAACATTTTAGAACATATAGGTTCTTTTCTTTTTTCCCTACTCATCTTTGGAAATAAACCAAGGAATGGTATTGCTGGGTCAAAGGGCATAGGTAGTTTAATAACTCTTTGGGCATAATTCCAAATTGCTCCCCACAATGTTGGATCGGTTCACAATTCCACCAACAATAAACTGGTGTCCCAGTTTTTCCAGATCCCTTCCAACATTTATTGCTTTTCCTTTCAATCATTTTAGCCTATCTGATAGGTGTAAGATGATATCTCAAGGTTGTTTTCATTTGCATTTCTCTAATAAATGATTTCTAATCTGTGGGTTATTGTGTTGTTTTACATATATTATCCCTGTGAGTGTAGGTAGGTACTATTAACCTCATCTTACAGATGAGAAGACTGAGGCTGACTGGGATTCAGCAACTTGCTAAGGATTGCACAGCTGAGCAAGTGTCTCAGGAAGCAATCTTCCTATCTTCAAGTCCAGATTCTGTTCACCCAGTCACCTAGCTGCCTGTCTCTGTCTTGCCCAAGGGGACAGAACCTAGAACAGAAGATAGAAGTTACATTGCTACAGTTTTAGGGCTCAATGTAAAGAGAAATATCCTAAGATCTAAACCTTTATCCAAAAACGCAGGAAGCGGTAGAATGTCCCTTCACTGGAAATCTTCAAATGAAGGCTAAACAATAATAAGGTAGTGGTGGGTGTGGAGGAATCTTGTTGAGGTAAAGGTTGGATTCTATAGTGCCTGACATCTCTTCCTACCTGGATATTCTGTGATCTCCCAAGGGCCATACCAAAGTACCTCACACATAGCAGTTGCTCACTAAAAGTCAGTAAGTAAAGAAAATTGGACCAAGTTTATTTCTGGCTTGACCATTTAGAATTCTGTCCCCGAAGGCATGCACACATCATCTCCCAAAGTCTAGCAACAGTCTGATTACAATCAGGACATGTAGACTAGGTCACAGAATTCTGTAGAGTTGCTATGGAGAAGCACCAGGAATTACTTTCCTAAGAAAAAACTCAGGTTAGAAATACCAAACTAGAAAAGAAAAAAGGGATTCCACATACCTGGAAAGAAATCATCCAGTGCACTAAGCTCTAAACTCTTAATGCCACAAAAATTCTAGTGATGGGCATCTTCATGTTAACAAAATTGCATCAACTATCAAAATTCCTTTAAAATATTTTCATATGGAGAACTCACAATTTCAAGCAAAATGAGCATTATAATGTCATTTGGGGGGAATCCAGAATCTTCCCAAATGCATTTAAATCATATTAGTAGTTTTATCTCATATGATCAAGGGGAAGTCATCAAAATTAGCATAGTATGCTTAGTCAAAATAGTGGCATGGTATAAAATTACATATATATTTGTAACATATACGTGCATGCATATGTATGGATGGATGAATGTATTATTGACACATATTCTAAAGTTCCTACTAACTTATAAAATCATAGGATATAAATCTTATGGGATAGAAACTGAATATTCTCCCAGACCTCTAACCAAGTATCAAAGATTAATTAAATAATGCCTAAAAGACTCAAAAGTTCTGATTTTCGAAGTTTGCATTTCTGTAGGGTTGTCCAAATTGAAAAATTCTGTGTGTGTACACACACACACACACACACACACACACACACAACCCAGCACCTTAAACAGAGATTGCCCATGGTCAGAGCTGAATAAAATGACTGCTCAGCAATTCATTTGAAGTCTCCATTTATGCTTCTTGTCATCTACTCAGTTGCTGATCCATGTTGCTATTTCTTGTATTTTACAACAAATCCTAATCATGGTTATATAAAAATGACAATGAAATTGAAAGGAGACAGACAAAGGAGACACTAAGAATAAACGAAGACATTTCGGTTTCCCACAGGTAATGACTTTTTCAAAATAGATGGCAAATAGACAATAAATGTACAAGAATCATCCTCATAAAAACCAACAAATATAAGAGTGTGCTAATAAAGGTCAAAGCTTCTGACAACGTGAAAATTGATCCCACAAAATGCATTTTGCCTCCAAATTAATAGAGCAGTATTACACGAATGAGGTAGGTTGTCATGTCTCCTAATGTTAATAAAGTGTTCTACAAAGCAACAGTTAACATCCCACACCACAGAAAGTCATTTCGATGTAGGAGCCAGAGCTGAAGAGTTGCCCTAGAGGTCAGCATTATTAAAATTCCAAACAGTTTCCTCTTGGCTACAAGTTAAACAAGAACAAATGTGTACTGTCTTCTGGATCTTTATTTCTGATTTGGTTTTCTAAAAAGGCATAGCAGACTAAAGTAACCATTTTAGCTATATGGACTATTATACTCCTGGAATCATTTGCTCTACCACAACTGACTTCTAACCCATAAAGATGGTCTTTCAAATAATGAAACAGTTGCTAAGCTCCCTACATCAGGCACCATGGAAAGTGTGCTGATGGTAACGCAGTCAAAGAAGAGTTTAGCAAAAAGTTGATGAAAACTTAGGTGATACTTCATGGACATACTGACAATATTGAAACTTAATGTTTCCTCCTTAGTGGGTCTACTTCTTGGGAAAGTGAAATAGAGAAATAATCCTTAAGATGGAGGCTATACCAAGTCAGAGGCAGCTAGGTGGCATACTGAAAAGAGCGCTGGGCCTGGAGTCATGAAAACCTAACTCCAAACCCAGCCTCAGACATGTATTAGCTTCCTGACCCTGGGCAAGTCATTTAACCCTGTTTGCCTCAGTTTCCTCATCTGTAAAATGAGCTAGGGAAAGAAATGGCAAACCATTCCTAAGTCTTTGCCAAGAAAACCCCAAATGGGATCACAAAGCATCAGACGTGATTGAAATGATTGAACAACAATAATATACTAAGTCAGCTGGAGTTTAAAAACACTTGAGCTATTGAATTCACATAGATTAATTCCTAATTTATTAACATAACTAGTTAGTAGTAGTATCCTTAACTCAATAATCAACACAAACTTTTAAGATGTATTAAGTGTAATACCATGATATTGCTTCAAATGTATGAAATTAGTTGAAACATACTTGACCCACTAGTATTACCAGCTCATTAGGCACAACAGTTACCTGATAACGTAGTTTAAAGACAGTATCCTTTAATTTTATGCCATCAAAACCCTGACCAATAGTGTATTAGGTAAGCTGTCAGTTTCCTGGATAATCTGAATCTATTTAAAACAAAGATATATAAAGCCGTGTAGTTATATCACAGTAAGTAAGATGTTCAGTGAGTGGACTGCCATTGGAAAAGAGGCTGGACTTTTGAATCCAGTAACATGGATCAGTATCTGGAACTCCTAGATAAGGAAAATCCCTCTATCAATGTAACTTAGAGACTTCTGGAGAGTTTTCAAGGGCATTGAGAAGCTAAGTGACTTTTGCAGGATCACAGGGCCAGTATGTGACAGGGGGAGACTTGAATCCAGTACTTTTTCAGCCATGGTTCTATTGCTGCCAGGAGCAAAGTAACAGCAATTTTTATCTTTATTATTTTTTTGGCAATTGGGATTAAGTGACTTGTCCAGGGTCACACAGTAACAGTAGTTTTTAAAACTGCAATTAAGAGAAGGTAATTGGATAAAAAGATTGAGATCCACAAAGTCCTACTCCTCAGGGAGTCTACAATTTAATAGAGAAGCTCTAGGAAAGATTCCATGGGACTGCTGGCCACAGCTGAAAATATATTAATGTTGGAGCAGGAATGAGGCACATCTCACAAAATCTGACAGGATATTAGGGGAATGAGGACAAAATGGGTGCTTTTAATCATATGAAGGATTATCACGCAGAAGACAAACCAAACCTTTTTGGTTTGTTTGTTTGTTTGTTTGTTTGATCTCCAGGGCATAACTGGAAGTTACGGGTGAAAAATGCAGAGGTTTATTTAGGCTTGATGACCATAAAACTGCCTAATAGTTCAAACTGTACTAGGAGGAGGAAGAGGAGGAAGAGAAAAAGAAGCTTCTTTAAGGGAGGTGTTCTTATTATTCCCATTTTACAGATGAGGAGATTGAGGCACAAAGAGGTCAAGCAACTTTTATTTATCCCTAAAGGCATCATTTTGCATTTATTTTTAATTATTTTCTAGTTATTTATCTATGCACTGCTTCCTTCCCCCCTTCCCACCCAATGAAATATAAGCTGAGGCATGGAAGAAAGTGGCCCAGTGTATAGAAGGCTGTGCCTGGTGTCAGGAAGGCCTGAGTTCATATCTAGCTTCAGACGTTAGCAATGCTGGGCAAGTCTCAGTTTCCTTAACTGTAAAATGGGCATAATAAGAGCACCCACCTTGCACATTTTGGGGAAGATCAAATGAGTTACTATACATAAAGGACTCCCTTCTCCCCTCTCTTTGTATGCCCAGAGCCTAGCACACAATGAGTCTGCAATAAATGAGGAAGGGAAGGAAGGAAAGAAGGAAGGAAGAAATGCAGAAAAGAAGGGAGGGAGGGAAGGAAAAAGGAGAGAAGGGAGGAAGGAAGGGAGGAAGGAAAGAAGGAAGGAAGCAAAGAAGGGAGAGAGGAAGGAAGGAAGGAAGGAAGGAAGGAAGGAAGGAAGGAAGGAAGGAAGGAAGGAAGGAAGGAAGGAGGGAGAGGGGAGAGAGAGAGGGGACTTGAGAGAATATAAGGGAATGACAAGGAAGAAATGTTGCTTGCACATGAGGTCGAAAGTACAATGGCAAGAACTTAGTGAGAGATCCAGTTATAAAGTGAATAATGAAGCATGTGAAATGAGACTCGAGAAGTAAGTGGGCAGAAAACAATGGAATGAAATTGCCACAATGATGTTTTCAATTACTTATTTCTGTCAACATCTGAAATGGAGAAGCAAGCTTAACCTTGAATGTTTCTCAGGAATTGTAGGATGCTCCTATTAAGAAGTCCCAATGTGGACTTCATCAAATGGAAGACCTTGAATATTGGCTTCAGTATGTTCATTATCTTCCCAAAAATCACTTGAATACTAAAATCAGAATCCTCTCCAACAAAAATGTGTTTCCTAGAACTGGAAACTTATTATTTTGTCTTCTGTCACCGGAATGTTATAATCACTGGAATGAAATTCTCTTAGTTGTATAGCTGCATCATGGAAGTATAATGTATACACTTTGAAACCATAACAGGGAAAATCTATCTCAATAAGCAAATAACATTTCTTACGGAATTTCAATAACAAAGCAACAGCCATATTATAGAAGTAACAGCCATCAATCCACAATTGCTTTGATAAAATATAGGCTGCCCCAAAAGTCTCAATGCAGTTCTAAGCTATTCAAGCTAAAGCTTGAGCTGTACTGAGACTTTTGGGACACCCTGAATACTCTACGGAGACAGGAAGCTGACCATAAAATTTCAAATTATTCATTTTAACATATTGACATAAATTAGAATTCATCTTTTCCTAAGTTGTTTGGAAGCAACTTCATGGCATCAAGAAAATAATACATTACATCTAAAGTCTTAGTAATAATGTAAAAATTAACTGGCTTTTCAATGACATAAGGCCAAACAAAATATTCCACTTTACCTCGTAATCAACATATCTCTTTTTTAAAACTTCCATCTCAAGAAATAGCAACTAAAATATGTATTTACCACTACAATGTCTCAGTGATGTCAAAGCTTTACATGCTGGTACAATCATTCTGGTCAGATTTTATCATCACTTCTTGGAACCTTTCACTAGTTAAAGCTCCCTTTCAGCACTCTTAAGATCAAACTATCCGTGGAATACTTGCAGCTGCTATATCTGCCCACTTATTCCTTACAACTTTGTCAAAGCATAAATGACTCTTAAAAACAGACTCCAACAAAAAATGCCATTTTCCTGGCTTGAAATTATTGTTACAGTACTTCTGTTTTAAATAACATAGTAGAAAAGAAATGACAAAGGAGTTTTTCCAGGAGTATTTATGGGTGAAATTAACTGCCTTAAATCATTTTCCTAAAGGTTCATCTTAAATACTTTGCTTTGCTTGGGTTTTTCTAAATTTACTTATGTCTTATATATTCAGAAACATTTTTTTCTACTCACTTTAGCAAAATCCTCAACCAGTTTTGCTAAAGATTGCCCTGGATGGGCATTTGGCTCAAAATATACCTTTACCCAACATTAACATACCAAAGAGCTTTATTACAGATAAATAAATCTTTAAATACCATAAAAATAAAACAGGTTACAAATACTCTTCTAGTCATTTACAATAAAATTGAGGACCAGCAGGAAGCATTCATTATTCACAGCACTTTTCCATACACAGTTATTTTATCGTTTTATTGTCATTGTTGCTAGGCATACGTACGTATATGTGTGTGTGTGTGTGTGTGTGTGTGTGTATATATATATATATATGAATGCTTCAGTAGATAAGTAGATTTAATCATTCCACTGCTCAATGTAAACATCCTTAACACTTGCTGATTTGTTTTGCTCATGGTGAGATATTTAGGATGATTTTCAAAAGGCCCTGCAGCAAAAAAAAGATGACATATCTACAGGAGAGAGCACAATATCCAATTTCTAGTTATACACATTGATTTAGCTCACAATGTTTTATTTTGGTTCTAGTGTTCCAAGGTAGAGATAGTATCTGCTCTAAATCTAGATGTAATGAAGAAATAAAATTTATGATGCACTTGAATTCTGAGGACTAAATAGAAAGGTTTAGTATATAAATATGAAAATGCACCACCAGTTAGGTGGTGCAGAGGATAGAGTGCTGGGCCTGCAGTCAAGTAGACTCATCTTCCAGAGTTCAAATCTGGCCTCACACACAGCTGTGTGACCCTGGGCAAATCACTTAACCCTGTATGCCTCAGTTTCCTCATCTGTAAAATGAACTGGAAAAGAAAATGGCAAACCACTCCAGTATCTTTGCAAAGAAAATCTCAAATGGGGTCACAAAGAATCACACAACTGAAAAATGACTAAGCAACGATACAATGAAAATAAATGAAGTTTGTGAATCTTTTTCCCCCATAGTTTCTTTAATTCAGGGTGCCCATGATGTGGAGCTTCCTCTACCAATGGAAACCAGCACCTTTGCACCACCTTAATTTTCTTAATAAGTTTCTGGAGCACTAAGGGAAATGACATGGCCAGGATCATACAGCCAACATGTGTCAGAGGTGGGCTTTGAAATCAGTTCTTCCTAACTCTTAGGCCATCGCTCTATTACTTGCAAGTTGCTGACGTTTGTGAATGGGTAATTATCTTTTCAAATTTTCTACTGAAGGTCAAAGACTGTAAACTGGTGTTAATATTCAAAAGAAAAAAGAATTCCTATTTTTAATGTATTGTTATGTTTTATTTTTACATCACCTTCATTTCCCTGTACAAAGAAAAACAAAAGAAGAGAGGGAGAAAAAAATAGTTCAGCAAAATTCATCAACACATCAAGCAAGTCTAACAATAAATGCCAAACCTCAAACTCATACCTGCCCCCCCACCTACGAGAGAAGAATAAGGGGTATTTTCTTCCCTCTCCTTCTAATGCATGCATCATTATCTTCTTTTTTTAAATTTTTTTTTTAGGCAATTGGGGTTAAGTGACTTGCCCAGAGTCACACAGCTAGCAAGTGTCAAGTGTTTGGTCTGAGGCCGGATTTGAACTCGGGTCCTCCTGACTTCAGGACTGGTGCTCTATCCACTGCACCACCTAGCTGCCCCTATGCATCATTATTTTCATTATACAACATTCATTGTTTGGGTAGAAGGTGTTGCTTTTCTTCTCATTGAATCACTATAACATTGGACATATTGTTTTCATGATTGTGCTTACTTTGCTTTGCATCAATTCACACATATCTTCCCAAGCTTCTCTATAGTCTTGGTATGCAGCATTTCTTACAACATAATAATATTACTTTACATTCATGTTTATCACACTATTTTTAGCCATACCTTTTCAGTTACCATCTTCCTCCCCCATCTTTCCCAGTCCCCCCCGCCATTGTGTTGGCAGAGGGATTCCTTGGTTTTAAAGACTTTTGATATGTGGAAAATAATAAACCAATAATCTTTTGCAGATACTTAGGAAAATGTCTTCTATGATCTTTCTGGGCATAGTAACATAATAGTCATCATCAATATATGGCATTTGTATTACGTTTTAAAGTTTGCAAAGCCGTTTATGTGTATTAGCTCCTTTGCTCCTCACAACTCTGCGAATGACATAGTAATATTATCCATTTACAAATGAGGAAAATGAGGCAGAGCAAAGCTAAGTGATTTGCTCAAGGTCAAAGAGCAGCTAAGTGTCAAAGACAGGATCTGAATGCAAGTCTTCCTGACACCAAGTCCAGGGCTCTATCCACTGTGCCATCAAGCTGCATGTGCTTAAAGGTTGGAGTCATGGTGATTACTAACCACGTACGAGAACAGTAAAGAAACAGATCTGACAATATTGACTAGGAGAACAATTCCCATTTTTTTTTTACCACAAATTATTGAGTAAAATAACTTTGAGATTGTACCCTGACTATGTATAAATTTATTTATTTGTAAGTTATACACATACACTATTCTACTAAAATTTTGTGCAATACAAAATTATGCCACATAGTGAACATATAAAGATGAAATAATATTTGATCCTAAAACTACTTGGGAACTACTGGAGTTAATTAAATCAAGGAGTGACAATCAGACTTTAAGAAAACCACTTTGGCAATTATGTGGAAAAGGAATTAGAATGAGTAGAGACTGTGTTATATTAAAAATAACATTAGTGACTCTATTTCATCTGTACCCATCATTTTGGGAAGTTAAGTTTCAGCTACTTGTAAGTCATCTGATTTGGGATAAGTCACAAGATCACTCCCTGTCCCAAAGGTCACAAAACTTTCCCTCTTCCTCTTACCTGAGTGTCTCCCAGTCCCCTCCATCAATAAGAAACCAGGTGTCTCAATCTCTTTAATGCTGTCTTTCCTGCTTTTTCCTCTCTCCAAACCAAGGTTCAGTTTCCTTGTCTACCAAGAGCGTTGGTCCTGGTTTGTTTCTGCAACTGAATACATTGCTAAGTGAACCACTATCTGGATATAACTACTCAGTTACATCTTTATTCTACCATAACAATTTAAAGCAGGGAGACCAACTGGAAAGCTATTGCTATAGCCCAGACAAAAGATGATGTAGGTCTGAACTAGAGTAGTGGCTATGTGAGTGAAGAGAAGAGAAAGGATAACAGAGATGCTACAAAGACAGAAACAATGAGATGTGGCAAGTGATTAGATATATGCAGTGAGAGAGAGGGTAGAGTCAAAGATTGACAAGTCGAGTTACTGGAAGAATGGAATTGCCTATGACAGAAATAAAGAAGTTGAAAGATGAAAAATGGGGGTAGGGAAAGAAAATGAAATCAAATCCATGAGGCCTGCAACAACTTCAAGTTTGCTTATCCTGTGAGAATCATTCTGCCCAGAGTGGAAAGGGGAGAGGCAGATCTCTTATTTATCAGTCACTGCCAAAGAGTCAGAGGTTGTACTCCTTGGAGTACCTACTACAACCAAAAAGAAATTTGGAAGACAGAAGGGCAGGATGCCATAGCAAGGATAAGGGCCAAGAATTTTCCCAAAGGCACCTTGACGATTGCTGCTGTGGGTACCCTGTCTGTAGTGATTATAACTTACATGAAGGAATGACCCATAGTGCAGACGGGGGAATGATAGAAGCTTGTGCAACAGAGAAAGGGAGAGTGGTCATAGAGGGCTTGGAGGATAAAGATACACACACTTCTATTAGAGTCAAACCCCTCACCCTTTGGTTGATAACAACATTCCTGGAGATGAAGCCATGGTCTCCACTCCATCAGTGTTACTTCTTTGAAGTAAATGTAACCTCTCAAAAAGAAAATGAGAGACAGAGTGGGGTTAAACCACCCAGTTTCTTTATAGAACACTAGATATGATGACAGGAACCCACAGCACGGGGTCCAAATTTTGCCTCAGATACTTGCTAATTGGGACCTTTACCTCTTTATGATTCAGTTCCTTCATATCCAAAATAAAAGATTTTGATCTGCTAGCCTCTAAGGTCAGCTATGGGCAGCTAGGTGGCACAGTGGATAGAGTACCAGAAAGATTCATCTTCTGTTCAAATCTGGCCTCAGACACTAGCTGTGTGACCCTGGGCAGGTCATTTAATCTTGTTTGCCTCAGTTTACTCATCTGTAAAAATGAGCCGGAGAAACAAATGGCAAATTACTCCAGTATCTTTGCTAAGAAAACCCCATATGGGGTCATGAAGACTGAAATGCCTGAACAATAACAACAACAACAACAGTAATAATAACACCCCTAAGGTCATTCTTGATTCAATGCTTTTGTTCTGTAATCTGAACATACACTCAGTTTAGCTACTTGACTAAGGAAGAATTAAATTTAGTATCATCACAACCCATGAGGATCTCCCGGTCCTCAAAAATGTAAAATTAAACTTTCTTCTCTCCTTATTTAGAATAGATACATCAGAAAATACATATTAAAAGAGAAATAATGACCATTCTATTTGGTGACAAACATCTTAACACTTACTTACACTATTCATCTAGAATTTAATAGCATTCTCTTGTGACCAGTTCTTGGTTTCATGATTGTGGATCTCATCTAAACAAAGATATCAGAAGCTCCCTGACATCAAGAAGGATGTTTAGGGGGCAGCTAGGTGGCACAGTGGATAGAGCACCGGCCCTGAAGTCAGGAGGGCCTGAGTTCAAACCCGGCCTCAGACCAAACACTTGACACTTACTAGCTGTGTGACCCTGGACAAGTCACTTAACCCCAATTGCCTAAAAATTAAATAAAAAATTAAGAAGGATGTCTGTTAAAGCTTGTATACCTCTCACTATAAAGTGCTGAGTGCAGAGTAGGAACCATTGAGTCTTTGTTGCAATGAATTAAGCAGGACCCAAGCATATGGAATCCTTAGAGGAAAACAGTGGCTATCCTTACCATAGTGGTCACATCCACAACATTTCTTCCTTGAATCTACCTCCAAAATATGATTAAGATAGCATTATACAGTAGGAACTCAATTAGTAACTCACACTGGCAAGAGTACCTTTTAAAAAAAAACACTTGGAAAGAAGACAGGGAAAACCAAATAAACTGTAAAAAATGCTTCAAACCCAAAATAATTTCACAAAAAAGGACTTTTCCCTCCTCCATGACCAGCTGCCCACTTGGCACCACATTAGGACAACAATTCATCAGTTCACACTCTCTGCAGACGAGAGATGTTTAGAATTCTGAGCCAGAAAAGACATAAATTGGATCTGCTCTAAAGAACATCATTGGAAGGGAAAAGAAAAACAAGTCCAAAAAAGTTAGCCAGTGTACAAAGAAGGGGGAATATTTGTATGTATAGATTCGTTTATGTGTATATATTGTCATTGTTTAGGCATTTTTAGTCACACCCAACTCTTTATTCACTCCTTTTGGGGTTCTCTTAGCAAAGATAGTAGAGTTGTTTAACCTTTCTTTCTCCAGCCCATTTGACAGATGAGGAAACTGGGGCAAACAGGATTAAGTGACTTGCCCAGACACATACAGCTAATAAGTGTCTTGAGACCCAAGTTGAACTCAAGAATATGAGTCTTCCTGACTCGTTGATATACATACCCATACACAGATATATATATATATATATATATATATATACACATATACATATCTATCTATATACACACATAATACACACACAAATGTATATACATATGTATATATATGCATATATATTCATATGTATATATATGCATATATATGTATGTATGTATAGAGGGGAGTGGGGGGCGGAGAAAGGGAACTAGATGGCACAATGGTGGCACAACGGATAGAGTGCTTGCTGGTCCTGGAGTTAGGAGGACTTGAATTGAACTCAGGTCTCAGACACTTATTAGCTATATGACTCTGGGCATGTCACTTAACTCTGTTTGCCCCAGTTTCCTCATCTGTCAAATGGGCTGGAGAAAGAAATGGCAATCAATTCTAGTATTTTTGCCAAGAAAGTTCCAAATGGGGTCATGAAGGGTCAGACATGACTAAAAATGACTGAACAACAACAACTACACACACAGGGACACACACACACAGGGACACACACACACACACACATATTATGAGACCTAGAACTCTGTAGACCCAAAAACTGATAACAAAATGACAGAAGAATCCTTCCATACACAGAGATAGAGATCATAGAGATACATACACACATATATGTGTGTGTATAAGTACATGAGAAGACAAGTTTCCCTAGAATTATATTTTATTGTTTGAATTAAAAGTACTTTTGCTGATCTCAATATTGTGACTCACATTAAATTGTAAAAACTATCAAAGGAAAATGGGGCAAGTGTGACAACCGGCACGGTCCAGAGATCTATTGCTTTATGCAAACCTCTTCAACTATTAAACAGCAAAAGAAAGGGATTATGCATCACATAAAGAGGAAAGGGAGCTGATTCAGTCAGGAACAATACTCCTGCCTCTCTCCACACACACATACAAACAAAAGATAAAAACCTTATGAATTAAAATGGGGAAACTTATACATTCACTGTAGAGCTCTCCCTCAGTGCCTGTACCCACAACTCCATGTGTCCATGGCAATGATCCAATGAGTGCTAGCAAACTTGCAGACTTCTGCCTAGATGTTCCACTGATACTGCCTGAACATCCAGTACTATCCTCCCCTTGAAAAGGAGAGAGACTCTGCCCAGCCATTTGAAGTGAAGGAGGAAGGGGAGTGGAGGAAAAGGCTTGGAATAAGACCATGCATGGCTTCACCAGCACTCAGAAGGCAAGACTGATGGGAGAATGACACCATGTACCTAATGGGAGGAAGCTAAAGCTAGCCAGTGTCAGAACTCTCTCCCAGTTCGTTATTCCAAGCAGTGACTGGAGCACAGCGACCCCCATATTCCCCAACACAAAGAAGTTAATGGCATTTAATAGCTGAGCCTCAGAGACTTGGGTATCAGTAGAGAGAAGAAGATAAAAAGAGAGTGATGGGAATGCAAGAGGAGAGAAAACAAAGGAGCAAGAGAAAATCTGCATAAAACCTGAGCATATAATCAGATAAACCAGAAGACAGGAAATACACATGGAGAAATCAGAATGAGAAAACATCAAGAACAAACCAAGGCAGTTTAAGTCAGTAGTATAAATAATATGAAAGAAAGTGACCTAATATTCTCACTAATGATGTACAAAAGCCATTGTATTCCCCGCAGATTGTGGAATGACTGTAAGAAAGCCTATGAAGGTTAAAAGGTTAAATAAAGACCAGAAATGAAATTAGGAATAAATTTAAATCAGATATTGGCATTCCCAATTCAGAATTTAAAAAAATCAAAATGAGTAAAGTAGGAAAAATACATGATGGAGATTCTTTTCAAAGAAGTAAAAGCTATCAGAGAAAATAACACACTTTAAACACAAAAATAGTAAAATATTGGAAAATTTGGCAGAACCGAAGGAAATGGGAACAACACTTAAAGAAGTGATGAACTCAATATAAGTCAAAGTGATTGATGTTGGAAACTAGGTGGACAGAGATAACATGAACATCATAGATCTCTAAAACTAAACTGATAAATAATAATAATTGATAATAATTCCATAACTCAAGAAAGAGGGCTAGGGACGAGTTTCATTGATACAGAGAAGACCCAGGTAAAAAAACTCCCAATACCAATACAGACAATGGCAACTTCACAACTCATGGTTTTGGAAAAAAGGTCAAGTTACTTACCTTGGATCAGATAGCCAATGTTTGTCAAAGGCAGTTAGTGCTCCTGGCTCTGAGGCAAACTTTCTGTCCACTAAGTGGCACTATCTCTCATGCAAGAAATAATACAATAAAACTGTGCAGTTAGAATCCACAGATCATTGCTAGAAATGTTAAAAAAAAAAGCCTATGCTTCAAATTCCAAGGCTGTTTGCAGTTAAATTTGGCAATTTCAATAAAAAAATTACAAAAGGCCCTGAGAAAGCATTTCAAGAAGGAAAGAAAAGTAATTTTAAAAAGCCTAGAACAAGGGGCAGGGACAAGATGGTGGAGTACAGAAAGCAACTCAAATGAACTCTTCCAACATCCCCCTCCAGATAACTTTTTTTTAAATGTCTCAAATCAAATTCTGGAGTGGCAAAGCCAAAAAAGGTTGGGGTGAGATTTTTTTTTTAAAGCCTTAGACAACTTAGGTGGTTGGGAGAAGAAGATTATGACCAGCAATAAAATGACTAGGTCTGTATCCCAAAGAGATCGAAGACAAAGGAAATGGTCCTATAAGTACAGAAATACTTACAGCAGCTTTTTTTGTGATGACAAAGATTTGGAAATTGAAAGGATGCTCATCAATCAGGGAATGACTGAATAATCTGTGGTATGTGATCATTTTGGGGCACTATTGTGGCATAAGAAATGACAAACAGTATAATTTCAGAAAAACCTGGCAAGACTTATATGCAATGATGAAAACTTAAATGACCAGAGCCAGGAGATCATTGTAAAAACTAAGAGTAGTATTATACAATGATCAACTGTGAATGATGGAGCTATTCTCAGCAATACAATGAGACAAGAAAATTCCAAAAGACTTATGATGAAAAATTGTATTCACCTCCAAAGAAAGAACTGATTGTGTCTGAATGCATATTGGAGCATCCTTTTTTTTTAACTTTATTTTACATTCTTTTGGTCTGTATTCTCTTTTGCAATATGGCTAATATGGATATGTGTTTTGTATGAATACACATATATAATTTATATCGAAACACTTGCCTTCTCAAGGAAGGGAGAAGGGAGAAAGGGAGTAAGGAAATGTGTTACTCAAAAATTAAAAAAAAAGAATGGTAAAAATTGTTTTTACATATAATTGAGAAAAATAGTAAAATAACATCCTTTAAAATTAAAAAAATAATTTTTATACAAACAAAAGTTATGTAGCCAAGATCAGAAGGAAAGTAGAAAACTGGGGGGAAAGTTACCCTCATTTCTCAAATATATAGAAAACTGAATCAAATCAAAATGTGAGTCATTCCCTAATTGATAAGTGGTCAAAAGATATAAACTGGCAGTTTTCAGAGGAAATCAAAGTTATCTACAATCACATGAAAAAATGCACTAAATCACTATTGATTACAGAAATGCAAATTAAAACAACTCTGAGGTACCACCTATCAGATTGGCTAATATGACAGAAAAGATAAATGACAAATGTTGAAGGAGATGTGGAAAAATAAGAGTGCTAATGCATTGTTGGTAAAGTTGTAAACTGACACAACCATTCTGGAGAGTAATGTGGCAGTATGCCCCAAAAAAATATATAATTTTGCCTACCTTTTGACCCAGCAATAACATAACTAGATTTGTATCCAAAAAAGATCATAGAGAAAGGAAAAGGTCCTATTTGTACAAAAAATATTTATATCAGTTTTTTTGTGGTGACAAAGAATTGTAAACTGAGGAGATGCCCATCAATTAGGGAATGGCTGAACAAGTTGTGGTACATGCTTATGAAGGAATACAATTATGTTATAAGGAATAATACTAGGATGTTTTCAGGAAAACCTAGGAAGACTTATATGAACTGATGATGAAGTGAGGAAAACCAGAAGAATATGGTACATAGAAACAGCAATATTGTATGATGATCAATAGTGAATAACTTTGTTATTCTGATCAATACAACAATTCAAGACAATTTTGAAGGACTATCCATTACCATACAGAGAAGTGATAAAGTCTAAGTGCAGAGTAAAGCAAAAAAATTGGTTTCACTTTCTTTATTTTTCTTGCTTTTTTGCAACATGTTTAATACGGAAATATGTTTTTCATGATTTCACATGTATAATTGATATTATATTTCTTACTTTCTCAATGGATTGGGGAAGGGACTGGAGGAAGGGAGAGAATCTGGAACTCAGAATTTTTAAATGTACTTTGTTCACTCACTTCGGTAATACTAAGACTGTCATATATTTGCAAAGGGCTTCACTGTTTATGAAGAATTTTTTACATATATTAGTTTAACTAATCTACCTACCAATCCTGTCAGGTATGTATCCACATCAGACCTACGTTTTATGCTTATTTTATAGGGGTGTAAACTAAGTTGTAAATGTTGTTATGGTACCAGAAGACTGACAAGGTGATTCAGGGTAAGAACCCAAGGCTTCCAACTACTGATCCAGTGTTTTTTGTTTGCACTATATTACAAAAAAGTCAGCCATTGAATTGGAGGCCATGGGAGGATATGCAGGAATAGTCTTAGGAAGTAGAGACTTTCTGTGTGAAAATGATGGTAGGTACAATGTTAATTTCCATGGGCCTGCTCTCCAAAGCTCAAGTCAGTGAAGGTTTACTATTTCTTTCCTCATGAATCAAATCTAGAAAATCCCTTAAAGTGTGGTAGCTTTCAAATAGCAAAGCAAATCAAATAACATATTAATATTTGTCCACATAAATATCACAGGCCACAAAACTGAAAAAGTAAAACTATATCACATAAAAGCCTAGGATACAGGTAGCTACAGAGGATAGAGTATAGGACTTGGAGTCAGGAAGGTCCAACTTCAAATCCTGTCTGAGACATTTACTAACCAGGAGTATCATTCTGGGAAAGTCACTTAAACACCTCATTTTATCCATCTTTAAAGTGGGTGTAATAATAGCACTTACCTCACAGGATTGTCATAAGGATAAAATATATTAACATATGTAAGGCACTTTGCAAACTTTAAAATACCATAGTTAGCTATTATTATCAAGCATTCTTGAGAAAGCAAGAAACGGTAGAGTATCAAAGGCAAAAGAGCTCCAACTGTACATCAAAATAACATTCTGCACACATATGTTAATCAATGAAAAGAGATGGATGCTCAACAAGAAAAATTTGAGACATTTCTGTTAAGGACAAAAATCATCCTTCCAAAATCCTCAGACTACTTGATTAAATACATTGAACCATGGAATTAAATAAAAGGTAAATATATGTAATTATAAAAAAAAATAAGGAAACTGACTATCTTGCTTGTAGATTTTATTAACCAAAAAGATTAATCTATGAACTTAAAGAGAAAAGTTAAGTGAGACCTTCAAGGGAAATGGGAAAAAATGGACCTAAGAGCCTAAATATTTAAAAGGAAAATTCTTATCAGAAAAGGTCAAAGAATTGAACTGATGCACCACAAATTAAATCCTCTGATTCCCTAAATCCCCTAAATCAATGACATTGGATTCCAAGGTTCTATACATGGGGAGAGGAGATATGAAAGACAGAAAGGAATTGATTGCATACCCCAACCATGTTCATGGGCTAGAAGTAAATGGACATAGAGTCCTATAGTCTCTCAGCAAGATGGTGGGGAGGGGAGTGAGGACTTCAGGAGAATAGGCTGGTAGAAGCAGAGAAAGGAAGGGAATTGGGGAGGGGGTGTTAATTCAAAGAAGTAGGAATAGGTCATATTCAAGAACATTCCATGGAGAATGAAGTGGGCTTCTGAATGGGGAAAAGAGATATTATGATGGGTTTAGTCTGGGGCAGGGGGGTGGAGTGGGAGGAGAGATGGTACTTTGTACAGTAGGAGGCTGCCTACTTTAATAAAGTGTTGTGCCTCAATGTGTGTCCATTGTCTTGGTACAAGAAGAAAGTGTCTGTGAGTTGCTAAAGGCAGCCAGAATCCAGGGTTGATAAGAAGGACTAGAAATGGGATGGCATGGCCTTTGGGATAGCCCTGATCATGATGGAGGCACAGAGTGGGGATGGGTCTCATGATTTGGGGTACAGGATAACTTCTACCATGAGGTACTATCCCTAACTAAAATCTTCCATAGTTAGGCAGGACTCCTTTGGACTGAGATAACTTCTGATCTCTTCCTACTGGAAATCTCCAAGGCATCCAAGTTAGCTTGTTGACTTAATCAATCTTAAACTTTCTTGACTCAAAGAGTAGTTCATACCTTGTAAAGAGATCACCATCTTGTTCATATGTGAATACCCTTATACTTAACACCTTGTTCATACATTAACTGGAATGGAATAGAATCTAATTCTTACCAAAACAAAACAAAATACAATTATCACAGAATAAAACTATGCCATAAGGAATACTGAATATGACAAATGCAGAGAACCACGGGCTAACACATGAACTGTTGTTGAGTCCAGTAAGCTGACCTAGGAAGCCAACACACATGACTAAAACAATGTAAATGGAAAGAATGAGAACAAAAAGAAATTGAATCAATTGGAACTGTCATGATCAAACTTGGTTCTGAAGAAGAGTTGAGAAATAAAAGCACTTCCTTTCTTTTCTGGCAAAGCTGAAGGTCTATAGATGCAGGGGAAAAAAATGAATCTCTAGGCTTAGTTGACTATTTGGCTACTTTTGTTGAACTTTGTTCCTTTACTAGTATAAGTTGAAAGAGATGCTTTTTTGGTAGGGGCCAGGGAGGGATATACTTGGAAATGAGGATGATAAAAGAACAAAAATATCAATATTTTTTAAATTAAAAACTGAAAAAGCAAGGTAAGGAGAGTCAGTCAGGAAATTTGTTTTCCTGTGAAATCCTGCCCCAGAAAAACTCATTGATGAGGCATATTTGTCGAGAAAAACTTGCAGCAGCGCAGCAGAATCACGTAAGTCAAAACAAAGCTGAAAGGATGGAACTCTCTCTGTTTTTTAAGATCCCACAACTCGACGCCCTATTTTATTGCCTTCAGGACATTTGTTTCCTTCATGCTGACACAGCCTATAGGTGGCTTTCTTTATGACTACATCTATATGACAGGCAACAAATACTTTGGAAAGAAATAAACAGAAACACATCATTGCAGGTGACAGTTTCTTAACAGCTAAACCAGCTCACCAAAGGAACTATTTTATCAAAGTGTTTATTCTAATGTACTTTGTTCACTCACTTCAGTAATACTAAGACTGCCATATATTTGCGAAGGGCTTCACTGTTTATGAAGAATTTTTTTACACATGTTAGTTTAACTAACCCACCCACAAATCCTGTCAGGCATGGATCCACATCAGATCTACATTTTTATGCTCATTTTATAGGGGCGTAAACTAAGTTGTAAATGTTGCTATGGTACCACAAGACTCACAAGGTGATTCAGAGTAAGAACCCAAGGTTTCCAACTACTGGTCCAACGTTCTTTGTTTGCACTCTATTACAAAAAAGTCTGGAGGCCATGGGAGGATATATAGGAATAGTCCTAGGAAGTAAAGACTTTCTATGTGAAAATGATGGTAGGTACAATGTTAATTTCCATGGGCCTGCTCTCCAAAGCTTAGGTCACTGAAGGTTTATTATTTCTTTCCTCATGAATCAAATCTAGAAAATCCCTTACAGTGTGGTAGTTTTCAAATAGCAAAGCAAGTCAAATAACACATTAAAATTTGTCCAAATAGATAGTACTCAACTGATATGTTACTGTTGGTGGTGGTGGTAGTGATGGTTTCTCGGCAAAGACACTGTAATGGTTTTCCATTTCCTTCTTTGGTTCTGCTTTGTTGCCTAGTAATTATATATCCCAACACATATCCTAGAAATGCAAGATGCACAAATTTAGAGACATCTTCCTCCCAAATGGTCGTATGGACTATTGGTGCCTGGCCTGTGATAGAGCCTTCGAATCTTGTACTGGTATGATCAGCCACAGTTGAACACATTGTACGTCAACCCCAACATCATGATGTCATTTGGGTCATCTTTGAGCACAAAGGACAAACAACAAAACCCCCAGATCTAAAAAACAATCTTCAAATCATAGTTTTATATGATGGAAGTACTAGGTCTGACAACTGCTAGCTTGTAACAACAAGCTACTTATTTTACTTTTAGGGCCTTAGAATCCTCAATCCTCCTCACCATTAAGATTGGAATAGCATCACCACTTACACTAGCATAGCATGTAGAGGACAGATTAGAGCAATCCGTGACTTCAGGCAGTAAGCAACCCAACTTGAAGGGAACTGCAATATGATAGGTAAGAAGTAGTAAATAGAGTCATGGATGAGTGAATAGAAGCTGTTGTGAAGATGAAGGCTTGTTGTTGTTCAATTGCTAAGTCATGTCTGGCTCTTTGTGACCCCATGGACCCTAGCATGCCAAGCCCTCCTATACCTCACTATCTCTCAAAGTCTGTTCATTGTTTCCATGACAGTATAATCATCTCATCCTCTGCTGTTCCCCTTTTTCCTTTTGCCTTCAATCTTTCCCAACATCAGGGTCTTTCCTGATGAGTCCGATCTTCTCATCATATGACTAAAGTATTTAAGCTTCAGTATCTGACCTTCCAGTGAATAGTATGAATTAATTTCTTTAGTATTGACTAATTTCATCTCCTTGCTGTCCAAGGGATTCTCAAAAGTCTTCTCCAGAACAATCCAAAAGCATTGACTCTGTGGTGCTCAGTTTTACTTATATAGTTCAACTCTCATGGTTTTACATTGCTACTGAGAAAACCATAGTTTTAGGGGCAGCTAGGTGGCATAGTGGATCCACAGTGACTCCATCGGCCCTGGAGTCAGGAGGACCTGAGTTCAAATCCGGTTTCAGACACTTACTGGCAGTGTGATTCTGGACAAGTCACTAAACCTCAATTGTCTTAAAAAAAAAAACTGGGATTAAATGGACCTTTGACAGCAAGGTGATTTCTCTGCTTTTTAGCATGCTGTCCAGATTTTCCATGGCCTTCACTCTAAGCATCAAGTGCCTTTTAGTTTCATGGCTGCCATCTGCAGTGATTTTTGACTCAAAGAACATAAAATCTGACATTGCTTCCATTTCTACTCCCTCTATTTGCCTGGAAATGATGGGACCAGTTACCAAAATCTTAATTTTTTTTTAATGTTAAGCTTTCAAGCCAGATTTTACACTCTTCTCCTTTACTCTCATCAAGAATCTTCTGAAGAGGGGTAGGCATGGATTAAAAGATAATCATTTCTCTTTTGGCCATGTTGAGTTTGAGATGCCTGTAGAACTTCCCATTAAATTTTCTAATAAGCAGGAATGTAGGACTTATGCCCAAGACAGACTTCAGAGCTAGAAAGACAGATCTGGTTCATCTCCATAGAGAAAATGACTAAATCTCAAAGAAGCAGACAAGGTTATCAAATGAGCAAGTTTCAGAAGGAAAGAGAAGTCGAGGTAGAGTGTTGGTTATTTCCAAAGTTAGTGACTATGAAATGAGTTATGATGCAGCAAAGGATTTTAAGAAGGCAGGATTCTACAGGGAGGAGGAAAACCAGTAAAAAGTGTTGTTATGAGAACAAAGAGAGAGGTGAAAGTATTCAGGAGGAGAATGTGGTCAACAGTGTCAAAAGTTGCAGAAAGGTCACGAAGAGTAAGGATTAAGAAAAAAGTTGTTAGGATTATGGGGAAAACGGAACTACAAAAAAAATAAAATTAGTTCTACATTTCTCTGTTTCTTGTAAATAAGAGATCCCCTGATGTTAAGACTGATTCAGCTTCTATATTGAACTTGTGTACTCTTTTCCCTGCCCCTGCTGATTAATCTTCATTACCGTTTGATCCTATCCTATTCTTAGCCACAGATTGCCATAAATTTTCAATAAAGCACCTACCCACTGTGAAAGGGTACAATGGCAATCTTGCTGGTAAGCAACCAGCACAAGAAAGTCTTCAGCCAAAAGCTATAATCCTGCTTATATCCTTTTCAAATATTGATTTTAAAAAGTAGAACCAAAAACATAAGGTTTAAATGCTAAGCAGTTTGTATCTAGGAAAGTGCTACCAACTTGACCAAATGTTCTAACTAAGAATATACAGCAGACACTTAGGTGCCTTGCAATTATAAAGAGGTCACCAGACATGTGGCAAACAATATTCCACAGTATCCAATACAACAGGCATACATTTCAAAGAACTCATTTCCCAAGCAATTAGAAAAGACTAAATAGCTCTCTGAATATCTTTGGATAATATCCAGTTAGACCAGGAACAATGGATTTAATGGCTTTTGAGGAAAGCATCACAACCTCAGAGCTGAAATCACTACAAAGTAGAACCTCACTCCATCTAAAACTACCACAAAGCAAGTTAGGGGTAGGGGGGAGAACAGTAAGCTTAAGAATGAAACTGAAACCATTGCCAGTACTTCCAGTAAAATATGTAACCATGTCAGTTACATGTTTCTGATTTAGTTACATGATTCTGAAAAAAAAATGGTATAAACCAATCATAATCAACATTAAGCTTAACTTATATCAGTCACAGTTACCCAGTACTCTAAAGAGTAAGTCCTTTTCATCCCAAGTGATATGAGTCAACGAAAACTAAAGGAATCCTAATTTTATAATGGAGTACGAACCTCTGAAAAATAGACTGACAGGCACGCATTTAAGTATAGCAACCACAACAAATGTAAATCAAAAGATTATAAAAAAATTAAAAATTGTCTGTTTACCTACAACAGGATCTCTCATTGACTCTGATTTGAGAACAGAACAACGTGTATACTTTGGCAAGATCAGTCATCCCAGTTTATAACCATAAAGTTTACGTGGTCAGGAAGGACAAAGCGTCCTCGTGGAAAAAAAGTCAGCTGGTAATTCTGGAACATGTGAACTGTCAACACAGAAAGATAATACATTCTGTCGATGTGGGTTAATCCTTTAATATTTAAACACTCCCCTGCTTAGCACTCAATTTCTTTTTGTTGATCCTATGAATATAACAGAGTAGATTCTTTAGAAAGGATCTGGAAAGGATACCAGAAAAAAAAATTATTTTGTGACCAAAGTAAAAACTTTCATTTTCATTCTCTGCTGAACACAGTTTCATTTTCCACAATTCTGTTCTCCATTTCATTTTATCATTCTTTGAGTTCTTCCCTCCAAACAGCACCAACTTTAAGATGAAAAACTTTTGAAATGGAAGAAATAAAAACCTGTGGATTTTTTTTCTTTTCCTCACATTTCAAAATATTTTAAATTTCACTAGGATGAGGTACAGCATGCTTGCCAGATGTCAGAATCCCATTGTTTCAAAATTAATTTAAATTTTAAGACCACACAAACTTTGAATCCTTCACTTTGTTGTGTTATTTTTCCTGGATGGTGAAACAGTGACTGGATTATTATTTATCATTTATTAATATAGTTTGAACCTAACTTTATTTGACTAGAAATCGTTTGAACCCAGAATTGTGCAATGACTTCAGTAATTCTACCAAAATGCCAGAGTTATGGGGCAGCTAGGTGGCTCAGTGGATAGAGCTCCAGCCTTGGAGTCAGGAGGACCTGATTTCAAATCTGGCTTCAGACACTTGACACTTAACTAGCTGTGTGACCCTGGGCAAGTCACTTAACCCTGACTGCCTCACCAAAAAAGCAAAAAAAAAAAAAAAAGAAATGTCAGAGTTGGCTACAAGGTACAAGGAATTCTGGAGTCCCTTAGGTCCTGGATCAACCCTAAATGTCCTTGATTTGGGTCTCCACACCCAGTTTTGTTTTGGGTGCACCCAAGCTTGTGTTCTGGGTTCCCCTTGTATTTTTGCTTCACTCAGATTTTATTGAGTGTTTACATCTACTCATTTCCATCTCAACCTTGCTTTCAAGTTGTCCTCTCAGTAAAATTGCTTACTGTGCATGGGTGATTTGTCGGTGGGTACCCTTATCTATATCCTATATAATATAAACCTTCCAGAGTCTGGAGGAGAGGGAGCCACGCCTCCTCTCAGGCTTTCTCTCTCTCCCAAATAACCTACTAAATGCATTTCTAAGCCTTTTTTCAGATTTGGGGATCTGTTCTCATGAACAACATGACTAAGGCTAACATTTAATTAGGGGAGCATAGATACTACATTGAAACCTCCAATAATATACTCGATTTTTATATTAAAGAACGATTCACTAAGACAACAGAACATAAAGGAGCTATTTGCTTGGTGTAAGATTATGAAGTGCTCGCGCTCCTTCAACTACAAGAACAGCCACAACAAATGCCTGAGTAGACTGAGGTACTTCCTTCTCTAGTGTAACAGTAGTCTAATCTTGGTTGCATGACTGATGACTCATTTATTCTTCTTCCAAAAGGAACACCTTAGAGCTTGCATGGTCATTTCCCCAGCCCTTTATTTGCCAGTCTATCTTCTATGGATAGTTTGGGGATCATAATAGCATGCCTCCCATGGGTGGGCATACAATGTGACAACATTTGTAAAGCTCTTTGCAAACCTTAAAGCACTATGGAAATGCTAGTTGTGGTTACTGTTGTTGTCATTACCATAGTTGGTGTTGTTGTGTTATAATCATGGGTTCCTGATTGTAGCCTCTTTGCTCTTAAGATGAAAATCTCAACCAGTTTTTTAAATTCCCCAAGCTGTTTATACAGCACTCCAGAACCCCCGGCTTTTACTTTTGTGCCTTTTCTTTCCTTATTCTCTCCCCTCTTCTCTTATTCTCTGGGTATCTATGAATGGCTCCTTAAAGGGCATACACTTATCATAATTGCACGAGCCCCCAGCTGTTTCCAATTTACTCACTCAGACTCCTATTTCCATGTGAATAACTCTCTTCATTATACTTCCAATTTCTTAAAGGATCCCATACCTAATGAGCATTTTAAGTAACACAAATCAAAATATAGACTAAAGCCAAATAGGCTGTTTCATGCTAGGAGGCACCATAGTCGTTTTTTTTTTTTAAATAACAAAACCAAGTTCATCATTACTTCCTGATTTGCTTGAGTCTATTCATGTTTTTACAATTCACTCAACTAGTCAGGCTCAAAACCACATAGTTCTCTTTGACCCCACTTTCTCCCTGGCAACCCAAATCCAATCAGGTTACTGAGTTCTATCTTCCTTCCAAATGTATGCCCCTACTACTTTACACATCATGACACTAACCTAGGATCTTGTTCTCCCCAATCCCCCCAAGCCAACTAAACATAGGACATTGTCAAATTAATCTCAATAAAACAATATATTGATCATATCATGTCCCTACTCCAAAGCTTTCTTGGCTTCCCATTACTTACCCCATACAAATCATCTCCTCCAGCCAAAGTGGGCTGTTTGCTAAATTCAATGCACAGCTTATATTTTCTCTCTTCTATTAATTTGCTTATAACATTTCCATTTGTACTCCCTTATTGAGTTCTTCATATCTACATTCTATTCATCCTTCAAAGTTCCATTCTAAAGTAATCTATTTATTTGAAACCCTCTCATGTGCCCAAATATCAGCAATATCTCCATCCTTCAAACAACACTAACATGATGTCTTTTGTGTGACATACACATACTGCCTTGAATTATTATGTGTTTATATGTCTTACTCTATGTCCAGAGTTAGAGGGAAGACTTGAACATAGTTTGTTCTGATGCTGAGGGCCAGCTCCCATCCTGCTGTGTCATGCTGACCCTGTAGCAGTTCCGATGAAAAAAGTTCTAGGGGTTTCAGGGAATTGCAAAGTAAATATGAATCGACAGTATGATATGGTAGCCAAGAAAAAGAAAGCTAATACATACTTGAACTATATTAAAAAAGGCGTAACATCCAGAGAAAAGCAATAATGTGTGTTGCACAGAGAGCTAGCCTTAGAATCAGGATACAATTCCTGACTTTCATAAACACACACACATACACACACACACACACAAACACACACACATACACATCAGTCTGGGTGATTCTTGGAAAGATAAATATTTGGTGCCCATAGGCAAATCTGTAAGACTAAGTTGTGAAGCTGATGCCCAATCATCATTGTTAAGCAGGAATTTACTCATCTAGAGTTCTCTATACCAAAGAAATTATAAGTATGGCCCAAATACAATCAGGTAACATACACATCATCTTGTATATTGTGGGCAGCTAGGTGATGCAGTGGATAGAGCACTGAGCTTAGAATCAGGAAAACTCATCTTCCTGAGTTTAAATCTGGCCTGAAACACTTACTAGCTGTGTGACCCTGGACAAGTCACTTAACCCCATTTACCTCAGTTTTCCTTGGCTGAAAAATGAGCCGGAGAAGGAAATGGCAAACCACCCCAGTATCTTTGCCAAGAAAACCCCAAAATTGGGTCACGGAGACTGGAGCACAACTGAACAACAATACCTAAATCAAGTTTCATCCCTCCCTGGGCATACTGCACATGGAGTACTTACTGGGTTCAGGTCTGAGCACCACTTTTTATAAAGAACTGATAATTTGGAGAGTGACCTGAGAAAGGTAACCAAGGACCTGAGGGTCAAGTAAAAGCACTGAAGGACTAAACTCGGCAGAAGAGATTTGAGGGGCGGGAGTGGTGTCTATGCTGAAATACAGAAGGACTGTCACATGGAGGAGGGATTCAATTTGCTTGATCAGCCTCCGAGAGAGTAAAGTGGAATATGCAGAGTCAGTCAGTGGGAGAGAGGAAAAACTTCCTAAGAATTAAAATTATACAGAGGTAAAAGGAATGCCCAGAACTGGGAATGGAAGTAATTATTCTAAGGCTGAATGATTACTTTTCAAATACTTTAGATAAGACTCTTTCTTACATACGGATTAGACAAATGGCCACTGAAGCCCTTTCTTCCCAGCTCTAAAAATATGTATTTTGCTGTTGTTCATTCGTTATACTCTAATGCTTTGTGACATCATTGGGGAGTTTTCTTGGCCAAGATACTGGAGTATTTTGCCACTTCCTTCTCCAGTTTATTTTACAGATGAGGAAACTGAGGCAAACAGGGTTAAGTGACTTGCCCAGGGCCACAACACTAGTAAATGTTTGAGTCCAGATTTGACCTCGAGAAGATGAGTCTTCCTGACTTCAGGTCTGGCACTCTATTCACTGCTCCACCCCATAGGTACATATAAATCTATACACATAAGGTGTGCGGCAGGGAGTAACAATCAGTGCACTTCAGGTCATTGGAATTCCCCAGGAAACAGAGACAATGAGTGACTGTATTCCAGACTTTTAAAGGATGGGAACCTAGGAGTGGCCCATTCATAACTTGTAAAAGATCCACAAAAAAAGTTTATGCTTCTTTTCTTCTTGAGGAACTGTGAAAGTCTTCAGTAAAACTTGGTGGCATTATAAGGCCAACATCCACAAGCTTGTTGAAATATCAGTTATGCCCACAGTGGCTATTAAACAGCAAGCTAGTCAGTTATGCAGCAATTGAAAAGAGAGTCATCCCTGGCAGACAAGAAGAGAGCCAGCCATTGGGGAATAACCCAGCCAGCGAGACAGATTTGCTATGTGCCTTTTTCCCTTTAGAATTTTCTAAATTGCAACTAGCAGAGAGAGGATTTGTCTCCCCTTTTCCCATTAACGACGTCTTACGGAAGAGGAACTGACCTAGCAGGTGATGCAGCACCCAGCAAAGAGCATGTGCCAAGAGTCCAGGGCCTGGACTCTATCCCCCAATAAAAGGATTTGTTCTGTGAAGCACGGATTCGGTCAAAGGGCTGCATCTGAGAACCTAGAGAGCCACAGGCGGGCGCAGGGCCATAGGTTCCCCACCCCTGGTCTAGGCTACAGAGTCGAGAGATAGCTATTATGGAAAATTGGGAGTTGAGTTGCGTGAGGAGCAGCCCTCAGGAAGCCAGCTGAGCAACTAGCCTAGCAGAGATACTTTACTCAGGGGGATCAGGGTGAGGACACCATACGAAGAAAAGGGATGCAGTGACCCCAAAGGGCCAGAAGTGCAAGTCACCTTGACTTGCGTTCCCTTCTACCAGCACACTCTACTGTGTTCTTTACATACTTGACCGTTTTCGCTCTAATGTTGTGTCTATTACATGCAGCATTTTGCAATCCTTAAAGTACCATATAAATGCTAGCTGTTGCTCTCAGTGGAAATGTATGCCCCAGGTTTATAGGAGGCAAGGATTTGTCACTACTAGTTATGCTGTGTTATTTCAGTAAATGTGGGGGAAAAACACATTATTGGCTCCTTTATCTTGCCAAGGCATTCCTGGTCCCATTCTATCTATCCCTTGTCTTTAAGATTACCCACTCTATCATTCCCACATTCTCAGCAACATTGAATCTCTCCTTATTTACTGGTCCCTTTCCTGCTGCCTAAAAACACAACCATGTTTTCCCCTATATTTAAACCCCCCCCCATTTGTTCCAACCATACCTGCTAGCTATCATTCCATATCTTTTCTCGATTTCATAGCTAAACTCCTCAAGAAAGCCATCTACACTTCTACTTCTTCTCTAACTCTCTTTTAAACCCTTGCAGTCTGCTTTCTGAGCTCATTATTCAACTGAAAGTACTAATTCGAAAGTTACCAATGATATTTTAATTGCTGGATCTAATGGCCATTTCTTAATCTTTATCTTTCTTGACCTCTGTTCAGTTCTTTGTCACTGTTATTCACTCTCTTCTCCTGGATCCTCTAACCTTCCTAGTTTTTTTTGGTAACACTTATCTCTCCTGATCCTCTTCCCTTGTAGGTCAGAGCCCTACTTGTCTGGCCACTCCTTTCTACTGAATTCCACTTAAGTTCTTCCTCCTGAATTCCCATCCAGGTGATGTCAACTAACTTTGGTTGTCTCCCAAGGTCCTCTCCTGATTATTCTTCTATTCTCTTTTTATAACTATCTCACTTGATGATGTTATCAATTCTCATCAGTTTAATGATCATCTTCATGAAGATGATTCCCATATTTATTTATCCATCCCTAACCTCTCTCCTGACTTCTAGCCTCAAATCACTAAGTGACTACAAGATGTCTTGAACTGCTGAGTCCTTTAGAGAGCTCAATCTCAACATGTTGAAAATGGAACTCATTATCATTTACCCAAAACCTTGATGACTTCCCTATCCCTGTTGAAGGCAATACTATCCTCACCATCATCCAGGCTTGCAAACTCAGTGTTCTCTTCAACTCTTGCCTAACATTCACTCAAAGAAACTCTCTCAAACATATCACCTTCTCTCCACTCACATAGCTGCCACCCTGATTCTGGGCCTTCTCACCTCACACCTGTACTACTGAAGAAGCCTTCTAGGCTGGTAGCCTTAGCTCAAGTCTCTTATCACTCTAGTCTATCCTATACTCAGCTGCCAAAGTGAGCTTCCCAAAGCGTAGGTCTGAACATATCACTAGCCACTAAATAAATGTCAGTAGCTTATTTTACAGTCCTGTCTGACTCTCTGTCACCCTATCTGGGGTTTACTTGGCCAAGATACTAGAGTGTTTTGCTATTTCCTTCTCCAGTTGATTTTACAGATGAGAAAACTGAAGCAAACAGGTTAAGTGACTTGCCCAGGGTCACACAGTAAATGCATTTGAAGCCAGATTTGATCTCAGGAGGATGATTCTTCCTATTTCCTCCAGAATAAAATATAAAATATTGTTTGGCACATAAAGCCTTTCACACTGTGACCTCTTGCTGTACTTCTAGTCTTGTCATACTTTGACACCTCCCCCCTACATATCCTGTGATCTAGCAACACTGGACTTAATGCTATATATTTTTTCACATGATACTACATCACCTACCTCTGTGCTTTATCACTGGCTGTCATCCCCATGCCTGGGCTGATCCTCACCTACACTTCCTTGCTTTCCTAGAACCACAGGGTTCCATGAAGACAGCTCATTCTATAACTGACCTTCCCTAGTCTTCCCTCTAAACCCACTTGTAATCCTTTCCCACTGAAGATTATTTCTAATTTTTCCTGTATACATCTGGTTTGTACATAGTTGTTTGCATTCTGCCTACCTTCTGTGAGCTCCTTGACAGCAGGGACTGTATTTTTGCCTCTCTTGGTATCCCCAATGCTAAGCACAGTGTCTGGAATGTAGTGGATACTCAACAAATGCTTATTTTGGTTGATGATGATGATGATGATGATGATGATGATGATGATGATGGTAATTTTTAATGGAGTTTCTTTTCCTTGGCACAGCATCTCCTTAATTCCCTAAGAGCTATTAGAGGTAAAACCTCTTTCTATCTCTTTCTTCCAGGCAAGCATTCTTCAGGTGGACAACAGCTATCATTTTATTAGAGTTGGAATTCCCCATGCAGAGAAGAATAGATGATTTCATTTAGCTTTGTTTTCAGATGATATCTCAAATGCTAATCAACTAAATTGCAATTCTATGCATTCATTCAATACACACCCCTAGTTTCAATGGTAAACCTGTTTATAAAATATACTATCTATATTCTATCAAGACACCCCGAAGTTAGAGAGAAAAAAAAGGGACGCTTAAAAGGTCTCCCCATATTATATATATGAAAAATATGCACGAGACTACAACTCACAACAATATGAGACAGAAGGCCTTAAAAGAGAGGACTCTGACAAAGTCTATTCAAAAGAACAGCTGTTACTCCGGACATTTCGGAATATGCTTTAAGATCTGCCACACAGCAATGAAGCTCTGGAGTAGACTAAGCACAAATTAAGAGTGACCTAGAACACTCTAAGTGTTGAATAGGAAGGGGCAATAAAGATTGAAAAGGAAAAAGAGTTAGTAATTCAGAAAGGGCCTAACAGTCATTTGAAAACTCTCATTTTTCTCTCTGAGTTTACTTTATGCATATGTATGCATAATATATATATAATATATATATAAAATACACATATATACATACATACACAGGTGTGTGTCTGTGTGCATTGTTGTTTTTGTTATTGTTATTGAGTCATTTCAGTCATATCTGACTCCTCATGACCCCAAATGGGGTTTTCTTGGCAATGACACTGAAGTGGTTTGCCATTTCCTTCTCTAGCTCATTTTATAGATGAAGAAACTGAGGCAAATTAGGTGAAGTGACTTGTCCATGGTCACATAGCTAGTAAGTATCTGAGGCCAGATCTGATTTCAGGTCCTCCTGACTCCAGGATTGGAACTGTCCCTGTATATATACATATACATATATGTGCATGTATGTGTATATGTATGTATTTATGACACAGATAGGTGTATGGGAGATGATAAATTAAGATGCAGAGGATCCAAGGGTATATGGGAATATGGGGTCAGCCTTACAATTTAAGTCTATTTATTGCTTTTTATGATTAATGTTAATGAGATACAATGATAGTGAGATGTCTTGTATTCATTGGGAATTTGTTTCTTGTTACATATCATCTCTCATTCCTGATAGGGAAGAACATATTCAAATTGTACTCTGATGTCCTTACACTTCCTGTCTCCATGCTAATTAAACTGTTATTCATGATAGTACATTTGTCATTTCTTATATTGTTTATATGCTTTGTAGCAGTTACATGTTAATCATCTGTCCAGTCTTAATTGGGTTAATCAAATGACAAATATAACTTTTCCCTTCATTCTTAGTAGAAAAGTTTGGGGATTGTTTTGCTTTTGATAAAAGCTATTCCATAATATTTCAATAAGGTGCCCTTGGGACCCTCCAAACCATGACAGTCAAATTGAACAACTGAAATAAGTTTCATTAAATTCAGCATGTATTAAGGACCTCTAGGTTAGACAGTTCTATACTAGATCCTGGAGAAAGATCTAGTTCATAGGATTTATATGAGAAGGATTCCAATAGAAGTGTTTTCTGCCTTCTTTGGGCTTATAGTCTACTGGTGCAATCTGACCTATTCTGAAAAAGAATTAACACAAAATGATATGTTAAGTGAATAAGCATCTATTAAAATCTTACATTGTAGCCTGGATGTGGGTGAGAGTGTTCTCAAAAAGTACTCCAGACTAATACAAGTTTTGTCAGTTACCCCAAAATGAAAAAGCTTAAAGTACAGAGCTAGAGACAAATGTGTCATATAAAAAGTGTCCTGACTCAACCCAGACACAAGGTTGGATGCTAGATTTTTTTTTTTGGTGGGTAGCTGGGGTTGGGGGAGAGAACTGAAACTCAGGATTAGGGAAGCCTGAACCAGTGGACGATAAATTCTTACAGGTGCCACTGAGCCAAAAAGGCCTCAATATCTGGCCCAGTGATAGAGAAGCTCCCCATCAAAGAGTTAACCACAAGGTCCTGGGTTTTTCATCAGAGCAACTGAAGTAGATATATGAATTCCCAATGGGCTGCATCAATGGAGGAAGTAACTCTTCCACCAACTGAAATAATTGACTTTTGAATATTTTAGCAAGTTTGAGAATAAAAGAATAAATATATTGGAACGACTGGTTAGGCATATTTATTTGTGCAACTAGGATGATTTATTTAATTCTGAAATTTCTTGCTCCACTTTCTTATGCAAATATGGCTTTTTCTTTTTAGTTTAGATACCTTCAATTACATTTTTTTTCCTTAGACTTCAGATCGTTGCTAGTAATGAAAAAGTTTATTTTACTAGAATATGTTGTAAACTAACTCATGAAATATTAAATAAGAGGTATCTGTTTATGCTGATTTCACATAGGGAAATGGTAAATTACCATCAGAAGAGGTAGAGGAACATAAAGAAAATCATTCGGCACATGTGTACACACTTCTCTATAACGCACACACACACACACACACACACACACACACACACATATGCACACATGCACAAACAAACCAACTTTTGCTGTTGGTTAGGAGAAATTAGAAGTTCCACCAAGTAGTTAAAGAACAAAGGAACAAAGGCAGAGTGAAGATTAATTAGACTAAAAGACATCCTCCCTGTAAGGAAGGCAGGGTTACTACTGTGGTACTGTCATGAGGAACATGCAAGGGTACTATTTAGTGGGAAGGCAGAAGAAACATAAATTTCCATGTAAATTCATTCATGGATGTACTGACTTTTGAAATAATGTGAACAGGCTTTAATAGCGCTTTTCTTTTTGGTATGATTACCAAAAAGCTAATTATCCTCTTAATGTTAACCTACATCACAGGAGGTTTAGCTAAATAAGCCTCTATTTTACTGATAAGAAATAGGATGCATGGTGTGTGCATCAGGTCACAATGTAAGGCAGTAACAGACATAATTTAAAAATCAGAAGCTCCAATTTTTCCTTTTGTGGCCATCTCATTAAATAATCCAATCAGTATTGTCTCTACATGAAAGGCAGCCCAACAGAATAAAAAGGATGGTGAAGTTGTAATCAGAAAAAACCAGAGTTTGAATTGTACTGGGGCCAAGCATTGTAGAGACTGGTTAAGTCGCTTAACTTTTGTGAGACTCAGTTTTCTTTCTCTCTAAAATAGGAATAATCACAAATAGTGCCTGCTTCAGAGAATTTTATAGAGATCAAACTTACGTGTGATAGTTGATCAGCAAATGAATATAAGTCAAGTGCCTGTTAAATGTTAAGTAAGTTTATTTTTGTATTCATCAAGGAATATATTAATGTGCTTAGCTTACTGTCAATATTTAGCCTATAAATGCATTTATAATAAAATGATTAAATTATCCTAAAAGTATAATTAACGTAAATGAAAGAAGAATCATTTTTTAATTATCTTTTTTAAATATATTGTAATTATGTTGTATGTCCCTTTCTATTTTTGCAAAGAGAAAACTAACGCATATCTGTCCTGAGATAACAGGGCAATTTTGTGATGAAAACAAACCTAACAGCCAGGCTCTGCCTTCAAAGTGAAGGTTATGTCCACCCAATTGGACTGTTCCTTAAAGAAGGGGAGAATTTTCTTCTTAGACTAAGTAATTAGGACAAGGATTCAATGGTGGATTCATTAGTAACTAAGGGCTAAATCCAGCTTGCTTTGTGGGAAGGCAAAGAAGCTATGGTATCAATACATGTATACTGTACATGTACAAAGAAAAACAATTAAAACAATTAAATTAAAACAGCACTCTAAGAATCAACCCCATTCACAAATGGCTCACTGATTTCTTGGCTTTCATTAACATACAAGCATTTGCTCTACTCATTACTTAAACAAAGTTAATGTTGCCTTAATCACATTAACTGGCAATTTTCTTACAAAATGGAAAAGCAAGTACATATGAACTTAAAGGAATCAGGTAAGGAAAAATGATTACTCAATAGAACCTGGGGAATGTCAAGTTGATAAAGGAGAAATGCCATAGGAAACACCCAATCAGTTCTAGAACTGTGATCATTGAAACAGGATTACAAAGCAAGACAGGGATGAATAAGAAACTTGACCAGTTTATACAAAGTGTGAAATGTATGCTGTGGTTCTTTCCGGAAGATTACATAAGCTAATATGGACTGGTCTCGCTGGCTCAGCCTCCATTTTCATTTTACACATGTCTTTATATTCTAAAATATAAAGACATTTATATTTGATATTTTGTAAAGAGCAAATTGAGTTTTGTTTACTTATATATTCTTCATTATATCATATCAAGTTCATGAATACTAACCTTATGGTTTTTTTTTCCTTTTTTTAGTTTATTTTTAATTTATGGAATAAAGCAAGCATTTCCATAACATAGTACAATACAAAGATGATCGCGCATGAAACTGTAAATTTGCTATGTACAACTTGTTATTTCTTTCAAATATATAACAACATTGACGTGTACATTCCTTATGTTTTTTCCTCTATTGATTCTTTTGTATTTCCCCTTTATTTGAAGTGAGTAGCTTACTCCTACAATTTATATTCCTTTTACAATTCTTATTCCAGTCCGACTCCACAAGCTCCCCACCTGCTCCTATTTCCCTATCCTGAGTTCCATGGTTATCGTCATTGTCATTTTTGTTGTTGTTGTTCATTCATTCCCAGTTCTACATGACCCTATTATTTTTTTTAACCTTGGTAAATTGTTCATTTCTTTCCCATTTAACCTCATTTCCCACAGAGATTTAGTTGTTAACCTCCACAGTTCCATCATAATTCCAACACTTTAGTTTAACTAATAATTTTTAAAGGAATCTTTTCTAAGAAAGTTTCTTTTCTTTAGACTCCCTTCCCCTTTTTGTTCCACTCTTCTTTCTTGTCTCTTATCCAAAACAAGTTCCCCAAAGAATATTCCTTAGGTGAACCTTTCTTTTCTTTTCTCCTTCCAGGTGAAGAGTCCCCTTCTGTACCTCATTGGTTTCCCTCCCCTCTATTTCTTTCATCCCATTCTCCCAGAGCCCCTACTTCTCTTGAATGATTAACAATATTCCTCTCTTATCTCTTCATGTATGGGCTGGATAAAAGTAAACCCTCAAGTCCTTCCATCTATTACCTCTCTTTTCTACCATATACAATTTCTCACCTAGGCAGCTAAACACGATAGTGGAGAGTGTCAGACCCGGAGAAAGAGAGACAAATTCGAATATGACTTACTAGATGTGCAGCTTTGGGTAAGTGATTAAACTTCTGTTTGCCTCAGTTTCCTCAACTATACAACGTAGATAATTGTGAGGGTCAAATGCAATAATATTTATAAATTACTTAGCACAGGGCCAAGAACACTGGAGGTACTCTATAAATGGCACTGCTCTTCTTATTACTGATTTTTAATATTTAGTTTTATATTTATATATAATCATATTGTACTCACTATTATTAATTATCTAATTATGAATAATTCATAATAATATGTATGAATATATTCATTTATCTCTAATTCATAGGATTTAGTCTATAGAGTATTAACTCAGCTTTTCTTCCTCCCCTTTAAATATTTTAAATTCCACTTAAATATTTAGTTCCTTAGGCATATTTGCTCTTTTATGATCACTGTTTGCTCTTGTTCATCCCTAATTTCAACTGTTCATTCCTCTCTCTTTCTCTCTCTCTCTCTCTCTCTCGCTCTGTCTTTCTCTCTCTCTCCCCCCATACTCAGTGAACATAAAAAGAAAATATTTGTTTACTTGGTCTTCTTTAAAATATTTGGGGTTTTTCATTGTTTTTAACTTTGATTTCTCTTGTTTGGAAACTTTGCACATCAGCAATTTTGTTCATTCTTGTATTTTTTTTGCAGGATTCATTTTATTTATTAATAAGCCATCTTTTATTATTGATTACTAGGCTCAGCATTGCAGGATATATTATTTGGTTGGTGACAGGTTGAGCTCCATTGCTTTTTGCCATATCATATTTCATTCTCGTCTCCAACTCATCAAGACAGTAGAGTAATCCTAGATAATTCAAATTGGTATTTCTTCATAGATGAAGGTCTTTCTCTTGGCAGCTTACAAAATCGGCGGTGTTTTTGCCATTGGGAGATTTAACCACTACATGCTTTGGTTCTTAATTGTGGATTTCCCTCCCCCCACCCCACTGTGACCTGTGGATTTTATCAATCATTTATGTATATACATATATTTACATATGCACATCTTACTTCTTTGGAAGCTTCTCTATTTTATCTTCTGTTTATTTTTCATTGCTAACCGAACAGTCACCAACAAATACAAACTGTTCAGTGTACAAAGAAGAACAAGAAAACAAATTATTTAAGAAATTGTGATAATTTTTATGTTCAGATTTTAAAAGAGATTTGCAAATATAAGTGCTTTGTATTTGTATTTGTATAGATTCTGAATCAACATAAATAGGTTTCTAACTATGTTATACAGTCTGTAGTTATTTTAATATAATTACTGTATCTATTGCTAGTTATAATCCTAACGATAGTAATAGTTACCATTTACATAGTGACTTTTTTTGCTAAGAGCTTTGTAAATATTATTTCACTTAATCTCCACAACCCTGAAAAGTAGGTGCTATTATTATCCCAATTTCACAGATGTGGAAACTGAGGTAGACAGTGATTAAGTGACTTGCCCAGGGTCATACAGCCACTACATGTCTGAATCAGGATTTCAACCGGGGACTTTCTGAGTTCAGGTTTGGAGCTCTATCCACTGCACCACTGACTTCAGTGATTTTGCACAGTCCTCCTTCACTTAAATTCAATTCACTTGCAAGTCATGGCATCACCTTCCTGATGTCACGGTCCTCTTCGAGAACGAAGCACAAACAACAACAACAACAACAACAACAAAATATGTGCAATTTGATGACTTTTTCGGAATAATTACAACTTGGTTTCGAGAATGACTAGGCCAATGAACAGCTCTACCAATAGTAAATTAGAGACATGTGTTTCCATAAACACTGGAGCTGTTACTATTTCACTATTTCATCATTTTAGCCAATCTGATGGATATGATATGAAACATCAGAGTTGTTTAAATTTGCATTTCAATTTTTAGTGATTTGGAACACTTTTAAATGTGTTGTTAATGGTTTAGATCTCTTCACTTAAGAAATGCCAGTTCACATATTTGACCATTTATTTATTGGATAATGGCTAATATTATATATTTGTATCAATTATAAATGGTAGACATTAGAATTTTATCAGAGAAATTTGCTAAAAGATTATTTTCACAGTTGTATCCTTTCTAATTCTAATTACAATATTGTAGTTATGCAAAAACTTCTTGATTTTATATAATGAAAATTGACCATTTTGTCTGATGTTTTTTTGTCTTTCTTTTATCAATCTTGTTTAGCTCAGAATTTTTCCACAATCAATGATTGTCAAAGCTACAGCTATCCCTTCTTCTCTAATTGGTTTAGTTGCTTATTTGTCTGTTTACAGTGAATAGTGGCTACTCATGACCCAAACCAACTACCAACTGGAAAGAGAGCTTTGACTTACTCCATTTCTACCCCAAGCTAATTTACTGCTTCTTAAGCAACCAAGTACACTGTACCATCATCCCTCTTGGGGCATCATCCCACTGATACCAGATTTCAAGTAGTTTTCTCTTTGCCAGCTCACTGTGGCTCAGAACCTCTGAGGTCAAGAGATCCATCAGCCTCAACCTCCACAGCAGCAGTTATTACAAATATGCGCTACCATGTTGTTCCCTCTAATTGTTTTATGAAATGATCCCTAATAATTTGACCTTGTATTTATCTGAATTTTTATACAATATAAGATATTGGTCTAAACCTAAGTTCTAGTTTTGCAAGCAGTTTACACTATTACTTCAGTAGTTTGTGTCTAGATTTCTTAAATATTTAGACACTATGAGTGGCTGGAATCTTATTTCCCCAAACTATTAAACTAATAACCTTTTCAATTTTTTTTAAACAAATACAACTTTTAATTATTACTCCTTTTTGGTTTAGCTTGAGATCTGGTATTGCTAACAAAAAGAGGTGGAAGGCTTCATTCCTTTTTTTTATTTTTTTTTCATTATTTCCCTTGAGTTTCTTGATCTTTGATTCCCTTAGATGAATTCTGGTATTACTTGGCTAATGCTATAAACTAGGTATAAGTAGCTTGATTGATATGGTAATGAATCGTTAAATTAATTGGTAATATTATTTTAACGTATTGGCATGAGCCAATGATGAGAGATAGACCTCTCTTCAAATATTTGTTTTCACTATTTTATGTAGAGAGTATTTTCTAATTATGTTCCTATAAACCTCAAGTATTACTTGGTAAGCAGATTCCTATGCGATTTATGCATTCTACAGATATTTTAATAGGATTTCTTTTTTATTATTTCTTACAATATATGCATATAAAAGGCTGGTGACTCTTATAGGTTCACTATATATCCTGCTGCTCTACCATGAATTTAGTTTAACAACTAGGTTCTTTAAGTAATATCAACTACGAATAGTGATAATTTTGTTTTCTCTTTGTTGATGCTCCCTTAATTTCTTGTTCTTGTTTTATTGCCTAGTTAAATTTTCTGGAATAATTTAAAATAATAATGGTCACAAGGGACCTCCTTACATTATCCCTGATATTACTGGAAAGGCCTCTAGAATTTCTCTATTATGAATAATGCTAGTTCTTTTATTTTGATATAGTATTTACAATATTAAGGAAAGTTCCATTTATTATTTTCCTTTCTAGCTGTTATTTTTTAACATAAATGAGTGTTTTATGCTGCCAAAAGCTTCTTTTCATTTATTATTAAAATCACGTAATTTTTTTAAAAATTGTTTTTGTTATGACCTTTTAAAAATTTCTAATATTAAAACTCATCACACTTTTTGGGGGGAGGCAATTGGGGTTAAGTGACTTGACCAGGGTCACCCAGCTACTAAGTGTCAAGTGACTGAGGCCGGATTTGAACTCAGGTCCTCCTGACTCCAAGACCAGAGTTCTATCCACTGTGCCACCTAGCTGCCCCTATCACATTTCTAATACTGATACTTCTGGCCATAGTGAATAATCTTTTGAATATGTTGAATTTTTAGTTAATAATTTTGTGTATTTTATATCAATTTTCTCTCTGCTTTTTTTCTCTCTCAAAACCATATTTGCCTCACTAAAGAAGTTTGCTAGGTTGTCTTCTTTATAAATTTTGCAAGTAATTTATGTTGCATTAAAATGAATGACTTTCTGAATGTTTGAGACAATTCATTTTTAAATCTATTTGGTCTTTTTAGGTAGAGGAATCATTTATAGCTTTTTCTATTTTTTTTTTGGAGAGGAAGTTGTTTAAATAATCTATTTCTTATTCTGTTGTCCTGTGTATTTTCTATTTTCCATAAGTATTTATCTATTTAAACTTGCAGTTTTGTTAACGCACACTTGGACAAAATAATTTCTAATGATTTACTTTATTTCATCTTCACGTTAAAATTTCTCCTTTCTTGTCACTGCAGCTTATAAATTGTGTATATTTTTTAAAATCTCCTACTGTAGTACTATAGCCTCTGACCTAACATCATGCAATCTTTTCTGATTTCTCTCAATTGGCAGTATGTAGCCTTCTTCCTAAAATAATTTGTTGTTTGTATTTATTTTAATTTACTATTTTTATATTTTTATTGTAGTGAATAGATCACTGTATTTAGAATCAGTTAAGTTGTTGTACAGTCATTTTCAGTCGTGCCCAATTCTTCGTGACCCCTTTTGGTGTTGTCTTGGCAAAAATAATGGAATGGTTTGCCATTTCCTTCTCTGGCTCATTCTGCAGATGAGCAAACTGAGGCAAACCGGGTTAAGTGACTTGCCCAGGGTCACAAAACTAGTAAGTGTCTTGAGGCCAGATTTGAACTAATGAAGATGAATCTTCCTAACTCTAGGCTCAGTGCTCTATCTACTGCGTCACCTAGCTTCCCTAAGAAACTGGAGTTCAAATCTTGCATTAGACAATAGCTGTGTGATCCTGGGCAAGAAATTCAACATCTCTGACCTTTGAGCTCCTAATACATTAAAAGGAGAAGGTTGAAACTGGTGACTTCTAAGATCCCTTCTAGCTTCAAATCTATGTACCTACGACACTGCATTTTTATAAGCAGGGATTGTTTCCTTTGTTATATTAATATTCCCCAAATCTAACAGTTTGTCTGGCACGTATTAGGTACTTAATACTTGCTGATGGATTGCTAAGCCATATATTATCCCTGATTAATAAAGCTGTGTGATTCAGTTTACAGTTTCTTACTATATGACCTACATCCTACTGGATATTTGAATTTTATTTTTTACTTTGTATTAAAACTCTGGACTTTCAGTCTTCACAGCCATGCTTCAACTGATTTCATCTTGAAATGTTCTTGAATGGCTGGGTCCTTCTCATCCTGAAACATTCAATAACCACTGTGGTTTTCTCATGCTGGAGCAGCCCTTTGCTAGACTGCCCCCCTTCTCTTACTGATGAGTTCCTCCTAGGGTCTCCATTTTGTGGAGATCTGTTCAGGCTTATGGGCTACCTGAGTACTGCCCATCCCACTTTTATCTCCCTTTTCTGTGTAGTCTACATCCTTAAAATGAAAGCTCCTTGGGGGCAGAAACTGTCTTCGTGTATTTGTATCCCCAGTGCTTAGCACAATGCCTGGCATGCCCTAAGTACTTAACAAATTCTCTCTTCCTTCTTTTGCTCCTTTCCACTCTCTTTCTTTCCTTCTTTCTGAATATTACTGACTATATTTCTTACTAAAGTCAAAATAGTGCTCTCCTCTGATAATATACTGAGGGTTATATCATTTTGTACCCTACCCTCTGAGTTCAATACTTTCATGAAATTTTCAACTGTATTTTTTTGCCACGTGTCTCATGGTTTCACCGTAGTTTTCTGTAAGGTTAATCATTCTCAGGTTGTCTCAGACAATTCTGATACTAAGGTTGATTGCTTTGATCTTTAGAGATGTCAAGTGTTGTTACAATTCTCTTATTTGTCTTTTCAAAAAAAAACTTTTAAGAGCTCTAATTTTCCTTCTTATATTTATCTTTGATTATATAATGAGCATGCTCTAGTACCATTCTCTCAGGGCCAGGCCTATTATATCTCCCTTTTAGGGTTCTCAGGTGCCCTGAATATTTGGGGATGTGTCTTTTCTCTGCTATTGATGCAAGGGCCCAGCAGCTGTGTACTGCCAATTTCTGGGGTCCAATGACTAGCATCACACTGCCATTTAACCATTTAACATCAGAGAGCTTTTACAAAGGGATATTTACAGATATTGCAACAACCAACATATAAACATTTTCCAAGTATCCCAGGAGCACAATTCCCCATATACTACCTCATTCTCATGTAAAGGGAAAGGAACAATTAGGCTCAAAATTTAGCTCAGTTCCCACACTGGATTCTAAGATCAGTTCCTATATAGGATTAGTCATACCAAGTTCATGCCCAATAGTGGTATTGTTCTTTAATTTTTTCTTCCTAGGACCTGAAAATCAATATTAAAGATTGTTCCTTGGGAACACTGATATTGTACTGACTGGATTCTAATTTCCAGGTCTCTGTGACATACTCTACCAGCTTTTGAAATTCTTAAAGTCTGGGACTCCACTTCTACCCCAAGAACAAAACACACACACACACACACACACACACACACACACACACACACACACGACTGAGGAGGTCCCATTTCTTGGGAGCCATACGGCCTCAGAGGAGGAAGGTTCCATGGCCCTACTGCTTAAAATGAAGTATCATTAGAAACCTTTATACAACTAGAGGTCAGCTGAAGACAGTGAGGCAAAATGGGAAAAAAGGGATTCCAGAGCTGACTCTGGCCTTTCTGAAGACAGGAAGAATTCCAGCTAAAGGTCAATGGACAGCGCTCCTCCAAAACTGGTAGGTTAATCAGTTACAGAATTTTATCTGTGTTCCAGTCTCTCCAAGGCACTATTACACATCATCAAGTTTCTCCCCAAAGCAGTTCCCTAGTATCCTCCATGAAAAGAATCCATCTGAGGAAGTTTATGAGGTCTCCATATGTCACAAACCCTCCCTTCGAATGTTTTCATATGTCTTCTAAACTGCTCTGAAGTATTTACAGTTGTTCCCATCCTTACATATGAGAGACCTGTGATTATTTTGGTATTTTTTGTCTGAAAAAATGTCTTCACACCTATTTGTTATTATAGTCTAGGGTTTATTCATTATATGGAGGCCAACTTTTTACTTACTCAGTTATTCAGTCTCAGTCGCTCTACTGGTTTTTATGGAAGTTGTCCTCTTTGTGGTTGCTGTGATTTTACTTTACTTGACACATTTCTTCCAATTTTGAGGCACAATAAATGGGGATATGGGTTTAGAGAGGATCACTTATATTCATTCCACCTTTCCAATTTTGCAAACTATCAGTGTGATGTCTCTATGTGTAGGAATAAATTCTGATTTTCTATCAGTCTAAAAATAGCCTTAATGTTTCACAGCCCCAAATTGTCCTCCATGCCTAGAGGCAGCAACTTTTGAAGCACTTCTCTAGGTCCACATGGAAGGGGGTAGAGGACATCAGGACACAGTCCCCACCCCCATCATATGTGATAATGATTGTCAGGCTTTTCTCAAACACCTGCCTCAGTGCCAAAGTCCCAGGACTCCACCCCTATTCATCAATAGATGAAGACAATGGGGTTTGGGGCAGACACCAGCTGTCCCACAAGGATAAATCACAGACAGCACAGCGGGTCCACCAACATGCAATTTGTGTTTTACTATTATTTAATCTTTCTGGGCCAGACAGATGGAAGAAATTATTTTATTTAGGATTCCAAAAAAAATTAGTTAGCTCAAGTGAGGTGTACAAAAGAATAATCAAAAAAGACTATTAAAAGAAATTAGAAGGGCAGGAATTTGGTCTGCATTGTTCCATTTGCCCAGTACCTTATGTAATTAAGCTCTCAGAAACTGTTGTTTTATTATAAGGAAACACATACTCTTACAAAACACATTAAAGCAATGTGGCATCAATGCCAACTGATAGGAAGAAGAAAAACAGAACGTTTACCAACATGGAAGGAAGCAATTACACATGCAATGTGTTGCTCTGAACAGATACCACACAACAATAAATGAAGGCGACGGAGCCAGAAAAAGCTACAGGTTATGAAAATAGTGGTTGCTAATGTTAATTAGGTATGTAATCAATGTAAAGAGAACAGCAAATCACTCCTCTGGATTTAGTCATGCAGACCAGGCAGTCCTATATGATTAGTAACCAAACATTGTAATTCCACAGACAACACTGTCTGTATCAAGAGCCAGTGAAGCTTCAAAGAATATATCCTTGGTATAGTTCACATCAACAGTGAAATTAACAATTCAAATGGATCCAATGCTTTCCCTTCCCTTCATAGGACATTTTGCTCGACAGCACGGTGAAGTACACAGGATAACTATCATTATTCCTGTAGAATAAATGAGGAACCTTAGCTTCAGGGAGGGTCCCACAAACCCCACAGCTTGTAGAGGATAGCATCCTGAACAGTCTGTGGGGGGAAAGGGTCTTGAACACAGTTTTGACTTCTCCAAATCCTGCTCTTCCCAAGACCTGACAGCACAGTTGAGGAACTAAGGGCCCGGGACTCATTAAATATTCTGGTTAACAAGAGCCAGAGGCCCAGAACTGTGGATCCTTGAAGAAACCCAATGGAAAGGACTATTGTACTTGTATACACTACACTCCAGAGGATTTCCCATTTCACTGACCCTTCCTGTTTAACAATTCGCCTCAACAGTGACATCTCTTTTCCATTTCCCATCTAGCTTCACCATGATTTGGACACAAACCACCTTCAGTTTCCATTTTCCCCTTTCATCTGTTTTGTATGGCTTATCACCTCTTCCTGCATCTTATTTTGTTATTCGAGAGCAAAACAAATCGCAGTCTTCACTACCTCAATGTCACCTCCAATCTACTTCAGTTTCCTGACTTCTCTCCCTCCCCAAACCAGGTCACGTGGGTGGTCTCTGAATGAGACTTGGCTCCCCAAGAGGTTGGGCTCTATTCACATTGTGCCTCTCTCCTCCACGTAATCTCTGTACTGACTAACAGCCACAATAAGAGCAGATGCGATAATAGCTACAATGCTCCCGAAAACCCTCAAGGGCCACACAGAAGGGACTTCCTATCATCAACTCTTTCATGGAAGGAGAGGGTCAGGACAGACATTTCTTCAGGCATCACCTCACTTCCCATGGGACTGCACAGAAGTCTTGATCTTCTCCAATAGGCCCCCAAGCTGGGCTTCTTCCTTGGCCGTATTCAACTTTTGTATGTTGTCTTCCCAATTAGACTGTAAACACTATAAGGTTAGGGACAATCTTTTTTCATATTTGTATCCCTAGTGCCTAGTACATAATAGGTGCTTAATAAATGTTTAGTATTAAATCCTACTTTTCCAGCACTGCTGACCAAAGCCATTATTATAAGGTACAAACTACAGCATTGGCAAAGTAGGACTTATAGTGAAAAAAACGGGTAGCTAGGTGGTACAGTGGATGGAGCACCAGGCCTGGAGTCAGGAAACCTCATCTTCCTGAATTCAAATCTAGTCTCAGACACTTACTGTGTGACCCTGGGCAAGTCACTTAACCCTGTTTGCCTTGGTTTCCTCATCTGCAAAATAAGCCGGAAAAGGAAATGGCAAACCACTCCAGTATCTTTGCCAAGAAAACCCCAAATGGAGTCAAGAAGAGTTAGACATGACTAAAAATTACTGAACAACAACAAAAAAAAGTCAATAAGCATTTATTAAGTGCCTACTTTGTGACAGGTAAAAGCTAAGTGTTGCAGGTACAAAGAAAGACAAAAAAAATAAATAAATCTCAGTCCTAAGAAACTCACATCTCATAAGGGGATTAACAGTTTTCAAAAACATAGAATATCATGAAATACATCTTGAACTAAAACTACACTGAATATAATTATTTTTTGATGATTCAGATCCTTCAATACACCAGGTTAATCATTATAAGCAACAACTGTCATTACATTATTGACATATGTACATATGCAAATATATACATATGAGTAAAAAATCCTTATAGGCTGATAAAAAGCAACATATATCTATAAAACTAGCCCAAAAGGGTTTCATTTTACAGAGGCATATATATGTAAACCTAAACACATGTATGTGTTTTATACATACATATCACAGAAATATGTGGCTATAGGCACATACATATAAACATACATATATAAATCTATTACTTTTTCAGGAAAAATTCATGATTTTTGCTAAGCCCATAATATATGGGGCTTTCCACATATTCAAGTCCAAATTAATATATTGACTCTTTTTTTTGTGTGTGAGACAATTGGGGTTAAGTGACTTGCCCAGAGTCATACAGCTAGTTAAGTGATATGTGTCTGAGGCCGTATTTGAACTCAGGTCCTCCTAACTCCAAGGCTGGTGCTCTATCCACTGTGCCACCTAACTGCCCCAATAGATTGACTCTTAATGACAAAAGGTAATATTGTTCTAACTTAAGTTTCAAGTCAAATAAGGTCTTTTGGTTACAACTATTAATTATGCAAGAGTATCAGATAAAGCCTATTCAGTAACAGCCTATGTCTGAACAGAAGAGAATACATATTAAATTATTAGATTTTCCTATTTTCTAGAGTCTCAATGACTGGAGAATGACAAACAATTCAGGCAATAAATGCACCTCAGTGTGATTATGTATTTTCATAAATACAAGTTGCAGGGTTTTGTGACACTGCATTCCTATATACTTTCACAAACTTGATCTTAATTGCTTTCAAAACATCAATACAATTGTTTGTTTGTTTGTTTCAGGCACCATAGACTTGCTCAGGAATCGTAACCATGCCAAAAGAATCTAGAACATCTTTTCAGAGATAACCATTTAATCAGTTTACCAATGCAAATATCATTATGTCATTTTTGCCTGCTCTATCAGGTGGTTTCCTTGGGATCCAAAGACCCCCAGATCATTCAAAGAGGTAGATGCCACTTATTTTGGAAAGGTCTGAAGTTATTTCACTGCAATGAGCCTTACAAATTACATTTTTAAGTAAAAATTTTGCTTACTTGCTGATAAAAATCAGCAATATTCTCATATGAAACTAGGCTAAAATGGATCTGTTTTTAGCCCCAAATCCCAAGTCAACTCTCATAATATCGAGTATAATATTCATTATATTTGACCTTTGATTCAAATCTATCAAGTGCATTTTTACTTATGGGAAATTATGTAAATGCAATTAAAATTGAGTAGAAATGACTCACGTTTATAAAGACAGAAGATTGTTTAAAATATTTAAAATCTCCTTTTCATGTCAATATATTCTACTGCAAATGGCCTATCTAGATGCTACCTGAACTATCTGCCCAGAACAAGTGAGTTCCCTTTTGCATGTTTTAAAATTCAACTCTTCTATACTACTATCGGGGAAAATGATTGATGAGTGGTTGTGAGCTTAAATAGAATGACAGCATGAACGGACTCACATGCACAGCTGCATAGAGCTAGAAGCTTCCACAATGATGTCTACTAACTAGAATAATTCTAGTTTAAGTTAGAATTTACCAGAAATTCACTTGTTTCCATAGTCATTCAGTGAATATTTGCATTCTTAAATTGACACTAATTCCTTTCAAGACATAAGAATACCCAATTTGCTATACGTGCATAATAAACATAAAGGTCACTTAAGAAGCAATTAAAAATATAAATGTGTTTGTTCTAATCTTCAAATGTTATGGGATAATGGTTTTATGTGAATTTATACTCCAAAGCCCAAGGAAATCAATGGTATCAGTCAAAACAAAACACCCAGCTAAGCAGCAGTGAAAGGGGCCATAAGTCACTCAGCATATCTTTGTAGAGTATAGTAAACTGAGAACTTAATTTCAGGTCGAGTATCACATAATTTTAAGAACAATTTATAACTGCAGAAGATAGGACATGGGATTTTTTTTTCCATTTGCCCTGTCACCTTCATTAATTTCTAGGTTTATGGAGAGAAATGATGAAGTGCATCACTTCTATTTTGATGTCGTTTTGTACAACACTTGCTTTGTCTCTGTTAATGTTATTGACTACCTTAGTTCTCCTCAGAATTCCTTATGCTTTAGAGATCAAGTTTTGATTTTCCTGTGCATACTGAGACATCCCCAATTCTGCACACTCACTGTTTCTTTTTTTTTTCCTCCTGTGCGTCTCCCTGAACTTTGGCCTATGGGACTTGATGGTCTCATTTTTCTACAGTTTGCCAATTTACCAAGGCCCTTTGCATTCTAACCTGATTCCCAAGTGTGTTGACCATTTCCTTCTTCCAGCTTGGTAAAAAAATCCTCAAGTTAAATAAATATCTTCATTATACAATTATCCGGGTCATGGAAGGAGCTTTGAAGCAGCAAAGGTTTTAGGAGAAAGATGGATGCTGATCTCTTGTTATTATAAGTCTGTGCCCACAAAAAAAAATTGAGGAAATAGGTCTAAATTAATCAATCAAAAAATACTCATTAAATTATCACTAAGTACCTAGAAATGTGTTAGACTTCATGGAATAAAAAAAGAAATCAGTCTCTGACCATGTGGAGTTTAAAATATATTGGTTGAAAAATAAAGAAAACTGACTATCTGGGAAATAAAATTTCGCTAAGAGTTGTTGAGGGAAATTGTGGATTATTGGTTCCTGGAAAGCACTTTTTAAAAAAGCAAGTACAAGAATAGGCAACCAACTGTCCTAGAGAATGCAGATTTAAGTCTGAGGAAAGGCAATAAGGATGGTCCCATGTCTCTCTATAATATAGATATAAGATAATATAACAGATCTATAGTTTTAATTTCAGGTCAAATCTGTGGAAAGGACACTTACTTAGTATCCATAGAAAATAATTATAATTATAAATGAGCTTATTTTCATTAGGTTTTAGGAACTAAAAGCAATTGCGATAATTATGTATACCCTCCTCAAAAATTATGAATGCAATAACAAAAAAATAACAATCTAATCATTGACACAGAAGAAAATGATCTACAATATATATACACATACAGGTATAGAATAAAGTTCTCAAAGCAGAAAAAGTAGGTGCTTATACTGTGAAAAAATGCAAAATAATTTCAATTAATTGTGTGCAAAGAGACATTACTAAAGTTTAAGTGTGGTTGTTACAAATCAGTTACCTTTTAGTTTAAGTACAATGCATTTGGAAAATCAGGAAATGTGCTTTGAGAAGTGGTGGCATAGGCTGGGGTGGGAAACCCGTGGACTTGAGGTCACGCGTGGCCCTCTATGTCGTCAAATGTGGCCCTTTGACTGAATCCAAACTTCACAGAACAAATCCCCTTCATAAAACGATTTGTTCTGTAAAACTTGAACTCACCACCCAAGGACCTAGAAGGCCACATGTGGCCTCAAGGCTGCAGGTTCCCCACTTCTGGCTTAGACATTCTCTGGATAAATATCAATACACCCAATCTTAGTATGCTTTGACAGAAGAAATGATGATAAGAGACACTTTCACCATTCCAGATAAATACACAATGTCTAAGCCTAAATACTACAGAAAAGTCAAATACAATTGAATTTAAGATTTCTGGAAACTTGACTGAAAGGGGGAAACAGCGCCGGGGAATAAAATGCTTGGATCCCTCCACAATGTGACTCTGAGGATGGTTTCTTGGTCAGTGTAAGCATGTCCAGAATCTAAGACTTTTGGAGTTAGACATATACTCCAATCCTTACCTTAAAAAGTATTCCATTTACAACATACCTGATGGTTGCTTATCTTATATTTGTTTTGAAATCTCTATTCTCTGGAGACAGCTCATTCTCCTTTTTTGTTGTTTTTCTTCAGTCATTTGAGTCCTCTTCAACTCTCCATGACCTTATTTGTAATGTTCTTTCATTTTACAGATAAGGAAGTTGAGGCAAACAAGGTTAAGTCACTTGCCTAGCGTAACATTGCTAGTAAGTATCTGAGACCAGATTTGAACTCGGGTCTTCCAGACCCCAGGCCTGGTACTCTATCCACTGTGCCACTCAACTGCCCAGCTTCTGCTTTTAGATGACTCCAATGGCTACAATTATTTTTTTTTCTTTCTTTAACATTTAAATTTGCCTTTTTGTAACTTAGCCTATTACAGCTGTCCTTGTAAAATGAAGAGAACAAGTCCAATCACTTTTTCTTGTTACAGTCCTTCAAATGAATAATTAAATGACTCTATCATACTTTTTCTAAGTCTTGTCTCGTCCAAGCAAAAGATCTTCTGTGTCTTCAAGGCATTCCAGTATGGCATGGACTTAAGGTCCTTCACCATCCTGCTTGTCCTTCCCTCTCACTTATCAATATCCTTCCTAAAATGTGGCACTCAGAGTGAGACACAGTGCTGTCTAATAAAGGCAGAGGAAGGTGGGATGATTACCTCCTTACCCCTGGCAGTCACACATCTCTTACTGCAGCCTCAGATTATATTAGCTTTCATTTAGCTTCCATGTCATATTTTTTTTCCCTATTGATCTAGTTCCTTAAAATTACTCCATCCTTAAAAACTGCTGCTGTCCATGCATGGATTCTCAGAATGTCAGAAAGAGAAACAACCACCTAGTCCAGGGGTTGGGCACCTACAACCTTAGGGCCACATGTGACCTTCTAGGTCCTTGGGTGTGGCCTTTTGACTGAGTCCAAGTTTTACAGAACAAATCCTTTTATTAAGGGGATTTATCTGTGAAGTTTGGATTCTGTCAAAGGGCCACACCTGAGCACCTAGAGGGCCACAGGATTCCTTCTGTAAAACTTGGACTCAGTCAAAAGGCCACACCCAAGAACCTAGAAGGCCACATGTGGCCTTGAGGCTGCAGGATCCCCACCCCTGACCTAGTCCTTACACATTTTTATGGATGAGAAAATCATATAAGTTTTTTTTTTAATTTTGGAGGACTTTTTAAGTTTATATTTGTATTGTGTGTCAACCCCAAGTTTGTAACTCAAAAAATTATCAATCAGTAATTATTTATAAAGCAGCTGGATGAGAAAAATGTATAGTAAGGTTTTATTTTTTTTAATTTTAGAGGGCTTTCTAAGTTTATATTCGTACTATACATCAACCACAAACTTGTGGCTCAGGAAATTATCAACCAAAGCACGTTAATAAATATTCCAGCTGCTGTTCTAGTCACTGGAGATAAGAATGATAAAAGAAAGATAAAAATGAATGATAAAAATGCCCTCCAAGAGGATAATTCTATTACAGAGCCTTTGTAAAACACTCCTACTTAAGGACATCAATATTAATCAAAAACTGAGAATTTTGCCCATTAAAAAAATCTCAAAACCTATATACTGCAAAGCAAAAGAAAAATATTATTTCATTAGGGAACTTAAAATCAAATATACTGTTGGCACCGAACTCCACTACTTGTATAAGACCAGACCAAATGGTTTCCATTGAACAAAGATATAGAAATTCAATTTGAGAAAGCCAATATACAAGAATGAAGACTTGGAGTTGGAGGGGACTTTTATATGCCATCAAATCCATGTAACCATTTTACAGATAATGAAACTGAGGCTTTGAGAGGTTTAAATGATTTGTCCAAAATCTAAAAGGTAGTAAGTAGCAAGGCTGAAATTTGAACCCATATCTTCTGAGCCCCCAAAATGACACTTTCTATGATACCACAAAGCTTCACTATTTCATCACAGCACTATCTAATTATAGGCTAAAGTGATGGTACTCTTTAAACTAATAGTGACCGAAATCTACAGCAGACATAAAATCTGAATGTTTGGATCATCCATCAAAAAATATTTATCAGATACTTAAAAGGGTCTAGACAAAGAGTCTCTTCATCACTTACCAGTTCTATTTTTGTTAATCAATGAACATCAGATAGCAAGGGAGGATTTCCAGTGCTTAGAGAGGACATGGTGATGTGTGGTGACTAAAATGAAATAAGGAAAACTGAGGGATTTCTCAGAGCAAGACCAATTTATTTGCAGTGATACATATAACTGTTAAGGAAGTGGGTAAGATTGACTCTCTTGGTAAGACCAGCAACTCCCCTGAGAAGGGAAAGACCTTCTTTATTGACGCCAGGAAAGGAGGGGGTCTGGGTAGTTGGGGACTTTTACATTGACTACAGATGGGAAAAGTGGGTTGGCATTGAGGTATAGTTGATCATGCCCCTCTCTAACAATTAAGGAATGTTCATTGTTTGGGGGCATGCCTCTGTCTCTTGTAATCTTAGCAAGGAGACAAGAACCATTTGGTTTGATCTCTACCAAGAAGTGGGATCAAACCTCCCTAGAGGCACAAAGACAGGCAAGAATGTGTCTTTTGGGAGGATGGACCAGGCTAAGCTGGTCATTGGTTTTTTGTTTTTTTGTTTTAATTAATTTATTTTTTGGCTAGGCAATGGGGTTAAGTGACTTGCCCAGGGTTAGACAGCTAGTGTTATGTGTCTGAGGCCGAATTTGAACTCGGGTCCTCCTGAATCCAGGTCTGGTGCTCTATCCACTGGGCCACCTAGTTGCCCCTAAGCTGGTCATTGTTGACAGAAAACAAACAGATGTGGCAGGCTAAACTGATCGAGGCTGCAGAAAACAAGCAAATATCTCAGGGGCTAGCGGTATGGATGGAAATGTTCATTTCTACCATGCTGTTAAGCCAAGTCTGACTAGAAGTGCCACATTTTTTAGCTTAACTGAGAAATGGGACTTGGTGAAATGGGATGTAGGGTTGATTATAGAATAGAATCAATTTTTAAAGGAGACAGTATAATTTCAATTTTCTCAGATACTGGTCCCATGTGCAACATGGGGAAATCACAACAATGATGAACTAAATAGACAGCATTTGGACATATTAAATTAATTTTAGTTAGGATCCCTTTGGGATGTTGAGAAAAATAGGAAAAGACAAATTAAATCTCATGAAGTTATTAAAATGAGAACATCAAAAAAGAGAAAATATATGAAGTTCATTAGGCAAAAAAAAAAGAAGGTCACAGGGAAGTTATAGCCACAACCAAAAGAATGATATTTCTGTGTATTTGTAACAATGAAGATAAAATGATTTAGGGAATTAAAGAAAGGCCCAGGTGTCACAAGGGCTAAGATCTAGTTTCATGCTAATTGAGTTACCATGCTACCTTGAGTAAATTTCTTTCCCTTTGATATCTTACTTTAAGTCATAGATTATACTTTATTAAAATTTCGGCATACATATGCCAGCACACATTTGCTGGATTTTGTATCTGGTGTTCATTTGCATTCCTACCAATGTTAAACATCTGACATTTTGCCATGTGTCTTACTGATTAGTGAAAATCAGGGAGATGCTATTTTTGGTTCTAATAACAAATTTCAGTTAAAAGTATGACTACAGAAAGAATGGTTATAGAAATAGGTAAAATCAAGAATCGGTTACCAAGTACAGTGAAACTTAAAATCTTGCTTCATGATCTCACCATAAGTACAGAGCTATGAATTATAACCTGAGTACAAAATTGTGATCTCTTTGTTTGGGGAGCCAGGGTGAATAGGAGTTTCAAAAATATTACTGGAACAGAATTTCAAGGAAACATCATTTTCCTGGACTTTTACACCAGATGTTCAAATTTCTGATTAATTTTATGGGAGAGATGTTACCTACACATATAATCACACATATGTCCAATTAATCTCTGCCTCTACATTTTTACAGATGACAATAAGAAAAATGAGACTATTTAAGCATTCTAGCTATTTCATCCCTTCTGAATCAATGCATGCCAAATTATGCCTTCAATAAGTAACAGATTTGTGCCCACAAAAAATAAAGATTGGAATTACTTTGGTTGAGAACATTATGGTCATTCAACTTCTCTCTAAATAAAACTATACTTATATGTTAACAGACTACTGTTATTTCTGGTTTCTACATTTGAATTAACAAGATTAAAAGACAGATTCATTCCACCTATTTTCTTACACTATGATGAATTGAAATTGTAATTTCAGGAGTAAATTTCATTGTAAATGATTATTGAAATTGTAAAAGGTATGGAAGAACAGCACTTTGACTATTTGACACTGTGTTATACTGTTATCATGAAGGAGGTGTAGTGGTGGCTTTCCATGAAGGCCCAATAGAAACTGGTTTGACATATGAGTTTCATCATTTAAGCAGATTTGGTGGGATCTAATTCATATATTAAGTACATGAATATTAGATGAAATAATGAATGAATGAGACACTTGAATAGATCAGAAATTGTTGGCAACAGTTAGATGTCCAGACTCCATGGATGAAGAAAAACAAAAGGTCACTTTGATAGCTGCCAGTTCATTCCCACAGTTTCATACAATGAAAAATGCAGGACTTAGAATGATATTGAAAATGAATGAGCATGAGCTTAATGCGTGGAACAAATTACTGTATCTTAGAACAGAATGGCAATGTCTCTGCCTATTTCACCTTGCCCATTGGAAAGCCCAGAGTATACTCATATATTCTGAAAAAAAATGTGGGAGAATCAAACTCTTTGCATCTTAAAAAGTTAGCTCAATCTAATGCAGCCATTTTAACAAATAGACTACTCAATATAGCTCTTTTCACATGGAACATATATATATATATAAAATATATATATATACACACATATATATACTTAGAGTGATGTGATTTGTACATATATATCACATCACTCTAAGTATTGGTATTATAGATCTATATTCATATACAGATATGGATAGATATAAATATCTAGATATAGGTAGAAAGCCATGTATTATATATAGACATATGTATATATAGATATATGTCTTGATATATAGATAAATCAGAATTTATATATATATATATATATATATACACAAATATATGTAGACATAGATGAGAGAGAGAGAAAGGCTATGTCCCTACTATTAGCTCCACTATGTCACCTCCTACTGCACCACAGTAATACACATGATATATCACTGCATTTCCCAAACTACCCAACCCCATATATCACACAGTGCTGGGACAAAGTGGTTATTAGTTTGATTGCCTTTTTAATAACTGGTATTTAATTTTCAAAGTATTTCACATAATTGTCTCATTTGAGCTTTGTAACAACTCTGGGAGATAGCTACTTACTACACATATTTATTCCCATTTTTAAAGAGTGAGAAAACTGAGGTTCAGTGTGGTTAGGCCATTTGTCTATGATTGCATAGGCAACAAATTTCAGAGGAGGGATATACACCAAAGTCTTCCTAAGTCCTAGGCAATCTACTGACTATTCAATACTGACTATTCAATATTTCAAAATAAATACAACTTTTTATAATGAATAGAGCATTAGTGAGAATAATTGGTGAGGTTAATACCTGAATTTTTCATTTACATTTCTTAGAAAATAATCATTGGTTCTTTGATGGTTTTAAAGAATGAAAGAGGAGAAAAGCATATAAAGGCTTTGAATTTCTGGTTTTCTCCCTGATTCTGCTTTTAGCTAACTTGTAGTAGAGCCCAATGAAGGCAGCAATTGTAGACATTTCAGTCAATTGACCTGCATTTAACAGGAACCCTATCTAAGTCTGGCACTGTGCTAGGCCTAGGAGAAATGAAAACAAATACAAAGCAGCATCTGCCATCAAGGAATTATATTCTACTGGGTCAAAACAAGGTTTGCAGAGATAAAGATAGATTGATAGGTACCGATATATAGATACAGGGGTGTGTGTGTGTGTGTGTGTGTGTGTGTGTGTGTGTGTGTGTGTGTG
>NW_020954844.1:6839186-6925878 GCF_900497805.2 Vombatus ursinus
TGTGTGTGTGTGTGTGTGTGTGTGTGTGTGTGTGTGTGTGTGTGTGTAATCAATGCAATTTTGGGAACAGTGACAGACAACTGGGTGAACAAGAAAAAGCTTCTTACAGATGGGAGCATTTGACCTGGGACTGGAGGGAGCTAAAGCTGATAAGAGGCACAAGTAAAGATGGAGAGAATTTCAGGCATGGGGAAGACCTTGTGTAAAGGTTCAGAGGCAGCAGACGGACTGGCATTTGCTAAAGACAAAAGCAAGTAGAACAGTCTGGATGGTGCATAGAGTTTGGGACAGGTCTGAATATTTGAGAAGGAAAAGGATCCTTCCCAGTTGTTATTGTTCAATCATGTCTGATTCCTCATGACTCTATTTGAAGTTTTCTTGGCGAAGATGTTGGAGTGGTTTGCCATTTACTTCTCCAGCTCATGAGACAAGCGGGGTCAATTGACTTGCCCAGGGTCACATAGCCTGTGTCTGAGGCCACATTTGAACTCAGGTCTTCCTGTCTCCTGGCTAGGTGCTCTATCCACTGTGCCAGTAGCTGTCATGCCTAGAGGACTATCTTAAAGTCAAAGGACCAGAGTCATATTACAGAGCAGACGGGTAGCTGGGCAAGAGGTCTGGATATTGCCGATCTTGTATTGCTACGAGTGGCTTGGATGGCACCAATCTGAGTTGAAGATGGAATTCAGTATATTTGCCAAGCTAGCTGCCAAAGTGTTTTTACCTTCTGCAAGCATTTAATGGACGATCGAAGTTCACAATCTCAGGGGGATTTTTGATTCCTCACTCTCCTACACCCACATATCCAATCAGTTGTCATGTCTTTTGCATTCCTCAAGGACATCTCTTATCCATAAGCTGGAGAACAGAGATCAGTTAGGATCTGGCCTTTAGTAAAAGTCCAAGTGGGAGACAATGGTGATCTGTACTAATGTGGTTGTGAGTAGAGACGGGCAAATGGGGTTCTTCCTTATACTATCCTAGGAGGTCACGCTGTGCTGGACTTTCCATGCAGGATCATGGGAATGGGGAGAAGCACTCTCTATCCTCTTTTGTTCTTACTCAGTGAATAACACTGCAGTGACGAGGAATAACCCTACTGTCCCCAAAGTAAGAATCACCCTACAATCCTTCATAATTTTTAGTGCCATTTATTTTAAAATAAGTGAAACACTTAATATATCCTCATTCCATTTCACTTGTTTTGTTGTTGTTGTTTTTTACTCATTCTTCAGTTGTATCTGACTCTTTATGGCCCCATCTGGGGTTTTCTTGGCAAAGATACTGGAGTGTTTTGCCATTTCCTTCTCCAGCTCATTTTACAGATGAGGAAACTGAGGCAAACAGGGTCAAGTAATTTGCCTAGGGTCACACAACTAGTAAGTGTCTGAAGCCAAATCTGAATTTAGGTCCTCCTGCCTCCAGTTCTAGTGCTCTACCAACTGTGCCACCTACCTGTCCTGTCACTTGTTAAGTGTACCGGCTGCACTGACCTTGTGTCGGCCGCGCCGACCCTCTCCTCCTATAAGGAGCAGGCTACCAGAGTCATACTCACTTCTGAGTCTTCGGTCCTCAGCCGGATAAACACACAGAGACGAGCCATCGGGAGGCGCCAACACCAGAGCTTTATTCAGAGGCCATCACAGCAAGCCCAAGCAGCAAGGCCAGAGCAACAGAGCAGGAGCCAAGAGAGAGAGTGCGTGATCTGACCACGCTCGTTCCTAAGTACCTACCTAGCCCCTCCTCCCCAGCCCGCTTACTAGCCAATGATTGTAGGGTCAGATACCGGAAGGGGCTGTCTGAGTTTAGCACACCAAGGGAGAGGGAGTGACATAGGAGGCTAGGACTGGATACAGGAAAGAGGTGTCTGGGATTAGCGCATAGACAGAGTACGTGACCTAGGAAGTCAGACTCAGATACTGGGAGGAGGCGTCTGGGGTCAGTGCTACACAAAGGGACCCAGGAAGTCAGGAAGGTCACAAGATGGAGGCGTCTGGGGTTGACGTTGCATATAGGGAGGGGACTAAGCAAAGGGAACTCAGTCCTCTGCCGTTCCACTCCCAAGTGGCACCGCCCCTTGCCTCAGGAGCTCAAGCTCCAGCTACTTCCTTGCACCCAGCTTATCTCACATAGCACTGCCCACTGCCTCAGGGCTTCTCCGTACCCAGCCCATCCCAGTTCACCACGACTCCGCCTGCCACAGCCCCTGCCTCGATTTCCAAAATACCCAGATCTTACCCTACTCTTGCCACAGCGCCCAACTGGCAACTGCCAACATCAGACAGTCCCTCACAGTTAAGCCTGCAAAAAATGGCCATGATGTGTCACCTTCCTCATATGGTATGTACCACCACCATCCTCCAATGCATCTTCTCATGCAAAAACAAAAACGACTAATCTTCCAAGGGAGGGTGGTCTTTACCACTTGATCCCATATGCAATAGAGAGATCACAACATGATGAACAGAGGAGATACTATTAGGACACAGGGAATGAGCTTAAATTGATTTGGAATTTCTTTTTGGATAGTAATTAGAAGAAAAATGGTTGACATAGCTAAGTTCTAATCCAGAAAGGCCTGGGTTCAAATACTGCACTGGTGGAGGGAATTTCTATACTTGGAAGCTCCTTATACCAATGAAATCACAGATTCAGTCCCTCTCCCCACTGAGAAAAAAAATAAGAACAAATCAAATTTCATGAAGCTTTTAAAAAGGTAAGAGTAACGTTAGAGAAAATATGTGACGTCCATTAGGTAAAAATAAACAAGGCCACATGCAGATAGAAATTACACACACACGTATGTACACATATATATACATACACGCATGTATGTGTGTTCGTTTGTATATGTGTGTATGCCTGTACATACACACACACAGTGCCACGTAGAAAGCAACGATCATTCTGTTCACTCACATGCAGGAAGGAAGCCGGACTTAGTGAACTCGATAATGGCCCCAACCTCATTTTAGGCTAGTTGATTTCATACATTATCTTGGGTAAATTTATTTGCTCTTGATGCCTTACTTTTAAGTCATGGATTCCATTTAAAGTTTTGGCACACATGAACCAGCACACATTGGTTGGATTCTATATGTTGTGTTCATTTACTTTCTTGCCAATTCCAAACATCTGATATATTGTTAGGAGTCTTAATAACAGTGAAAGCCAGTGAGATGCTCTTTTTGGCCACCTCTACATTTCACAGGCAAAAAAACCAAAGCATACTCAGAAAGAGATGTAATTGGGCTAAAACGGAGACCCCCTCACTGAGTAAGCAGAGGACCTGAGTTCAAATCACCTCTGACATTTGCTATCTTTGTCACCTTGGGAAAGTCACTTGATCTCCCTGGCCTCAGTTTCCCATAAAACACAAAACTGGCCCAGGTAGCCTCTGAGTTCCCTCCTAGTTCTCAATGTAGAATTCAATGATTTTCAAGACTATTGGCAAAATGATGATAAAACAGAGGAGTAGATTTGAGCCACTTTCATATAGTCAACTTACAAGAGTATCAAATTTTCTCTACCATATCATCAATTGTCAATAGTGACAGACACCACATCTCTTCTTGGGGTTTAACTAGGCAGGATTCACTTATTAATGAATTCACTTATTCCTGAGTTCAAATCCAGCCTCAAACACTTACTAGCTCTGTGACTTTGGGCAAGTCACTTAACCCTGTTTGCCTCAGTTTCTTCATCTATAAAATAAACTACAGAAGGAAATGCTGAGCCACTCCAGTATCTTTGCCACAGAAAGCCCAAAAGGTGTCACGAAGAGATGAACATGACTAGATAAACAACTAAACAAACATTCACTTTAGTTCTAAAGAAACAAAAATTGTCATTCAGACAAAAAACCCAGTAAAGGGCCGCCAACAATTATTCATAACACTATATAGAGAACAATTAAAGCAAAGACTCTGTATATGTATATTCTTTAAATAAGAAGAATGAAGGGAAGAAAGAAAAATAGCAAAATAATATTCTTCATTCCAAATGTAAGTCAAAGAGAATGGTCCATGCCTAATTACTATGTCAGTTGAATCTGTACCGAGTCTATCAGATTGAATGTTCTACACTGAGAAGAAAAATAATAAAATTGTTTATTTTACTTCATTTCTTATCACTCACATTAGGACCTTGGAAAATAGCAATGTTTTATAAAAATAATTTTCTTTAGAATCATGACACAAAAGGATTGATGTTTTAGCATCAATCAAGACCATATCATTTTTGACTTGTAACTATCCAGGGCTAAGAGTCCATCACTTACCATAAATAAGCAGAGTACAGAAACCAAGGCTTACCTAAGAAGCAAAATTACTTTTTCATTTGATTCACTTATTTCCACATGGCAAAACTATCTTGCCTGCATCCTTGAAATTATCTGTAGTATTATATAATTTATCTAGATGTGCTTTCTCAACCATATAGAAAAAGAAAAAGGTATCAAGCTGAAGGGGATGAGTCCCCCCCGCCCCATGTGTATAAATGAATGTACATACATATTTGAGACCAATTGAAATATGTCCAAAAATCTTCCACACAGCATAGTTAAAGCAGGCATCCCAGGGATGATATTGATGAAAAACTAGAAAAATCAGCATATAATATTCAGATCATAAAAGCGTTTTCTCTACTCACCTGTCTCTCCTCCCACCCACTTTTTTTTTGCTTTTTGGTGAGGTAATCAGGGTTAAGTGACTTGCCCAGGGTCACACAGCTAGTAAATGTTAACTGTCTGAGGCCAGATTTGAACTCAGGTCTTCCTGACTCCAAGGCCAGAGCTTTATCTACTGAACCACCTCAGCTGCCCCCCCCACCCACTTTTCAACCAAACACTGCTATTAAACAAGGAAAGAAGTGATGATCAAAACACATCAGCTGAATTTCCCCAACAGTACAGTTTATTGTATCATGACATTTAAAAAGTCGGAGAGACAATTTCTGGGTAATTTAATCATTGTATTAATAAGGACAGCATGTTTATTAATAAAAGCATGGTCATTTGACTGTCTCTCTTAGACCAAAGGCCCCTAATGGTGGTGGGCTCACAGTTTATATGCCCTGGGAAGAGCAGGTGCTCTTTAGAGTGGCAATCAACACTGATTGGCTAACAATGAATGAGAAAATGAATATTACAATGAGAGGTTGGGCTATGTTACAATGAGGGCCTTGGGGTACATGACTTGGGTCACCCAAATCTCCATCAAAGGGGATTTCTCAGTTTCCACATCAGCTGTCTGACAAAAGGGAGAATCAACGCTTCCCAGAACTGTCTGAGCAAACACAATGAGTAGGAATGCACCCATTCACCCAAACTTAGAATTTCCTTTGCTGTCTGATTAGATAGAAAAGGGGGGAAACTTTTGTCCTAATACAATAATCAGTAATTAAATAAATGAGAGAAATGATAATTTCTGAAGAGTCAGGTAAAAGAGATAACAACATGTTAATGTATGTGTGTATACATTTTATATGTGCATATATATACATAAATATATAATATATACACATGCACACATATATGTGCGTGCATACACACATACACTCTTACCTCTTTTATGAAGCGGAACATTTTCCCTAATAGAGACTCACCAAAACCTAGCTGAAGATTGACCACACCCTGGTGGCTTGTAAAACAAACAAATATCTTATCAGGTCTGGAGAGCCTTCAAGTAACAGCTATGAATTATCCTCTCTGGCATCAAAGACAACCACCTATGAAGGAAGACATTCCTCTTTGCCTTTTCCTTTGTATTTCCAACAGATGGCAGCAAGGAGGGGAGAAGATTACTCTCTGCACCTTCCCCATCAGCTAGAGTATCTTGCAGTGGGCCTATTTACCATGCACCCAACAGGTAGCAGACCTAGAGAGACTAGGACACAGTGGGGGCAGCTCTGAGGATTGTGACCCCTGGCTGAAGAGAAGAGGGTCAGCTATTGATTCATGTGAATTAGCCCTGGCAGTCAAGAGTAGAGCAAAGAGTCAAAGGCCTTGGCAGGCAAATCCAGAAACGTGCCTACTAGAAATGCCTGATTAATAAAAGTAGATTGTTGTGAACTCCCAAGTTTAGACTCCCTGCTTTCACTATCTCACCATCTAATCTAGCCTCCACATTACTGCAAAATTCAAATTCCTAAATTGTAGTTCTGGCCACACCACTCCCCTGTTTAAGAAGCCTCATGCTCACCACTGCCTTTAGGATAAACTAGAAACTGCTCTGTTTCTGGTGTAAATCTCCTCACAGTCTGATTCCAGTCCCAGCTTCCTATTTGACTTGTTACTCCCAGTAACAACTACTCGAATCTCAGCTACAATGGCCCTTTTCCTGTTCCTCATTCATTTTCCTTCCAGGTGCCTCTATATAGGCTGGAATGTTCTTCCTCCTAATCTCCACCTCAAACAATCCCTAAACTTCTTAAAAACCATGACTCCAATGTCACCTCCTACAGGAGGCTCATCTTGATTGACTATATTCTAAGGGTTTTCAGTCCTCCCTCCAAAAAACAAAACAAAACAAAACCAAAAAAAAAGCTTGCATTTACCAAGCACGCTTCTGTATAAGCTTTTTATGATCCTGCTCCTTTACCTAGTGGAATGTAAAATGCTTGAAGGCAGGAACTGCTTCATTTTTTGTCTTTCTAACACTTACAAAAGAGCCTGGCACAGAGTTAGTTTTCAATAAATAGTTGCTGAATTGAACTGAATTTTAGAGAATAGTAATGCATAAACACTAATTAGTAACATCAAGACCAGAGCTCAGTATTTGAAGTCTACGAATATTCTAAGTGTAATATTCTAATATTATGCTAAGTCTAAAGCCCGGTCTGTCATACTTGCTCCTGGATATCTTTTGGGGTCCAGAGAAGTCCAGTAAGATTCCAAGACCATTAGGCATTGATAAGGCTAATTAGAGTATAGTGGATGGTATCCTATAAGAGCCTTTTATCATCATCAGATAAGTGAATGAGGTTGCATATTCAGCTATGATCCCCTAACCAATTTTAGTCAGGCATACTCAGGAATGCACCAAGGAACTTGGATTTAAATTTTAGAATAAGCTTCTGCTCCCTTCAGAAACTGCTTTCATTTCCATAGATGCTGTCATCTAAACTGCTTGAGAGTCATTCTAAAACTGTTATATGCTAATTACTGTGCTCAGGAGTTAAACACACGTACATATACCAGAGATCATGAGCAGCTTCGCACAGTCAGCATTTGCCATCAAGTGGGAATCATCCTTAGAAGCAATGAAACCATATATAAACTTCACCAGGGAAAACTCTGCCTACAGCTAGAGATCTGAACCTACTAAAATCAAAGTTTTTATTCGCCTGATTATGCTATCACAGACCAGGGCAGCTAGGTAGTGCAGTGGATAGAGCACTGGGTTTGGAATCAAAAAGATTCATCTTTCTGAGTTCAAATCTGGCCTCAGATGTTTACTAGCTGTGAGACCTCAGGCAAGTCACTTTGAAGGGGTTGGAATCTGAGCCCCAGAAAGGAAAAACTCTGACCCCAGACCATTTCCCACCCTTGGTAATTCTATTACCTCAAGGACTCTGTACTTTCCCATAGGGCCAAATCTCTGGCGTTCCCCTGAGGCTATGGTCCCATCAACTGGTCTTTCATTGTGGCTACCCCCAATCTCCCCTCTATTGTCTTGCCTCCCTATGGCCCCAGGCCACTTCCCACCCTTGGTCCCACCTAGGCTCCATTTCCCATCCTTGAGAATTCTATTACCTCGTGGACTACTTGGCCACTCACCCATGGTCTTTCTGTATATAAGGTCCATCTTGTCTCCATTAAGATGCTCAGATTTTTACAAACTAGCCAATAGCCCACAGATGCTCAGACTCCTTAAGAGTCTAGCTAATATGGCAAATCTTCAATAAACTTTGTTTTCGGATGCAAGAAGGCTTGGGTCGAATTCTTTCGGGCAGGACCCGGGTATCGTGATTTTGGGGTGCCAGGACCCCTAATCTCTAGACCGCATCAACTTAACCCTGTTTGCCTCAGTTTCTTCATCTGTAAAATGAACTGGAGAAGGAAATGACAAACCACTCCAGTATATTTGCGAATAAAACCCCAAATGGGGTCAGCAAGAGTTGAACATGACCGAAATGACCAAACAACAAAAATCACAACAAAAATGACAGATGTCATGCAGCCACAGAAAAATCCTATTCAAAAGGAGATTCTGCCACTAATCAGGGAACTAAATGGTACCTATGGCACTGGAATGAAGCAGCAACTGATTCTCCAACAATGCTAATACACATGGCTTAACTCACTGCAAATAATGCTATCTTTGAAGACAAGAGAAAAACAATTGTAAGAGTTAATGACAAAAGTGCCCGCCTTCAGTCACTTATACATAGAAAGAAAATAATTCAATATTTAGATATCTGAATTCAAATGAACCCACTCAGAAGTCCACCAGTTTACCACTAAAAGGGCACTTACCAAACAGGTCCTTTAGACAAATAGAAAGGTGGAGGGGCGGTAAATGTAGTGAATGATGTTTATCATTTTCGAATGTAAAATACCACTAGGGACTTGTACCCCAGGGCTTTAACTTCTGCCACTTTTCGAGTTTACTTATCACATTCTATCTGTTCCCAGATTTTGAAACAATGAGCTTTTCAAGGATAATCACCCAGGGCCAAAGGTAGAAAGAGAATGACTGCATAAATTAAAAGAAATAGCTCCATCCCGATGCCCCAAATTGCCTTTAAGGGCAAGGATGTTAGAATTGTGAAAAGAAGGTCCAAAGGTAAGGAGTAATTGTATTCTAATATATGTATGAGGAGATATCAGAATTACAGCCATAAATGTGACCTGATCTTCATTTCCATGGAGAAGAAAGCAAGAGGAAATGAGCTTAAATGGCAGTATTGGAGATTTGGGCCAGATATAAGGAAGACTTTTTCTGACTCTGAGAGTTGTCCCAGCTACAGCTTGAAGAATTTCCTTCCCTGGAGATCTAAAAGAATAGACCAGATACCAATCCTTCTCGAATGACATCCTGGCACTGCCCAGAAAGACACAGGTGAACTCAAATGCTCTTTGAGCTCCCTCCCTATTTTAGTCCAGCACAGGTCACTAATAAGGATGTTAGTGTTGGCTTTCCAGTATGTCTTGCTCTGCAAGCTAAACTGAGGATCCCAATAACTGCCAGTCAATGAGGAAAGATGATATCTTGTGGACCTTCGCCCTCTCAGCAATCATTTGACAGAGTAGTGAATTTGTATCTCACTCGGTAGGGACCTGAGAGACAATGAAGACGTTTACATATCGGGTAACAAAATTACATTAGATTCGTTGACTTACAAATAACACTATTGATTCATATTGAGCTTGTAGATCACTAAGATAACCAGAAATTTTTCAGATAAATTGTCATTTATTCACAGCCTCTCTAACAATATATGTGTGTATGTATGTGCGTATGTGTGCATAGGTGTATATGCATGTATACATACATACGTGTATATTTTGTGTGTGCATGTGTGTACATAAGTGTATGTGTATACTGTGCGTGTGTGTACGCATATACACATACATGTGCATTTTGTATATGCATGTATATGTATATATGTATACACATATGTGTATTGTATTGTGCGCACACACACATACACACACACACGTGGGCAACTAGGTGGCGCAATGGATAGAGTACCAGGCCTGGAGTCAGGACGACTCAACTTCCTGAGTTCAAATCTGACTCAGACACTCACTAGCTGTGTGACCCTGGGCAAATCCTTGACTCTGTTTGACTCAGTTTCCCTATCTGTAAAAGTGAGCTGGAGAAGAAAACAGCAATCCACTCAACAGTCTTTGCAAAGAAAACCTCAGATGGGGTCACAAAGGGACCATACTAAAAAATGACTGAAAAACAGCATATATGCATATATGTGTCAACACACATTCATATGTATATGCATATATGTATACAATCTAATTAGACTCAGTCCAACAGTGTAGCTCATAAAGATCTTTCTGAATACTAATTTTGTAATTCAGTTTGTTAGCAATCCCTTGCAGCTTTGTGTTACCCTCCAAATCTAAAAGCATGCCCTTATATGCCTTTATCTAAGTCAACAATAGGAAAATTAAATAGCACAGAACTAAATTGAGATTCCTGGGTCACTCCATTGTATCCCCCACTTCACATCTGTTGCTGTGCCTGGTTTCAGCTGCAGGGAATAAGATGCCCCTACCAGGTTAAGCTCATCACCAGGCTACTTATTTAAGCCTTGACTGACACCATTTCTTTCAGCCTCCTCTCCCCTCTGACTGGAGGGCTGGAAGGTAGAGTAGCAAATTCCTCCTTCTTTTACACAGGGCAGAAACTGGATGTTTCTTCAGCTCATTCCACATATGCTGCCTTTCAACTCCAAGGGAACAAGATGCCCCAGCTAAGTACTCGCAGTCCTCACCTCCTTCTTGCCTCCTTTTATGTGTAGTCTCCACCCATTAGATTGTAAATGCCTTATAGACAAAAGCCTGTCTTTCTTTTCATTCATTGTAGCCTCACATTTAGCAAGTGCTTAGTGAATGTTTATTGGATTGATCAGTAGATAACAGAGGATTCTTCATAAGAACTTTGGGGGTCTGGCCAGTCAATGAGGTCTGAATCCCTGAGATTTCTATAATCTAGCCAATGTTTCTCCCTCTTTTCAAAGCAGCATGACAGATTGTTCAAATGCTTTATGAAAATCTAGATAAACAATACATACAACAATTCCCTGACTTAAGTAACACATTAGGAGGTCATGGATTTTGTGTTTGGGGGGGGGGGGGGGGGGGGGGGGTGGCAAGGGAACTCTCTTTACCAAAGGAGATCAAAAGTTGTTCAGTATTTCAGTCCTAGAAAGTTGTACCAGGATCAGCCAAAGAAATTAAATTACTTAACCATAGTCATGCACTTAGACTCCAAATCCAGCGCCATACTGAAGGAATTTGGCTCCCATTTTTGACCTTTTGATATGCACCTTTCTTCCCTGGCCCTGAAAAGAACCTGGCTCCTGAATGTCTCTCTTTAGCTCCATTTGAAAGTGAACTTCCCCCCTTTCCAGTTCCCTTCATTATCTATTCTCATTGTCTGTTCAAATCTCTCAGACCTTCCAAACACCTGGACCTTTTCTCTCAACCACCTCCCCCCTTCAACTGGCCTTGCATTGTGGCTACACCCAATCTCCCTTCCATTGTTTTACTCTCTTGTGGCCCCTGGCCATTTCCCACCCTTAATCCTAACTAGAAGCCATGAGGTCCAGGAGTTCTGTTCAACCCAGCCTGCTAGCCACTCCCATCCAGACCTCCCTAAACCCTTCCTCCCATCACTCCAAACTACTTGGCCTCTCTTAGATCCCTCCCACAGTCTTTCTGTACTTAAGATTCACTTTAGCCCTCATTCAGATGCTGACCTTTCCTCACCCCCCTCATCCTTAACTAGCATCACCTACCCTGACCACCTTAGCCCCCATTTAGATCACTGATGTTTGGGTTCCTTGGGAGTCTGGCCTATATGCTTTATCTTTAAAAAACTTTTTCTCTGGCTGGAAGAAGATTTGGGTTGAATTCATTCAGGTAAACTCGGCATTGCGATCTTGGGGTTCAGCACCCTAAAACCCCTAAACCTCTCCAATACTGCCTCTCTACCAGCCTAGTAACACTGTAAAAACAAACACAAATAAATAAATTATCATACTATGAATTGTTCTTAATGAAGTCATAATAAATAGTAAAATTATCATAAAGTATATAATGATGACAGCTAGCATTTATATAGCACTCTAAGGTTTGTAAAATGCTTTTACAAACATTTTCTCATTTCATCGTAACACAACAACCCTGGGAAGTTGGTGCTATATTATTATCTACACTTTATAGATAAAGAATCTAGAGCTACTCTCTAACTGAGATTAAGTGACTTGCCTAGGGCCACATAACTAGGAAGTGTCAGACCGGATTTGAACTCAGGTGTTCTTGATGCTAGGTGCAGCAGTATAGCCACTGCTACCTAGAAAACCTAGCTGCCTCCTTGTGTATGTGTGGCTAAGTATTTCACTATTTTCCTACTTCCGCAGTACCAGCTCCAGATGAAAGTTTCCATCTATTGTTTTTCAGAGCAAGAAGAAGCTATTATTTTTCTCAAGGTCATCCGCTTCAGAGGATGCTTAAGAATTATAGAAGGTTATGCTATTTCTTTGCTTTTTTCCAATTGTAGTCTTGAAATAATGTGCCACATTTCCCTTCACAGATACTAAGAAGTAAAGTTTCATAATGTATTATGTGATACAATAAATGGAAAATCCAAGTAGGAGATGAAAGATTTGGATTCTGGCTCCTGATCAACCACACTTGGTACAGCGCGTGGAATATTTGATTTGAAGACTGCTGATCGCACTTCCACGTACTAATTGGGAGCGCATCACCAACCCAAAGTCTGCCCTCCTGCACTATAAGATTAGGACAGCAATCGTCCAGCAGCCTGCCTCTTGGAGTTGCTAGGTAGAAATAGACTTTGGGAACCTTCAAGTTCTACAAACTTGAGTTGTTGTCCCAGAAAAGTTGCTTAAAGGGTCCAGTAGTATCTTTCAGTGCAAGGCTGGTCCAAAAATCAGTAGATATCCTCAGTCCACACCTTTGCACAGACTGCTTTCCCCACTCACTCCCCCTGAACCATGCCAAGAGTACTCTGCCCCTTCACCCGCTTCTCAGTTTCCATGGCTTCTTCATGACTTCAACTCCTATCAGACCTTCTGCAGGAGGCCGATCCTAGCCCCTCAGCCCAGCTCATGCTTTCCCTCCGAGCTTACCTTCCATGGACCCTGCATACATTAGGCATGTACAGAGCTATTTACATGTTGTCTTCCCAATTAGAATGAGAGTTCCATGAGAGCTGGGACCATGTTTTTGCTTTTTTTGTTGTATCTCTCCTGCTCAGTTACAGGCACTTAAAATGCTTGTTAATTAGCTAATTAGATCCTATGGCACTTTCCATGGCTGGGTCAGAACTATTTTCTTAGATTTTAAGAACGTGTCTTGTTTCTATTTGAGGAAAAGGGGAATGGAAGAACTTAAACATTATTCCTAGCCTAATATGAAAGGTTGTTTGTGACACACATAGAAGTAAAATCTGAGTAAAAAAGAGCAAATATCTTCAAGCTATTTTATTGACAAATGAATTTTCAATGGCCCTTTATATCTTATTTACCCTAAATATCCTCGAGGGAGATTTTTCCATCAATCAATACAACACAGCATTCAAAGATTTCTTCAGACTGTGTTATCAGTGTTAGCGATCTCTTGTCTTCACTGTTTAGGAAATCTCCATCTTTTTTTTTTCATTGTGGTTTTCATGATTACAAGTTTATTTTTATTTCCTACCATACAGCATTGTTCAGTCATTTCAGTTGTGACTGACTCTTTGCGACCCTATTTGGGGTTTTCTTGGCAAAGATACTGGAGTGATTTGTCGTGAAGAAACGGAGGCAAATAGGGGGAAGTGGCTTGTCCGGGGCCATACTGCTAGTAAATCTTCTGGTCACTTTTGAACTTAGCCCTTCCTGACTCCAGGCCCAGTGCTCTATCCACTGGGTCACCTAGCTACCCTTCAAAGGGCAAGGGAAGGGAGCATCTGGCTTTATGACAATGACCCTGTTTCATTTGCAACAATTACATAGCTTGGCCCTTCCTCTGAAAATCTGCAATATTTTAATCTGAGCATAAAATAAACTTTTGCATCAGTTGCTATCTCTTATAAGGGAGAGTTAGAAGATCGATCTTAACTACTCTTTCTGCATGGGAAAATAAATTTGAAGTTGGAAAGTACCTTGAAGGTCAGCTCTAATCTCCTCATTTAAGAGATGAGGAAACTTGAAGACAGAGGAGAGTTAAGTGACTCGCCCAAGGTCAAACAACAGAGATAAGAATCAAATTAACAGCCCCTTTCCCCAGCACTCCACGGCCTCCCACGGAATAATTCTGCACTATTATAGATACATGTTGAAACAGTTAAAAACAAATACAGCTATAATAACAGAATACAGACCTATCCTCACAATTACAATTCCTATTTTATATTTACTTTATTGACTCAGTCTAACATGTTACCAGGGCTCCAACTTCTTTATTGTTTCAGTTCTTACTGGGTTTTTTAAACCTTTTTATTTTTTTTTTTAATTTTTAGGCAATTGGGGTTAAGTGACTTGCCCAGGGTCACACAGGTAGTAAGTGTCAAGTGTTTGGTCTGAGGCTAGATTTGAACTCAGGTCCTCCTGACTTCAGGGCTGGTACTCTATCCACTGCGCCACCTAGCCGCACCCTTTTTTAAAATTTATTTTTAATTAATTTATTTATTTTTAGTTTCAACAATCACTTCCATAAACTTTTAAGTTTTAAATTTTCTCCCCCTCCCTCCCCACCTCCCTCCTCAATGTTCTTACTGTTTAAGACAATCAACATCAGTCAAATTTCCCTCCACAAGTTCTAAAGCTAAAGCATCCTTGTGTTCACTTGCATCTTCTCAGTTTGGGAATGTATAAGGAATTGTTGTTTCCTCCTCTGACCACCTAACACCTTCAGGCCCTAACCTCAGTCAAATGTATCTCAAAAAGGGGACTACAGAGGGATGCTAGTGGGAACTGAAACCCTGACTCTGATAATGTCCAAAATTCAAGTTTGGAGGATATGGTAGGAGGCAGGAGAGGACAGAAGTGTACAAAGATACACGTACTGTTACACTAATTTAATGAGAGTTTTTGATAATTTACCAAGAACGATTAAACACTGACACCCTAAATATTAGCACCATGTTGGCCATATTACATTTAAATATTTCTTTAACTACTCATTTTACAGATATATCAAAATGAAACATGTCATTGCCAACTACAACAACAAAAATACCTTCAGATAACTCATTTCTTTCTTCAAATATCAAAACCTTATTTGTTCCAATCTAGGGTTTTACAAATAGAAGATCTTCAGTCTCAACTGTCACTTTCAAATAATATATGCACAGAAGAAAAACCATTTTATAGGAAGGGGATGTGGATGCAATGTTGAGTATTCCTTATTGTTGCGGTCAACTGGACAGAGAGACGTCAGTATGAACAATCTGATGAAATGAGAATTACATACCAGGAGCTTAGTGCCATCTCTGATTGCCTATTCATAATCAAATTCTTTCAAACATGAGTCAGGTTAAAGGAAATTTGACCTAATGTAGTTAAGGGACAAGAAATAAGGAAAGTTAAATTTCACCTTGTTGTTATATAATTCTTTTGATACCTCAGTTGCCTCATCTGGAAAAATGAGGACGTTAAAGCCTACAAAGCCTGGGTTCTAGTGTGTACACCTGTCATACACTGGCTGTGTGACTTCTAATTCTCTAAGCCTATAAAGAGCATAATGGTTGTTGAGTTACACAGATGGGGGAGTAGGGGGGCTGTTTTCTCTACCAAGAGTTCCCTAAACCAATGAAATCAATGAAAACAAAATGAGTCATGATATAAAAATGCACAATTTAAATATCAAAATTGAATTTTTTTTTAAGCTCAGAGGATCTCAGATTCCCAGAGAGGTTCAGGAAGAGTCAATATGACATCCAACAAAGTCATAGTTTCCTTTCATTATTCCAAAGGAATAGGAAGCAAACATAACGGAACAGAAAATCATGCACAAAATACTAAAAGGTAAACTCTACCCCTCTACTCCTGGCTCCCTAGTTCAATCACATTGATCAATCCACGCCTCTACCTACTGGTTTTGGCTCATTCGTATACTAATATCACCTCCAGGCTCCAGCAGGAAGTATAACTTGTCATTGTTCGGTGTTCATCAACTCATTATTCAATAATGAGCACCATTCCTGCTGCAAGGTTACCTAGATTCTAGGCCCTCATTAGTCCTGTTCATTGACTTTGGTTTCTAACCAGTCACTGCACACTCTGATTGTGTCCCTGATTTCTTGCTTCTGGGCCTCCTAACTTGGCCTCTTGATCTTCCTCAGACTCTGGATCCTGACTGGGCCTATGATACTATTAACCCTGCCTTGGCTGGCATCTTCCCTGGACTGATGAGACTTCTATAGGCTCTCTTTGACTTCTGACCCTTTGACATCTGGCACCTGCTAGCCCTCTTCTTTCTAACTAAATTCTCAGCTCTCCCTCTGTTCCTGCTATATTTTCAGTATGACAGAACACTGTGACCTTATTGTGGACTTTTGGGGTCCACAGATAACGGGATATCACAGATCTTATCTTGCAGATGCTGTTGGTTAAGCTGTTAAGAGTTGTATTCCTGATGAAAGCAACTAGGAGTAGCTACGTGGTACTGGAGTCAGGAAGATGTCTCTTTCTGAGTTCAAATCTGGCCTCACATACTTGCTATCTGTGTGACCCTGGGCAAGTCATTTAATCCTGTTTGCCACAGTTTCCTCATCTGTAAAATAAGCTGGGGAATGAAATGGCAAACTGCTCCAGTATCTTTGCCAAGAAAACCCCAAAGGGGTCACAAAGAGTCAGATGTGACTAAACAACAACTGATAGAAGAGAGACATCAGTCTGTTAAAGGCTGCCACTTTTATCCAATGATTCCTTTCACCTGAGACTCTGCCACCCAGACCTGGCATACTCTCAACCCTACTGGGTTTCTTAGTGCCCGGATGCTTACTGAGTCTCCTCTTTCTATTTCATATGAACTTTAGAAATCAATTTTATTTCTGTCCCCTGGGTACTAAAAATTCAATTCTCCTAAAAGTATATTAGAGATCAGGAAATGTGTTGTTTTCTCTTGTTTTGGGTCTGTGTGGGGGGACCCTAAAAATAACCTCTAAATTCCAAAAATCACATCCTATTCTTCCTGAATCACTGAAACATCACTAAGCTATCTGTGTCTAGTGAATTACCTACCCAACACTGCCCTTTCTCCTTCATCCCCCTCCTCCTCTTCTTCTCTCTCTCTCTCTGTCTCTCTCTTTCCTCTGTCTCTCTCTGTCTCTCTCTCTGTGTCTCTCTGTGCCTCTCTCTCTCTCTGTCTGTCTCTGTCTGTCTGTCTCTGTCTGTCTCTGTGTGTCTCTCTCTCTCTCTCTCTCTCTCTCTCTCTCTCTCTCTCTCTCTCTCTCTCTCCCCCCTTCCTGAATTCCTGAATTATTGCAGTTCTTCACTTGTCTCTTTCTCTTTCTTTCACCAGAAGGGGAAAAAAAAAACCTCATGACTATATCAAAACTATGGTAACTGCCCCAAGGTTTCGAAATCCCACAAAATCTTACTCCTCAATGAGTTTCAGAGGCTTCTTTTGGCCATCCTAGATTAATTTTTGCTTCTTCTCCTGAACCAAGGTAAGGATATTTTCAGCAGGTATCCTTAAGCCAGACAAACTAATTTGTTTGTCTAAGTAGCACCAGCCTTGCCATGAATTCCAGAAGGTGAGGAACAGGGACAGAATTGACAGAAATCGTCGGACTTGACATCTGGCTTCCCTATCAGCCGACTTCATTTAGTTGAACAGTGAGTCATGGCCCTTCTTAGACAGCCCTGTCCTGTTGCCACCAAAGTTCTTTAATCAAAGGTGTCATCTTACTTCTTCAATTTTTAACGAAGGGATCTTTACTGGAGATGGTCCTTGCTCTTAATTTTCTTACTTCTAAACTTACATTAAATTCAAACCTGTACATAGCTCCAAAGAAATCATACAAACTAAATATTTCATTAGAATCCAATTAAAGAAAATGGAAAACATTTCTATATGGGTATGTACAAAGCAGTCAACTATTACCCAAATTCTATTAAACTACCAAGAGATCTTAACTGTTACCTTAAAGAGTTGGCACCTTGAGGAAAATCACTAGAGAAAGAGTTCAATCAAAAAGCAGTCAGTCATCATTCATTTATTAAGAATTTACTATATTTACTATTTCTGCCCTCAAGGAGCTCACATTCTAATAGGGGAGCTAATATGACTATGCACACATATGGTATATAAGGTGAAAAAGGGATGTGTTTTTAGAGGGAAAGTACTAGGGAGTACGAAAAGGGGGTGGACCAGGAAACTCCCCCTGCAGGAGGTGATATTTGAGCTGAGTCTTGAAAGTGAGAGACTCCATCCAACTAGAAAAGCTTACTTCTCTTTAGAATAGAATTTAATCTAAGTGAATTCTTGTTTGTTGTTTATGTCACTTTAATATTAATTTTATTAATTCATTTATTTTTAATTTTCAACATTCACTTCCACAAGATTATGAATTCCAAATTTTCTCCCCATCTCATTCTTCCCCCCACCCCAATGAGGTATGCATTCTGAATACCCCTTCCCCTAATATTCCTCCCTTCTATCTCCCCCCGCTTCTCTTATCCCCTTCTCCTTCTATCTTCCTGTAGGGTGGGATAGATTTCTATACCCCATTGCCTGTATATCTTATTTCCCAGTTGTAGGTGAAAACAATTTTTCACATTTGTTTTTAAAACTTTAGGGTCCAAATTTTCTCCCTTCCTCCCTCCAAACCCACCCTCATTGAGAAAGCAAGCAGGTCAATACAGGTTATACATGTGTAGTCATGCAAAACACTTCCATAGTAGGCATGTCATGAAAAGCTAACTATATTTCCCTTCATCCTATCCAGCCCCCCATTAATTCTATTCTCTCTTTTGACCCTGTCCTTCCTCAGAAGTGTTTGCTTCTGATTACCCCCTCCCCCAATCTGCCCTCCCCTCTATCATCTCCCCACTCTCCTATCTCCTTCCCCCCAATTTTCCTGTAGGGTAAGATAGATTTCCATAGCTAATTAAGTGTGTATGTTATTCCCTCCTTAAGCCAAATCTGATGAGAATAAGATTCACTCATTCCCTCTCACCTTCCCCCCACCTCCCCTCCACTGTAAAAGCTTTTTCTTGTTTGTTTTATGAGAGAACTTACCCCATTCTACCTCTCCTTTCTCCTCCCAGTATAATCCTCTCTCACTCCTTAATATTATTCTCCAGATATCACCCCTTCATCTTCAACTCACCCTGTGCCCTCTATCTATCTATCTATCTATCTATCTATCTATCTATCTATCTATCTATCTATCTATCTATCTATCTATCTATTTTTCCTTCTAACTACCTGAATACTGACAAAGGTCTCATGAGTTACATATTTCATCTTTCCATGCAGGAATGTAAACAGTTCAATCTTAACAAGCTCCTTATGATTTCTCTTTCCTGTTTTCCTCTTCATGCTTCTCTTGAGTCTTGTATTTGAAAATCGAATTTTCTATTCAGCTCTGGTCTTTTTATCAAGAATGCTTGAAAGTCCTCTATTTCACTGAATATCAATTTTTTTCCTCCGAAGGATTATACTCAGTTTTACTGAGTAGGTGATTCTTGGCTATATTCCTATTTCCTTTGCCCTCTGGAATATCATATTCCAAGCCCTATGGTCCCTTAGTATAGAAGCTGCTAAATCTTGTGTTATTCTGATTGTGCTTCCACAATACTTGAATTATTTCTTTCTGGCTGTTTGCAATATTTTCTCCTTGACCTGGGAACTCTGGAATTTGGCTACAATATTCCTAAGAGTTTTCCTTTGGGGATCTCTTTTAGGAGGTGATCAGTGGATTCTTTCAATTTCTATTTTATCCTCTGGTTCTAGAATATCAGGGCAGTTTTCCTTGATAATTTCTTGAAAGATGATGTCTAGGCTCTTTTTTGGATCATGGCTTTCAGATAGTCCAATAATTTTTAAATTCTCTCTCCTGGATCTATTTTCCAGGTCAGCTGTTTTTCCAATGAGATGTTTCACATTGCCTTCTATTTTTTTTTATTCTTTTGGTTTTGTTTTACAATGTCTTGATGTCTCATAAAGTCACTAGCTTCCATTTGCTCCATTCTAACTTTAAGGAATTATTTTATCCAGTGAGTGTTTGGACTTTCTTTTCCATTTGGCCAATTCTGCTTCAGAAGGCATTCTTCTCCTCATTGGCTTTTTGGGCTTCTTTTGCTATTTGGGTTAGTCTATTTTTAAGGTGTTATTTTCTTCAGTATTTTGGGGTCTCCTTTAGCAAGCTGTTGACTTGTTTTTCAAGATTTTCTTGCATCACTCTCATTTCTTTTTCCCAGTTTTTCCTCTACTTCACTTACTTCTCAAAATCCTTTTTAAGTTCTTCCATGGCCTGGGACTGATTCATCTTTTTCTTAGAGGCTTTGGATGTAGGAGTTTCGACTTTGTTGTCTCCTTCTGGTTGTATGTTTTGATCTTCTTTGTCACCAAAGAAAGATTCTATGGTCTGACTTTTTTTGTGTGCAGTTTGTTCATGTTCCCAGTCAGTTATTTGAGTTTGAAACTATTTGTTAATGTAGGGGTATGCTTCCAGTGTGGAGAAAGTACTGTCCCAGGCTTTGGGAGTTTTGTGCAGCTGTTTTCAAATCTAGGTGAATTCTTGCCCCAAAACAATGAACCCATGTCCTTGGATTCATCTATTGGACTTTAGGGTGACCCATCTCATGAAGGCCAAAATCAATTGGAGTGATGTGGGTAGAGATGGGTTCCTCTGTCCAAATTGCTGGAAGCAGCTGAGTCTCATGATCAAACCACATTCTCAGCAGGAATTGAAGACTTCCTCATTAAATGTCCATCAATCAGTGTTGATTTGATCTATCAAGGGCATCCCCTTTTACAAAAAAATATTTAAAACATTCAGTATCTCCATGGTTTTGTCTTTGGTTACCAAGAGAAATCACTAGCCATCAATTTATTGATCATTAGCTAGTCTAATTAATAAATTGATTATTAATTACTCAGAAACTCTATCTCTCAGGTTTTTCATTCATTACCAAGGAAACCAGGGAATCAAGGAGGAACCAAGATCTGAAGGGGTAGATCATTCCAGGTACATGAGATAGCTGGTGAAAAGTCACAGTCAGGAGATGGAACATCACGTGCAGGGGACAATAAGACCAGTGTTGCTAGATCATAAAGTACATAGAAGGATGTAAAATTTAAGAATCCTGGGAAAGGTAGAAAGGGCCCAGTTTGGAAAAGGCTTTAAATGCCAGAGCATTTTCCTTTTGAGGCTAGAGGTAACAGGGAGTCAACCACTGAAGATAATTGGAGGGGATAACATATTTGCTACATCGGGGTGATGTTGGCTCTGTCAGTGGACAGAAAGCATATATAAGTCAGAGTCAATACACATTTATTAAAGTATTACTCTGTGCAAGGCACTGTGCTAAGAGCTATGGATACAAACAAAGGCGAAAGACAGTCTCTGCCCTCAAGAGCTGATAGTGACTATGACTATGACATGGTCTAATGGAGGAGACAACATATAAAAAGACACTGAAGGTGGCAGAGGGTGCCTAGTTCATACCAACTCTGGCATCAGTATGGTAACTCCTAGGAAAAGGAAGCCATCAGGCTACCTAAAGAGTTGCAAAGTAGCAAATGGTCTATAGACAGGAAGAAATTGAAGTAACCCTAGCAATAGTTTTATCTGCACTAGAGAGGCCCAAGAAAACATCTATTTTAATGGTGTGAATTCCAAGCACTGAAGTCCCCCCAGTACTACTACATTACAAGAATTGTAGAGGGTATACTGAGTAAAGGAGATCACCCTTCCCCTCGATTAGAATGTATAATGACACAGCTGCTTTTCCATGTATTTTTCATGATCACTGAGTTTATTATGAATACTGACATAAATGTTTCCATCCGCACCTCAATAAACTATATTCAAGATCACTAAAATTGTAAAAGTATAAGCCAATTGCTTCATGAAGTATTGATTGATTATTGATTGAAGTATTCAGTTCTGACTACAGAATCTCAATTTTCTCTCTCTCCCCCTCCCTCCCTCATCCCTCCCCTCTTCCTCTCTCACTTAATTTCTGAAAGAGGCTGCACATCACAACCTGCAGTTGTGATTCTTCAAATAATGGTTAAATAAAAGAGTTGATCCATCAGAAATGGTCAGCAGAGTGCAACAGAACTAGAACTGGACTATGTTTCTAAATTGACACTAACTAGTTGTAATAACAATGAGTCAGTCTTTATCCGTTTAATGAGAAAACAGGATAGAAAATCTCTAAGATACCTTTCAACTCTCAAACCCTTTGGAAAAAAATACACTGTGTAATAAGTAAAAGAGAGTATGGTGAATAATTTAAAAATAAATTTGCATTGGTATATTTTATATCACTTACATTTCCTTGTATCCTTTGGCCAACCCATTCCCAGAAAACTTCAATTATAATAAAGAATTACAAAAAGAGAGCAGAAATAAAAAGTTCGGTGCACATATAAAAAAGGCTGGCATTATAGTCCATGTTCCAAACACATTAGCCCTTCATGACTACAAAGAAACTGAGAGAGATACCTTTTCAAATCTTTTCTTTGGAGCCAATTTGGTCACTATAATTTGGGGGCATTCAATTTTGATTATCAAACAATATTTAAGAAAGGAACATAGGAGAAACCGACCTCATTTTTTCTATAATACAAAGACTTTTTTAAAAATCAATTATTGTCTCATAAAATGATAATGCTGAAACAGAGCTCTGGGTATCATCCGGTCTCTCTCTTGTATTTTGGCACAAGTTCAATAAACTCATCCAAGTTAAATGAAAATAAATCTTGTTTGTAACATCTTTGAAAACACTAGTTTTCTACCGCATCCCCGATAGCCCACGTCACCTCGGTGTCACAGCATTTATGTAGAATTTAAGACAATCTTCTGAAAAGTTTGGAATCCAATTAAAATTATATTACTTTAGGTCATGTAAAGCAAGAAGCCAATTTTTAAAAAGAGTGAAAATTAACTACAATAGTTACCAACACAGGAAGTCCTAAATACTAATATCACATGCTCTGAAGCTACTACTCTAGCCTGCACTCACACTGACAAGCTGGGTGTCCAGAAGGCAGACACTATGTCATCTCTGAGCTCTAGAGTTAGTCATGAGAGGCTAGGGTGAAAGGTGTCTTTTTCAAGTACTGTATCTCAAAAGCCCCCACCAGTATGCTCCCTTTAGAATTATCAGTTCTTATCTACAGGAAGCCTTCCCCAACCTCTCTTAATTCTAGTGTTTTCCCTCTTTTAATTGTTTCCTATTTATACTGTATATACCTTGCTTTTTATATATTTGTCTGCATGTTGTCTCTCCCATTAGATTGTAAGCGACTTGAGGATTGGGACTGTCTTTTGCTACTTTTTGTCTTCCCAGCATTTACCACAGTGTCTGCCACAAAGTAGATGCTTAATAAATGTTAATAGATTGATTTCATGTCCATTAGTTGGCCAATTTTAATTAGACTTTAGAAAGGGTATTTATGAAGGTGCTACAGTAAGAAAAATTGTTGTAAAGATATTCCCTCCTTCCCAAAGAAGAAATACTTTCTGACACACTCTTAAACAAATGCATAAAGAGTCTAGGAGAAAGTGGTCTCTATATCAGACTATTCAAGTGCATTGCAAAGAGAGCAACTAATAACTATGAGGAATTATCAAGATATTCTACTTAGTAATGGTGTAGCTTCTGAGAGAATTTTTGTACAATATTGAAACCAAACATTCCTCAGTGTGTCAACTTTATCTATCTTTGGCTTTCAGTGAAAAGACTGCCTTCAGTTGTTCCAGGGATGCTACTAGACTGTAGATGAAAAATCCAAATTATTATGGACATTTCAAAGTTTATAAAATCCTCTTCTGGTCAAGTAGGGTAGAAGGTATGAGACCTGTCTTCCAAATAATTCCTTCCCAAGGGCTTGACTGGAAGGCTTTTACCACTAAGCAGCTAGAAGCTTAAAGAGCCAATTCTAAACTAGCTTGAAGGTTTTATATAAGTCCCACAGGGTGTCACCAAGTCTCACCAATCCAAATATACTTTCTATACAATGATAATCCATTTTCAATGGCTTTAAACTATTTCCAAATTGATCAAGAAAAGTTTGTACCTTATCTAAAGCCTTCAAATGATTGATGCAGTAGAGATAGTCTCACCTGGATAAGGTATTAGGGTATAATATTATGTTAGTTACTTCAACAGAGCTGTGTTTGATTTAATAGAAACATCTAGGGTTTGTTGATTTGTTGATTCAAGTAACAAATTCAGAGTCTGGATGACTCCAACCTTTCCATTGAACAGAAATGTTATTTTATCACATACTTCTCCCCTTTTAACATCAGATATTATAGTTAAGAAGCAATTTGGCAGAAGATATAGAAAGCTAGCATTGGATTCAGGAAGATTTGGGATAAATTCTTTCATCAGACAACAAAGTTCAATAACTACAAGCAAGTCACAACATAACAGGGCCCCAGAGAACCCTCTAGGATGGTTACAGATAAATTGACCATCTGCAATGGTTCAGACCCCAAAACAAAATACCAAAACGTGAATTTTCTAACATAGTTTATCTTTCACAGTAAGTACTTGCTGACAGAAGTAGGAAAAAAAATACATGGAGATTTTTGAAAATGAGGAAAAAACAGGGTCACAAAGAAATTATATTAGCAATAGAAAACTCTTTAGATCTAATAACTCTAAGAACTATCAAACAACACATGAGATTTTCAAACTAAAAGGGTGGTAAAACATAAAGTATGGCTTCAAAAAAGATATTAAAAAGCTGAAAGCTTTCAATGCAACAGAATCATTAGTTTTCCAGCACTATGAAAAAGAATGACCACAAGCACTGTGGCATAGCTTCCATTCAAAATGATGAGCAATGAAGAAATGCAGATAAGTGAAATGCTCAAAGGTATCATTCTGGAAATTCAAGACAAAAGGCACAATATTATGTGACAGATTGAATAGTTACTAAACCATGCTGGCCTATCACACTTCAAGTATGTATACATTATAATTATACAGCAATTCTCCAGTATCTGCTTGTTATAAACTTATAAAGTTAAACATTTGACCAAAAAAAATCATGGGTAATAGTTATCATTTTCAATTTCAAAGCTAAAATCAAATCAAATCACTTTCCTTAGGTTCTCTAATATTCCTTCAGTAAAGTACTATCTGCAAAGTCAAGCACAGGGCTACAGAATGTCCAAGGGATTTCAAGGTATAAGGAACTCGCCTGGGCAGCTGACTCCCTCTACCAATGCAGGGAAGTTCTTCCCTGCAACAAGAGATACAAGGACACTCTCTAGGTCTCTCCGAAGAACTTTGGAATCTCTTGGGAGACATGGGAGATGCAAGCACGGGACCACCCAGCATGGTGTGCCCACATCAAATAAGTCACTGTGCTCTACGACCAAAGCAGAATTCCAGTAGCTCAAAAGCAATGTGAGATACACAAATTTAGAGGCATCTCCATTCCAAATGTTTCTACGGACTATTTGTGCCTGACCTGTGGTAGAGCCTTCTGAGCTTTTATTGGTCTGATGAGCCACAGATGGACACACTGTACTTTGACCCTAACATAGTGATGTCATTTTGATCCTTCTCAAGAACAAAGAACAACCAACTAGTCTTAACAAGTCTCCTAGAGCACTAAGAAATTAAGTGACTTACCCAGGGTCTCCCAACCTCTATGTGTCAGAGGAGGGAATTCAAGCCAGGTCTTTCTGCTTTAACAAAGTCAAAAGCAAGCAAAACCCCTCAAAAACACATTAAAGTTGCACATACATCATAATCGAAGGTCTACAAAGAGCATCAAATTCCCAACACCAGAAGGTAATAGGTTATTAGATTATTATAGCTATAGTTGCTAATAGTGAGGTAGAAAAGCTAGATGACTGATCAATAGAAACTCACGTAAGTGAAAAGCAAATTGCGAATCTTAAAAGGGAAACTAGGCATTTATTGTCAGTTATTCTTACAGGGAGATGAAGTAGAGTAGTGGAAAGAGGACAAGATTGGGCATCTGGAAGGTTTGGGTTCAAATTCTGCCTCTTATACTCACTAGGTATGGATTTGACTATGGACAAATCACTTTGCTTTTCTGAGCTTCTTTAATTATCTGTAAAACAGTCAAGGAAATAAATAAAAAAACTGTCGTAGGGCCATCGAGGAGCAAATGCAAAATGCATGCAAAGTGATATAAAAGGTCAGCCATAATTGTTCCCAAGCAACAAAGTTAAATCAAAGAATCAAATTGTTAAGAATTTCAAAAGGTTGTCTGGACTAGTCTAATTCCAAGGAGCTCGTGTTTATATAATCTTAACAGATGAATATACATATTTATATAAAATTTTATATAAAATATATATTTTAAACTTCTTGAAGGAGGGAAATCCACTACCTCTTTAATTCTATTTGCCTTATTTTAAAAATTGCTCTCAGTCTTTTAAAAGAATGAGTGAGTATTACAATATGTGGTATGAAACAAATATAGAATATACTCCTTGACCAAAAAGAGTAGAACATCTAGTTGCGCAGGAAGCTAGTAAGTAAGGACCAAATGAGATAATATTTGTAACAGTGTTTGTTACATTGTAGACAATAAATACTTGTTACCTTCCTTCCTTGAAGGAGAAAATACTTGTCTATTAATATACATATCTATGTGCATATTTAAGAAATATTAGCAAGCAGAACTGCATTAGATATTAAAACACAATGTTATAATAAGAAATGCAAGATAAGGATTTTATTTGGTATAGGAGCTCCCAAAGAGGAAACTTGCTCTAGTAATGAGGATTCTTGCCTTCTCTCTAATTCATCATCTTGTCAAGCTGATTAGAGCATTGTCGAAAAAAATAATCTGACCTTGGTTCTTTTTTAAGTAATTTCAGAAGTGAAGTGATTTGCTAAAGGTCAGAATATGTTAAGAGGCTAGATCTGAACATTGGTCTTCCAGAGGACAAGCTTGAAATTATGTCTTCCTGAGACTGAATATGAATAGTAAATAGTAACTCATACTTATAGTCATTCAAGGCTGACAAAATGCTTTCATCATAACAATCCTTTCAGGTAGGTAATATACATTTTATTGCTCCCATTATACAGATGGGGAGAACAAGTCTAGAAACAGTAGTTTTTATACTCACAAGTTACAAAGTTTCAGAGTCTGGTATAGAACAGTGCAGCTAGGTGGTGCAGGGGATAGAATGGCAGTCCTAAAGTCAAGAAGACTCATCTTCCTGAGTTCAAATCTGGCCTCAGACACTTATCAGTTCTGTGACCCTGGGCAGTTCACCCATTTGCCTCAGTTTCCTCATCTGTAAAGTGAGCTGGAGAAGGAAATAGCGAACCACTCTAGGATCTTTGCCAAGAAAATCCCAAATGGGATCACAAAGAGTTGGACATATCTGAAAGACAACTGAACAACAACAAGGACCTTATATTTGTAACTATTACATTTTATTTTATTAATCTGGGCCATGTGTTCCATCTGTCAAGATCTTTGTGGATCCCAAATTTCTCATCAATTGTAGCTAACACCTTCTAATTCTGAAAACTGGCAAGAATATCACCTATTACTTAATCTAAGCCAATTGTTTAACAAAACAGGGCCAAAGGCAGAGTCTTAACCCACTCCACTTGAAGACTCACCACTAGCCCAGCAAGACTGACACTGATGGCCATCCTTTGGGTCTTGTCATTGAGTTAGACAGATGAGCATTCCTAAGCACCCTATCATCCTTTCCATGTCTCTCCAATTTGCCAACAAGGATACTATGAAAGATAATCTTTAAAGCCTTGTTGCAATTCAAATACTATATCTATTACCTTCCCTGATGCAAAGGTATAGTAATCATGTCAAAAGAAAGAAAGAAAAAGAAATGAAGTTATAAATTAAGATTATAGTGAATTTTAGTTCTATCTTCCATTTTCTAAACAATGTGACAAAATGATGTCATCTTGAAGTTTAGCAAACTTGATCTCACTTCATTCACTTTCCTTGTTCCCTCAATATACATTTTGAAGCTTTTGGCTCATTTTTTGGTCATGGACTGCCATGGTTATCCTCCTCATATCACTGGCACTCAGTCTTTACCCCTCTCATAAATGAATGAATAAATAAATTAAAAGTCCTTTTAAAGTCCCTGCTATGTGCCGTGTACCATGCAAAGCACTATTTTATTGGTCTGATGAGCCACAGTTGGACACACTGTACTTTGACCCTAACATAGTGATGTCATTTTGATCCTTCTCAAGAACAAAGAACAACAACCAACTAGTCTTAACAAGTCTCCTAGAGCACTAAGAAATTAAGTGACTTACCCAGGGTCTCCCAACCTCTATGTGTCAGAGAAGGGAATTCAAGCCAGGTCTTTCTGCTTTAACAAAGTCAAAAGCAAGCAAAACCCCTCAAAAACACATTAAAGTTGCACATACATCATAATCGAAGGTCTACAAAGAGCATCAAATTCCCAACACCAGAAGGTAATAGGTTATTAGATTATTATAGCTATAGTTGCTAATAGTGAGGTAGAAAAGCTAGATGACTGATATCCTCCTTTCACCCAGTGAAAGCACTGGGTATACAAATACACAAAGAAAAATAAGTCCTGCCATTTAACAAGTTAAATTTTACCATAGGACATAGCAGACGAAGGAGATCTGTGGCCAGGGAAAGCATTTTGTCTAAAATTTTACAAGGATGGTGAGTGGGGTCATCAGGGAGGAAAGTGATCTATCTCATCCAGGAATAGCTTATGGCCACTCACTACAGTTAATTTCTGTAATTTTCCCAAGCTGGACTACAAACTGCAATTAGAAGTATTCACATACCCCTCCTTGGTACAACTGTGCTAAACATGATTATATTTTTTAAATACCAATTTATAATCCTATTACCTAAATATAGTAGAGCACAAATAATACAGGATGCATTGGTATAACTAAGATATTATACAAATATTTGAAGGATGTTATCATTAAAACTAAATAGTACATTCCCTCTGTGGTATAACTAAAGTATAAAGTTGACTAAATTTCTGTTTATTCCTATTTACTCTTTAAAAATTTATTTTATATAATGTAACTCTCATATCAAGATAGCCAATTTCATTTCAGAAAAAAAAATTGTATTGTTCCCAAAATTTCCTAATTTCTATTTTACAAGACATCTAATAGTACTATTCTGAGATTTTGAGAGACCGGGGATTTCAGAAGTAGTATTTTATATACATGACTTTAGCTATATCATTTAAAACCATGTCTCAGATCCTACTTGCAAAATTGGGATCATTCATTCATTCTCAATCTCACATTCATTTTCTGAGAACATTTTAGGAAAAAAAAATTAAAATAACTGATGTCTTTTTGTTTTTAAATGCTACCATGAAATTCAAGTTATAATGAGAAAAATAAAACTTGGGGAAAAATGTGATTTGTCCAAATGGAAGGATGGGAAGTGGGAGCCAGAAAAATCAAGGATGAATGACTGACTTGCAGGGCCCAGATCTTCTAGAGGTTGAACGCTTGATTGTAGGTTTGTTCACAATTACTCTTCTTGTCAAATGAATCCCTGGAACTTCAATCCACTATCTTTCCCTTCATAAAACATTTGCAAAAAAGCAATTATGCCATGTACCCAGCAATTATGAATACTGAATGAATATAGCATGAATTCCGTTATAAAGTTTAAAAGCTTCTATTGATGCTGCACATATCTAGATAATAAGCAATTTGTAAAATTCAGTGAAAGTTCATAGAAGTTTAATGTGATGCTGAAAAATAATTGACAATGTTTGTGTAATCCTGACCCCATGGCCTCAATTTTAAATTTTAAAATAATTTCTATTTGGGCACGCTGTGGTCTCTTCAGACACACCAACACATTGTCAACAAAACCACCAGTGGTGTATTTCTGCAAAGAGACAATAATACTGTATACTTGCTGTATCATGCATTCACACATACCAAAATATACAGGCTTTACACCCTGCCAAGTTGTCTTTGGTTACTAAAGATGCTCACTTCCTTATTGCATCCAAGAGATGCTTACGGTTTATTCCTATGTTTTATTCTTCAATGCTGAACTTAACTGCCAGTACACTGTAGAGATAGCTTAGGAAGGGAAAGGAAGGGAATAAGCATGTAGTAAGTACCTACTATGTGCCAGAAACTGTGCTGAGCACTTTATAAATATTGTCTTTTGGAGCCTCCATTTTTTTTTTTTTTCCAGAGAATGCCCTATAGAAATATAAAAGGCATAAATGCAGAACAAACTATACATGCCATTAGTGCTGTTAACCTGCCTTTGCATAATTCACATTACTGATAACATCCTAGATTGGGCACCTCTGTTCCTCAACAGACCAACCAGAAGACGAGATATGATACAGACTCTCCTTTCTTTGTCTCTCTTAGGGAATTCCAAAGATTTTCCTTCTGGGCATGGGAATATATGCTTAGCTTTCCTTGTTTAAAATGGTTACTTTGTCTTTATGCACATTAACCACTGTGCCTTTGCTAGTCTGGATATAATAACTGGAAAGAAGAAGGCAATAAAGGGAGGAGAAGATCCAGAAAAAAAGAAAGAGAAAAAAACCTGTGGTGTTTTGCCAGAGTGCTGTCTCTGGCTAGGAGCTCAGCTACAAAAGATAGATTTGATGATCATTTGCTACAGCTTCCCAGAGCAGAGTAGGAATGCCTATACCTGGCAACCAACCTGGGAAGCGAGTCAATAGTAGTAGGAAGGGGAGGGCAAATACAAGTGGCTGAAAAAGCCTCCTCCTCTGCCACATCATCCCACAACCAACGCTGCCCAGTTGTTTTTCCTGGCAGATATCCATTCTCTGCTCTGGGAAGTTGTATCAAGCAATCTGTAATTCTTTTGATCTTTTTGTAGCTCTAAGCCCCCAGACAGCGACATAAAGAGCAACCCAAATCCATATGCCTTCACATCTCCTCAGAAGCTAGATTTTTTTGAGGCTCTCTTGTGGAAAGATGTAAACTGACTTTTAAAAGCCACCTGAAAGCATGACCTGTCATTATTCATCCCATGGCATTGTTTTCTTCCTAATTCATCCAAAGGGCTAATTCCCATCTCATAAAAGTATCAGCCAGCATATTCAGCTCACTGCCTCATTGTCTGGTCATTTTTCTGTGATTAGGTCTGTGTAAGTACTTTTTGGTAGCAAGACATTTCCAGCATTATAGGAATGAATTGTATAACTCCCTTATATGACTTTTTTTTTTTTTGCAAATACTTATAAGCACCACAATAAAAGATTGTCCAATGTTTCATGAAATGGCATTTTATTTTACCTTCAGACAAATGATAAAACCTACTTCATTAATTCCTTTATTTCTCTCTCCAAAGATAACTTCTAGAGAGTTCAAATGCTTTTCTCTTTTCTGATTTTATCTGGATATTTTATCTAGGAAGATCAAAATAGATATGATTCAGTTCCTATAGTAATTATATCCACCTTTTGGTCATTGGATAACGATCTCAAATAAAGTGTACCAACAGTTAAGTGAATGTTTTCATATGGTTGAAATAGTAGGTAATTCTTAAGTATTCCTATTACTTAGCAAATGGAAGACACACATTACTGAGGGGTAGCTCACATTTTTCTGTTTCACAGCTTTGTATGGACAAAGAATCCATCATCATGTCCAACCAAGAATTAAGAAGCTTCTCCATACTTAGCTAGACTGTTTCTGGGCTTATACTCAAAGCCTTTTCAGCAACAGTAGAACTCTTGACTAGCTTGCAATATATAGGCAAAGTCTTTGAGAAGTCCTAGTAACTAGAAGATGCAAGACCTTGCAATTTAGGGACACAGCCTTTGAGAACCCATGGTCACTTACACATCATAATAAGGCAACAGAACTGGACATTACAGAAGGCTGTATTAAAGCTTCAAAAGTAACTTTCTGGATTTCTGTTTTCTGGCGCAAGCAACACCAAGATTTTAAATCTTGACTCAGCATAAAGCATACATTACCTTCCATAAAAAAGGATTTCCAAATGTGTCATCTCACATCAGGAAACACAAATTTAAAGTTGTTATAGGAAAAGGTCAGAACTAACAATAAGGTTTAAAAATAAGATTTTAAACACCCACAGCATTATTTAAATTACTCTTTAAAAAGATAGTTTTTATTTGGCTTCCATATCAGTTATTTCTAGTATACATTTATACCCTTTGAGCTTTCCCCTGTATTAAAGAACAGTAGTTAAGCAAAACTAATCAGACAGTGATGTTTGATAGTGTGGGCCACATTCTGGACCTGTCATCCCTTTGCCTCTCTAATGCAAAGAAAGAGGTGCATTTCTTCTTCTCTTTGCTAGATAGAGACAGGGTCAGTCATTACCATTACTCACTATTTAGCTGTGTTTTATTGTTCCTATCATTTGCATTACATTACTGCATTGCTAGTGTATAATGTCCTTATGGTTCTAACTTCATGCAGCATCAGATAATACAATTGTACATGTGTTTCTCTGTCTGTGGTCCTGTACTGATGGTTTTCTCAGTAAGAGAGGAAAGAAAAGAGGTAAGTTCATCAAACATGCAAGTAACATAAGGCTGATAAAATAGCTACTACTAACAACAGAGGCAAGAAACAACAAGATTTCAGTGGGTTCAAAAGACAGGTTGATGCTAATGTGATTATATTTAATAGGGATAAATGGAATCTTACAAATATTGCTCCAAAAATCACCTTTACAAAAATAATGAGGAAGATGCAATCCTATACACCAGTTTGAATATCTGGAGCTTTTATTACTAGACTGCAAAGCCCTGTATGAGTCAAATGACTTAGTGGCCTCCAGGGTCTCTTTCACTTTTAAATTTATGATTCAATGAATGGAAACATGGTGCCCAGGATTGTGTGTGGTGTGTGTGTGTGTGTGTGTGTGTGTGTGTGTGTATTCTGACTAGGAAATGCTGAGATATGGAGCTGATTATGAGAGTGAAACACATTAAGAAGAATATTACAAATCTGGATTATGTCCAGTAGAGGATGACTCAAGATGGTGAAGTGTCAAGAGACCATGCCATGGGAGAATTATTTAAAAATACTGGAGCTATTTAGTTGAAAGAAGAGATTTCTTGTAGGGGAGGAAGGAGATGATAGATATCTTCAAGCACATGAAGGCTCTCACATCAAAAACAGATTAAACTGGCTTTGTTGGCACTAGGGGAGCAGAATTAGGGACAAATGGAGGGAGTGGCATAGTGAGAACTTTTGGCCTGTTATGAGAAACTTTTCAACAATTAGAGTTTGATCAGTGTGGCTGGGGCTGCCTCAGGAATCACTGGGTACCTTCTCAATGGAAGTTTTCAAGCAAGGGCTGGATATTCATGAATTGGGGTTGATATAGAAGAGATTTTTATTGATGTGTAGCTAATAATTGTTAAGTTTTGGAGACCCTTCCAACTCTAGTTCTATGATTTTGTCAAAACTATGGAAAACTAGCCAGTTCTCAGGTTCCAAAGATATAACAAGCAAAAATAAGGAAGACAAGTCTCTACCAAATCTTTGGGGATTCTTAAATCAAGAAAAATCAATGCTAAGATTTTTAAAAAATCAATGAGTGAACCGAAAGAGTGTAATCTTGAAAGAAATTATTTTTTAGACTTAGGCATATACCTAAGAATATGTAATTCAACTATATCAAACTGTTTCAAAATTATTGAATATCCATCACAGAAAACTAGGTATTGAAAAGAGGAAACCAGGAAAGAAGATATACATTTCACTTCCCCTTTTTGAGGCTCACCTGGACAATAAAACAAAAAAAAAAATGCTTCACCAAATCATAGCTGAAGTATTTCTCTTACCAGTGTTGAAACAAGTCATGGCAGTCTCATTTTCAATTCAACCTGATAAGCATTTCTGAAACCCCTATTTTCCAGACCCTGTGCTAGGGACTGGGAACACAAGGACAGAAACAAAACTATCCATGAACTCAAGGAGCTTCCATTCTGTAAAGGAAATTCTCCATAAAGAGATAAGTAAATACAAAGTGTGTAAGACGCAATTTCAGAGGCAAGAAAGGCCCTAGCATCTGAAAGATCAGTATAGGCTTTCTGTAGGCTTTTGGAGATGAGTATTAAAGGAAAATGCAAGCAGGTCAGGTGGACCTCTTATCCCTTTACCCATAGCTTCCTCACTTGGCTGGTCAGAGACCAGCTGGTAGGGCCTGGTAGGAGAAGGTCTAGGGATGGGAAAGCCTTTCTCCTCCAACTGTCCCGCCAATGCTCCTCCTTTCCCCTTCCTGGTTGAACACTTAGCCCCATCATCCTAAGACTGCTTTTGTGGGAGATGATTATCCCAAAGTCCCCATTCTACTCTAACCACTGGACCTTCTTCCGTTTTCTTCCTCAGAGTTTGGGTACTAGATCTGTCTAGCCTCCCACCCACCATTGCTGAGCAGACAAGGTGGTTTACACCATTTGAATGAGCAGGGGATTACCAAACACAATCCTTCCAGCAAGAGGAGGACCACTGGACAATAGCATCTGCCCCAGCACTGAATCCTAAAGTTCACCACATCTCACAGATTGATAACATCTATCTGTGCCCTCCAGAACCCCAGGAACTGACATATGATCTGTGAATTCATGCAGAGGTCTCTTGGACCTCACTATTCCCTCCAGCTGACTAGCCTCTACCTCTTGTATCTTCTGTTGCCCACTTACAACATGACCATTTTGAGAGCAGAGACTATCTTTTTTTTAATTACATCTCCAGCATTGAGTTCAGTCCTTGGCACATAGTAAATAAGTGCTTAATTAATACTTTTTATTCATTCATTCATTTGGGAACTATAAGGTAGAGGTAAGGTGTGAGCTTATTCCAAGAACGAGGAGCTGACTGTGCAATACCAGTGTGACAGCAAAGAGAATGACAAATATGGAAAACAGCAAAAGGAGAAGTTCCCTAGAAAATTTCTAGGTGCCTATAACCTCTTTTTACCATGTTCAACTAGTATAAAAGAGTGAAAAGAGTTTATCCATTCTCCCTGTCTATTAGAAGCTAAGTACAACTAAAAGTGGCAAGCTCAATACACTATTTCCTAAAGGACAATGACAACTAGTCACTTCTTCAAACTGGGAAAATTATTCACAGAAATCACCATCTTTTCCTGAGACAGGTCTCGATGAAACCATATATTCTTGCCAATTATATTATGAATCTGGAAGATTCATATTTAAAGTCTTTACTAATATAATTTTAGCTATTCGGAAAGTCAGTTTACAAGTCCAATAACACTCTTGGATACCGGCTCATTTGTCAATATATACACATCACAGCTATCTTCTGGCTCTTGGCCAACGTTCTTGGACACCGTATTGTGCTTTAATGCTTACATAAAACATATGCATAAGGGAATTGCATTACACTTGCTATGGAAATATAATTTCATTTCCTGTTTAATATGTATATAAATTCAAAATTGTAACATTTCATTAAATCAGGAGTTTTTAAATATAATTGCATTATTCAGGCATCAGCACTATCTCCTCTATTCTTCAATAGTCTTATTCAAAGTGAAAATGAAGGATCATTTTCTCCTTTCCAATTTGTAGCTCTTCCCTATAACCTAATGTATTAAGCAAGAAGAGCACGTTTCTAAGTTGTTGTTTTTTACTCTAGTCATAGAGATCACAGAATTTAGAGCTTTATAAGGGACCTTGGAGACTGATCCTCTGGTTCTGATCCTCTAACTTTGAAGATAAAGAAATTGAGGTACTTGGAGTGAATAAGCGAGTGAAAAAGCATTTATTAAGTGCTTACTATGTGCCACTCATGGTGCTATGTACTAGGCATGAAAGGAAAAATGTAACACAGTCCCTGCTCTCAAGGAGTTCAGGCACTAATTAGGGAAAACAACACAGAAAAGAAAGTTCAGCATCAGAGCAGATAGAAATGCCCAGAAGTTCTAATGTTACAGTAATGGTAAGACCCAGAACTCCTTAGGTCCTCAGAGGTTAAGTGACTTACCTCCACTGACACAAGCAATTCTGGAGGAGCCAAAACTTACACTTGGGTCCTCTGAATGTGATGGTCAGTGATAAATCACTGGGCTAAGAGACAGGAAGACCTGCGTTCAAATCCAGCCTCAGACACTTATTAGCTGTATGACCCTGTGCAAGTCACTTAACCTCTGTTTGCCTTGATCCACTGGAGAAGGAAATAGCAAACCAGTCCAGAATCTTAGCTAAGAAAACCCCATACCAGGTCCTGAAGAATCTGGCATGACAGAACAACTGAACAACCTTTGAATATAGTTCAGTACTCATTTAAGCCCCTCACAGTCAAGCAGCACCCTACTTTTCCAGGTTTTTTTTCAAACAATTTCCTCCCATTTATTCTACTTAGCATCTCCTGGATATGGGCTGCTGCCCTATCGCTGTGTCTCTACTTATGTCATTTCTAATTTCTCATATGGCCTTTCTCACTCCCATATTCATGAGCTAAAATCCATAAGTTCTTTTGAATTCTAAATCCTATGCACCTACAAGCCTATCTATTCTTCAAGATCCACCTCAAGTGCCACACCCACCATAAAGCCTAAACCACTCACTTTCCATACCCCAGACTTAACTAGTACTATCTCTACCATGAAAACTATGTTCATATCATGATAGACCCCAACACTTAGAGTTGACCCCATTGTGGCAAACTATGGGAAGACATGTTCAAGAGTAGTACAGAATGCGTTGGCATGAATGGATTGCAACATGTATCACTGGAAGGAGTACCTACTTTGATGAGGTCCTACATTCACTGAAGTATATGTATGCATACAAAAGAAGATATAAATGTGCTTATATATAAATCTCTACATATATTTATGAACATTAGGAACATATATATGCATGTATGTATGTGTATGTATAAATTTCTATCTACTTTGTTACAAATTCCACTGGGATAGGCACCACACCTTTTTTATTATTTATATTTTTACCTGACCTAGCTCAGTACGTTATATAGAAAAAGGCACTAAATGTTTGCGCAGTTGAGTTGACTAATTCCTTGAACATGATGTGTGAAGGTAGGCATGGGAGCACAATCCCTGCTACAGGGGAGGCTAAGACTGTTGGATTATTTGAGCTTGGGAGTTCTGAGCTACAATATGTCTAATGGTGATCAGTTACCTAGACAAAGTCTGGAACCAATGTGGTGAAACACCAGGGGCAGGGGGACCCCAGGCTATCTGAAGAGGGGGTGAATCAATCCAGTTCAGAAACAGTATAACAAGACTTCAAGGCCAATCAGTAATGGGACCAGGCCCACAAGGGGTGACTACACTCCCAGCTTGCTGTGAGACAGGGGAGACCCAGTCTCAAAATGTAAAAGATACGTCAAAATATTAGTTGGAGGCTCCTTTTCAGGTGCAGGGTCCATGAATTACTTATTACTGTATTTCTCTCAGGTCTTGACCCAAAACTTGACATAAAGCGGTGAATACTACAACTTAAATTGCAAAAAAGATACAGTATACAGTAACTTTTTCAAACTAATTTCTTTAAATGGTAAGCTATATGCAAGAAAAAAAATAGGAAATAATTGATGGAGAGAAGGCATTGTAATTAAGAGGTGTTAAGAAAGGCTTCCTGTAGAAGGGGGGATTTTAGTGAGACTTAACAGAAGCCAGGGAGATCAGTAGTCGCAGCTCCCTAAATATGTCAACAATGCCTTGACTTCCCCTTCCTGATGAAGCACTTCCACTATTTCAGCTACAAGGTCCTAAAGAAGCACATTGTCCCAGACAGTTTGATAATAATAATAATATAAGCAGTGACAAAGTTTCAATATTATAATCCTAAATCAGTTTTCCCAAACTTAGTGGCTATGGAACCCTTTGGGACTATATAATGACAGAAATAATAAATCCTAGTCAAGAAGGTCTGTAGGTGTTTTGTAATACACTTTTGGATAAAAGAGAGATCAGAGTAATCTTGCAGCAAAATTAAGGAAATTAATGCTACTTTATCCCCCAAGCAACATATAAGTATTTTCCTACAAAAAATTCGCCTTAATAAATGAACCAAAAATATTGAGTAAGCACCTACTATGTGCTAAGCACCAGGGACACAAAAACAGGCAAAAGAAAGGAGTCCCTGGGAGGATGGTGTTGCCCTTTAAAGTAATAGGGAAATTAGAATGATGGGGAGGTTTTAGGAGGAAAGATAATAAATTCTGTTCAAAGACTGATAAATCTTTAGCAATGGAGACTGGAATGCATCCATGTTTGTCCATTTCATGTGACTAGACTCTGTGCCCTCCTCTCAGTTTGGCCTGGGAATTTCAATCACTGTATGAAGGCCTTCCTTCCTCATGGACTTAACCTCCTTGAGAAAATGAACCATGGAAACCAGCAATCTGTCTCTTCTACCAGATGGCCAAACCACCTTTTTCTCCTGTATTTAATATTTTAGAGAGAAAATATCGCTAGCACTGATATTTTCTCACAGAATCCCTATTCACTTTGGGTAGAACACCAGAATCCCCTAGAACATAGTTTGGTAAATGCTAGTCTAAATACTAGACAATATGAGATAATCTAAAACACCTGGCACCAATGTGCTCAAGACTCATGAGGCTCTATTAAGGCAGGATGCTCTGCTGCTCTGAATGTCAGCTGTATACTTTCTGTTCCATTTCTGGAAACTTCCATACTCTTTGGTACTCAATTTTATTCAACTGGCTAATTGGCTAATACCTCGTTTCTCTCTCCTTTCAATATCAAAGATGCGAAATCAATGAGCCTCACATGAGTGGGAACCCATGTGTTCCTGATAAAATCTATGACCATTGACTGGCTTTCTTAGTGAATGACCCGGGTTCAAAAGTCATTGCAAACCAGGCATCTTATACCATTTACAGGGACAAAGGATAGACAGGATCATGTGGTTGTACCCAGTCTAAAGACACACTCTTCAAAGGATCTGCTCACTTGTTCAACAAGCATTTATTAGGCTCACTGCATACTAGGCACCGTGTTAAGTGGATACAGACAAAGGCAAAGCCAAGGTTACTCTCCTCCATAAGCTCACATTCTAATGGGGGAGATGACCTATGAGTAACTGTTTACAGAAAACATATACAGAGAAATGGGAGATAATCCCAGGGGGAAGCCAGGAGCAACGCGGGATGCTGGGAAAGATATTTTGGAAGAAGGTAGAATTTGAGGCGGGTCTTTAAGAAGTCCAGGGAAGCTAGGAGGTAGAGACAAGGACGAAGAGGCCTGAAGACAAAGGGCACAGCCAGTGAAAGAATAAGAGTCAGGAGATGGAGTACCTTCTTGGAGAAACAGCAAGGGGGCCAGAGTCACCTGGTCAGAACACATGGAGGGAGTTAGGGTGGAAGATGAAGTGAAAGGTAGGAAGTGAAAAGGGTATGGAAGGCTTTAAGAGCCAAACAGAGGATTTTATTTTTGAGGCAGCTCGGTAGTACAGCAGATAGAGCCCTGGGGCTAGAGTCAGGAAGAACTGAGCTCAAATTTGGCCTCAAGACACTTAGTAGTTTTGTGACCTTGAGCAAGTCACTTAATCTCTTTTTTGCCTCAGTTTTCTCAACCATAAAATGGGAATGACAGAACTTACCTGACAGGGTTGTTGTAAGAATTAAAGGGGGTAATATATGTAAAGCACATAGTATCTGGCATGCTATATAGGTGCTATATAGTCAGTGTTATATAAATGCCTTAGGGCAGCTAGGTGGCACAGTGGAAAGAGTGCCAAGCCTGGAATAAGGAAAACTCATCTTCCTGAGTTCAAATATGGCCTTAGACACTTACCAGCTGTGTGACTTTGGGCAAGTCACTTAAGGCTGTTTGCTTCAGTTTCCTCATCTTTAAAATGAGCTGGAGAGGGAAACAGCAAACCACTCCAGTATCTTTTCCAAGAAAACTCCACGTGTCCTAATGAGTTGGACACAACTGAAATGACTGAACAACACAACAAAATATAAATATTTATTCTTTCTGCCCACTTCCTGGAAGTAACAGGGAGCCACTGGAATTTACTGATTGGGGAAGGGGGGAATGGTCAAGGCCAGGGTTAGGGAACCTGCAGCCTCAAGGTCACATGTGGCCCTCTAGGTCCTCAAGTGCAACCCTTTGACTGAATCCAAACTCAAGGCCTCAGGTTCCTGCCCCAGTCAAGCCTATTCTGTAGGAAGATCAAATTGACAGCTAATAGGGGAGGATGATGGATAATAATGAGAGACCTGAAGTAGGAATTCTAACCAATAGGTTATTACAATAGTCTAGACATAAGGTGGTGAAGGCCTGGACAAGGATCATGGCTCTGTGAGTGGAGAAAAGGGAATATATACAAGAGTTGTTGTGAATGTAGAAACAACAAAACTTAGACCCAGTATGGTCAGTGACAGAGAATGAGGTGTAAGAATGACACATAGGTTGCAAGCCTGCATGATTGGGAAGATATTGGTTTCCTCAATAGTATTAAGAAAGTTGGGAACAGGAGAGGATTTGGAGGATGATATTAAAGCTAAAAATAATAATAATACTAGCTGGCATTTATAAAGCAATCTAACGTTGGCAAGTAACTTTCAAAGCAGCTAGGTGACTCAGTGGACAGAGCACTGGGGCCTGGAATCAGGAACACCTGAGTTCAAATTCAGCCTCAGACTGGCTATGTGACCCTATGACACTTAACCTCTTTTTGCCTAATGCACTGGAGAAGGAAATGGCAAACCACTCTAGTACAGGGGTAGAGAACCTGCAGCCTCAAGGCCACAAGTGGCTTTCTAGGTCCTCAGGTGTGGCCTTTTGACTGAGTCCAAGTTTTATAAAACAAATCTTTTTATTAAGGGGATTTGTTCTGTGAAATTTGGATTCAGTCAAAGGGCTGCACTTGAGGACCCAGAAGGCCACATGTGGCCTCGAGGCTGCAGGTTTCCCACCCCTACTCTAGGATCTTTGTCAAGAAAACCCCATGTGTGCGGGTTAATGTGTCCATTAAGAGTTGCACATGGCTGAACAATAAAATTATCCTAACAATACCTGTGAGGTAGGCTGCTAACATCCTCATTTTACAGATGAGGAAACTAAGGCTGAGAAAGTTTAAGTGACTTGTCAAGGGTCACATAGCTAATAAGTATCTAACAGGATTTGAACTCAGACTGTTCAGACTCCAAATGACATGCTCTCTCCATCATACCTGCTAGCTACCAAAAAAAAACAAAGAGGGAAGGATATAAGTTCTTCTCTGACTGCCTTTCCCTCTAATGCTAGGTGCTGTAACCAACATACCAGAGGTTCTAACAACTTGGATTATTTCCTTGCTCTGTGGGCCCAGATTCACCATGTCCTTTTCCCAGGAGGCTTTGCTTTAGGCCTTGAAGGGAATTAAAATGTCCTTGGACAAAGACATATTGCTTTAGGCATTACTCTTCTGGTTATTTTGTGAAGCCCTTCTAGATGTTATATCTGTTCGTAAGGACTGGGGCAGACAACTATTCCATGGACAATCTATTGATATATGAAAGCTGAAAGGGTGTTTCACGAATCCCTAAGAATCAAGAAATATTCTTCCGCACAGAAAATTGCCTTGATCGTAGATGTATTCATACAACTGCAACATAAGATGTTTAGCTTCAGTTAGAGTTGTACCTCTGCATTTCAAAGGGTCTCATCCTAACAGCAACAGCAAACCACACAATCACCTTTCCAAACGCAGCCAAGCACAACGAGAAAAAAAATCTCATCAGATAACCGTATCTGTCTCCAATTACTCAAGCAAGCTAGGGCTGAAACTATTTATATGCTGCTCTCTGATAGGGTTTGTTATGATCTATTTGTATGTGATTCCTTTGGGAAAAAGGAAAATTATCATTATGTTTTCTTGGGAACTAGACAGAATGACTCCCTATGAACATAAAGCTCTTATAAAATTTTTCACTCATCACTTGCCACAAGCTTAGTGTTCGTTTGTAATGAACATTTCCCCCCAAATGTATTTTAAATGGTTAAATCATGCCATCTATTAATAACACTTCAGTAGAGTTAAGAGGCAATTTTTAAGGAGACACTTATTCATGAGACAACAGTTCTGATGGTCATACATGCATCACAGCCCAGATGGAGTATTACATATTAAGGTTCTTAGCCCATCTTCTTCACTAGAGGAAATAGTGGGAGATTTCTTCTATTCAAGGCAATTTAAAAATCATAATCACAGCACATATTTTATAGTGCTCCTGGCTCAATGAGATAGATGGCATAAATAGTATTAACCTCATTTTATGGTCAAAGGAACTAAGTAGTAGGCTATATTACTAACCCAAGGATAGCCACCTAGTGTCAGAGTCTTAGTATACAGACTTGCAGTCTAAAGCTCTGGCTAGGGCACCCGATGCCTCTTCTCCAGGGAAATGAAGAGACACAGAAAATAGGCACACAGTGGGGGTAATGGTTTCCCCTAAGCCTAGAGAAAAGGAGCCTTGCTGCCAAAGGAAACACTCTGCATGATCAAAACTAACGATCTTCATGGTCCCGTATTTGTGTAAACAGTAACATATTTCCAGCAAAGCAGAGTGAATGCAGGAAGAAAACAGTTACAAGTACACTGCAACCAGTATGGAAAAGACGGTAAAAAGAGCAATGCAATCTTGTATCCAAAGAAAGAAATTCATTAAAATAATTTTGAAACATTGAATACAGCGTGAAAATAGAATTCTTCATTAAGGGCAGAGATTTACTGAGACCACAGTACTACCAAAGGAGTCAGGCAAAGTACACAGAGTTCATTGTGGAGTCAGGAAGACAAAGTCTCAAATTGCATGTCAACAATTTACCAGCTGCATAGCTTTGGGCAAACCCATTGACCTTTTGGGCATTTATCAGCCTCAGTTTCTTCATCTGTGAAATGGGGACAATAATAACTACACCATTTTATCTCACAAGGTTGCTGTGAGGATCAAATAAGAATGTGTAGAAAACACTTTTAAAGCTGAAACTGCCATATAAATGTCATTTTTATTGGTTTTTTGTTGATGATTCATATTCAGGCCATTAATTTAAAATTAGGGTTTAAATGGTTAAAATGTGGGTTAATATTATTATTATTGATATCATTAACACACACATTTTATGCCCTTGAGAAGTCACAAACTAGAGGCAAATAATATAGTGTAATAATTAGAAAAATGTGTGTGCTGACAAGGCAAAGAAGAGAAGCCAATAGATACCCTAAGATGGGTAGAAAGTTCTATTCTCTTTGAGTTCATCTGTAAAGTCTTCATGGAAGAAGTGAACCACGAGTTACATTTCACAAAGAAAGGCAAAAGGTTGTAATATACTGAAACTGGAAGAACGTGCCAGGCATTAAGAATAGCACAAGGACGTTAGACGTGAGACTGAGAATAAGATGGGCTCACCCGATAGCTTATTAAATCAGTTATATGAAATAAAGCTTATGCGTTCTTATATTTAATTTTAAAAAGGAGGGGGTGGATAAGGATGCTAAGATACCTTTGCAAATCTATTAAAAAGCAACATGGTGATAAGAGCTGTGGATTTGGAATCAGAAAACTTGGGATTGAGTTCTGCTTTTACAAATTACGAGCTGTGTGACCTTGAGTAAGTGAGTTAAACTCTCTGAGCTTCTGTTTTTTCAATCATAATCAGGTGATCATATCTGCTAATACTTGCCCTGTCTACCTAACAAGGCCATTGTCCAGCTTAAACACAAGCAAAAATGTTGAAGGACAAAGCCATGCACACATGAACAAGAGAATGATTACCCTATGAACACAAATTTCCTCCCTTTTCACTATAGTTTCCACTTCAATACAAGCAGTACAAAGGAGCTGTGTAAATATGTATTAAGAGCAATTCACCCAAACATACAGGACTAGAAATATTTCTTTGGATTTCCTAATTCTGGATCATTAGCTAGACTCATAATGGCCCCTTGATACTCACCTGGTCCTATTTAATCCTCCTGGTTTCTGACCTCATTTGGTCTGACCTTTGACACCCGTCTTTGCCTTCCTTTTTTGCTTCTCTTTGTCAATAACAGCACTGACTCCCTTATGTCCAGATCCTCTGAATTTTGTTGCTGTTTAAAGATGTTCTTACTGTTCTTTAAGAAAAGATTTTAATACATAGGCAAGCATCCTACATTATATTTTTAATCAATTCTGAACTGTATTTTCCAATTCTTTGTTTTTCTCCCCTCCCCTTCCACTTCTGTTTTATATCTGTGGACTGCCTTTCCTTCTCATACTAGGTGATATAACCAACATACCAGAGGTTCCAACACCAACTCTGATGGTTTCCTTGTTTTGTGGGCCCAGATTCACCATGTCCTTTTCCCAGGAGGCTTTGCTTTAGGCCTTGAATTCCTCCCTTAAGGGAATTAAAATGTTCTTGGACAAAGACATGTTGCTTTAGGCATTACTACTTTGATTATTTTGTAAAGCCCCTTCTAGGCATTACATCTGTTGCTGAGGGCTGGGATTCTGGATTCCGGACACTCTGTTGCCCATCTTCCTCGCCTGAATCCCCGATTTCCCCATCCTCTCTATGCAGTACCTCATGGTGGCTCTAGCATGTGCCTCTGTCTTACCCGTGACGTCTGGACTTCTGAAATACATCATCTACGTTCCACTGGTTGATGCTTGAACAAGTGACACACCAGACTCTTCTTCCAGTTCCAGGCCCTCAGTTCCAGTTTACCCCCAGCACTGGTGTCCATCTCCTCTCCTGGTCAAGATGCTTCAACCTGCCTTAACACCCATGGCAGCCTACCTTCTTTAGCCTGGCAGGGGGTGGCTGTAACTCATCTAGGATTGAGTCTACCTGTAGTCAGAGCTCCAGGCAAAATTGGAAAGCAGGTAAAATCTGTATTCAATTCCTCCCATCTCCAGAAACTCTCCAATAAAAAAAAAAAACAACAAACCCCCAATCATCAAGTAATCATGTTTTTGGTGTGTTTGTTGTTTTTGGTTTTACCTTTCTTTTATACTCATGCTTAATTCAGTGTGTCAAACATAGGAAGTTTTAATAAATGTTTGTTGACTGACTGACTGACCCACTCTCAAATAAAGTAATTCTCTGACGTCCTCCAGGCACCCAAACCGCCTATGGCTACCTCTGGCCATTCTCCAGTCTTTTCAAGTTTTCTGCTCTGTATCTTCACCTCACACCTCTGGTCACTGTGCTTTCCAAAAAGTCAATTCGCCAACCTCAGCTAAACTAGTTATTGCCCATTTCAGAGCAATGGTGCCAAGGTCAGGGTTTCTGGCTAAGCTGGACTGGAGACCTCCTCAAAAGTCCTACTTTGATACTGCACCATGGTGGGATGGTGATGGCAGGATTTGGGCGACTATGTCAGCAAAGCATGATCTCTGCTAAGTTCTACATGACGGAATATTTCAAGTTCAATCCTGGAGTTAGTCTGTACCTGCACTCTGAGGACCAGTCAATGTACAGGGAAAATAATCACCCAACATGGCGGCCAGGAGGAGATGAATTTACTAACCAAGTGAATACATCAAACCAAGAAAAACACAAAATGTCCCTGAGTCCTGTGCACCCATTCCTATCTGCATCAGCACTGATGGTGACAGAGGAGCAGAACCGTGAGCTTAACAAGTAAGAACGGCACAGCGTGATTGATAAATTTCAACCTAACCATTGGGGTGGTCAGTGTGCTACCCTACCAACATGTGATTGGAGGAAACAGATGATTTCCATAAATAAACAAAAATGGCAAGATTGTGAACTGGCTCTAATTAAAGTTGCAACAAATTAAAAATAAGCAGTCTGATCTTTTGCCCAAAGGCAAAATGAAGGATCATTTCATGACCCATGAATCGTGAAGACTATTTATTTGGTTGTCATGACGAACGTAAGCAAAAACACCACTAGAGACTTACTGTGGTCCCAGGGTCAAAAATGTAAAACCACAAGGGACCTCAGAGGTCATCCAGCCCACCCCCCCTTATTTTTTTCAAAGATGAGGAAACTGTGATGTTAAAAGAAGTTAAGGAACTTGGCTGTGGTCACACAAAATAAGTGGTAGAGTCAGGATTTAAAGGACGCCTTCGTTGGATAAATCCTGAATGGCCCTCAACATCTATTACAGTGGATGACGACGTAGAAAAGTTCTCAAAAGAACTTGAAAGAGTGCTCTAAACCAATCCAACGTACACCCTGACAATCAGTGGCATCAATTGTAAGGAGGATATGGAAGTGGGAGGGGAGGAGAGAAAAAAAAAGAATTGGAAAATACAGTTCAGAATTAACTAAAAATATAATGTAGGATGCTTGCCTATGTATTAAAATCTTTTCTTAAAGAAGAGTAAGAACATCTTTAAACAGCAACAAAATTCAGATCAAATATAATGGAGAACATTAGTACTAACTTATTAAATTTAAGCTTCCTTCTTTTAACATGTGACAAACTCCTTAAGTGTAAGGAAGGTTGCAATTTACTTTTCAGTTGCAATCACTCTTTTTTTCCATCTTCCTTTGCTGCTTTAGGGATTAGGCTCTGAGGAAAGATTTGTCATTGTCAGAGTAAGTGGTATGCTATTATTCTGGACCCAGTATATGTCAGGTCATTGGATTGCTTCAGGTTTATTATTGGAATGCAGTGCAATAGTAATAATAATAATAATGATAATGCTTTAAGGTTTAGAAAGCTTTTTACAGATATTATCTCATTTGATCATCAAAACAGACTTGGGAGGTGGTTGCAATTATTATTTCTATTTTATAGATGAGAGCTGTGGCTAAGAGCAGGTTAAGTTATTTTCTCAGGATCATTCAGTTATTGTCTGAGAAAGATTTAATCTCGTGTCTTCCTAACTCCAGGGCAGCCAGGCAGCAGAGTGAATACAGGACTGGTCCTGGAGTCAGGAGGAGGTGAGTTCAAATCTGGCCTCAGATACTAGCTATATGACCCTGGGCAAGTCATTTAACCCTGTTTGACTCAGTTTCCTCATCTGTAAAATGAGCTGGAGAAGGAAATGGTTAAACCACTCTAATGTCTTTGCCAAGAAAACCCCAAATGGGGTCACAAAGAGTTGGAAACAACTAAAATGACTCAACAACTTCCTAACTTCAGTGCCACCATTCTCTCCAATGGGCCACTCAGCTGCCAATGCAAGACTCATAAACAATAAAATACAATAAAAATGATTTTTCTAAGAATTAGTTTTTTTAAAGTGCAATTCTTGGTTAATAAATGAAATTCACCAAAATTGTACTGGCACCCAGTTTACAAAGGGATCAAGGCAATGCTTGGTTGGGAAGGCATTGGCACTGGGAAACAGGAATTCTGTTCAACTTCTCCTACCACAGGATGGGCCTTCTGGGCCTAAGGCAGCAAAGAAGCCCCAGTCTATTCCCACAGCCCAACCAAAAGCCAAGGATGGTCTCCCTCAGCCCAACTTAAATAAAGCAAAACCAGTTGAACCACCAAAGAAGTACAGCTCCCTCCTAGCACACGGCTCAAATAAGATGAATCCATCTAAAAAAGAGAGAATGTAAAGGTATTAGCTATGTCAAACATCAAACCATCTGTGTGGGGGGGGGAGGGAGAGAGACAGAGGGAGAGAGAGAGAGATTAGTTAAATCTGAACAGATAAGAGACACATGGTTGGTGAGATAAGAGTCTTTTCCAACTTTGTTTCACGTAATTGAACCTTCAACTTATTAAAGCAAAATCAACACTAAATTAGAGAAAATGGTTGAGGATATGATACTGTTGGGCAGCTAGTGGATAGAGCACCAGCCCTGGAGTCAGGACAGCCTCAGACACATAACATTCACTAGCTGTGTGACTCTGGGCAAGTCACTTAACCCTAATTGCATGAGAGAGAGAGAGAGAGAGAGAGAGAGAGAGAGAGAGAGAGAGAGAGAGAGGGAGAATATGACATTGTTTTTAATTGCCACAGTTCCAAACCACCCAATTAAAAGAAGACGTTAATGCTTAAAACTGGGAAATAGATAAAGGTAAAGACATGAACTGCTCCCATTACACACAAAACTTTAACAGATGGAAGGATGGTGAAGCATAGAAATAATCAGAGTGGGGGAGGGTAGGATTACCTGGAGATTTTTTTTTAGAAGTTTTTAATTGAATCTGGAATAATAAAATTAGTAGTAGTAGAAGCAGAAATAGTAGTAGTAGTAGTAGTAGTAGTAGTAGCAGTAGTAGTAGTAGTAGTAGTATAACTAAAATTTGTAAAATGCCTACTATGCACTGGACACTGTTCTAAATGTTTGAAAATTATTAGCTCATTTGATGCTCACAATGACCCCATGAGACACAGATGCTATTATTGTCTCCATTTTATACATAAGAAAACTGGGGCAAACAGAGAATAGGTGATTTTCCCAAGGTTACACAGCTAAAATATTTCTGAGGCCAGATTTGAACTCAGGTCTTCCTGACTCCAAGTTTGGTACTCTATCTGGAAGAAAGTGGTGAATAGACTGGTGGAGAGGGGAGGGTTTTTTTAGGAAGGAAGGCTGGTAGCAGCAAAGATATGGAGAAGAGAATTAGCAAGACCCAAGTTGGGGGACAGAAAGCAGACTGGTAAGGAGGCAATCTTCAGCAAAATGTGAGCATTCTCTCTCTGCTGAACCCCAATAGTACTGCTTTTACCTCTGAGAGACCATTTGACACATTCAGCTTTGCATAATAAACTCCCCTCCACATCCCTGCCACTCAGATGACCTTGCCTGGCCATTTTACTGAAATGATTGAAGCCAACCAAAATAAATTCCGAGAACTCCCTTCCACCACCCATAATATCTCAGTGTCCTCTCCTATGCCTCATTCTCATTTTCCTTCTCTCCAGCCTCAAAAGAAGAGGGAGGCCAAGACTCACTGCCTCTGCCTCCATCCTCGATTCCACTCCTCCTTTCTAGAGTGTGACCTAGTTCCGTCAATCATCCCCCATCTCTTTTACATCTTCCTTCTTTTCCTTTCTACTTGCTCTTTCTGCTCAGCCTACAACCATGCTCATCTAAAAACAAATAAAGCATCTTCCTCTGATCTTACTACTTCCTTGAGCTACCTTCCTACCTCGTCTCCCCTTCACCATGAAATCTGAGAATGTCTACACTGCTCACCTCCACTTCCTCACTATCAAATCATTTCTTGGCCCTTTACAATTGATTTTCCTTTCCAAAACTTGAATGAAACAACTATCTCTATAGTGACCAAGAGCGCCTGTTAGCACCTACCCCATAGGGTTGTGTCATCGTTGTTGTTGTTGAGTCTTTTCAGTCGTATCTGACTGTTTGTGACCCCCTTCGGGAGTTTTCTTGGCAGAGATACTGGAGTGGTAGCCATTTTCTTCTTCAACTCATTTTACAGATGAGGAAACTGAGTCAAACAGTGTTAAGTGACTTGCCCAGGGTCATACAGTTAGAAAGTATCTGAGGGTAGATTTGAACTCAGGAAGAAGAGTTTTCATGACTCCAGGCCCGGCACTCTATGCATTGTACCACCTAGCTGCCCTCAGGGTGGTAGTGAGTGTCAAATGGAATTCTGGAAATTAAAGCGGCACATATATATCAGTCATTCAGCTATCACAATTGCTTGTATCTCCATGGTAACCTATGCATTCTTCTCTTCCTTTTAGTTTTCAATAATAATAGCTACAATGTATGAGGTACTTTAATGTTTGTGAAGCACTTTGCATGTATCATCTCATTTTGTTTTCACAACAACCCTATAAGGCATATACCATTTTACACATGAGGAACCTCAGGTTGACAGGGTTTAAGTACAAAAAATCTCACAGCTAGTGTCTGAGGCAAGATTTAAGCTTGGATCTTCCTAACTCCAAGCCTAGAACTTTATACTATGTACCTTATAGCCACTTCAATACAACCATTTTTGGGGGCAGCTAGGTGACACAGTGGATAGAGTACCGGCCCTGAAGTAGGGAGGACCTGGGTTCAAATCCGGTCTCAGACCAAACACTTGACACTTACTAGCTGTGTGACCCTGGGCAAGTCACTTAACCCCAATTGCCTAAAAAAAAAAAAAAAACAACCATTTTTGGTCTAGCCTTCATAGTTTCTTATCTAAGTTATTGTAAGAGACACTTTCAAAGTCCTCCTGCCTCAAACTGCCAATCCAAATCCAACCCATTCTTCATACCACTGCTTGAGTAGGTTTAATGCAATGATATAGGATTAAGTCATTCTTCTGCTGAGAGAGAGAGAGAGAGAGAGAGAGAAAGAAAGAGAATGCTTCTAATGTCTCTCTTGTTACTAGATAAAATATATAGCTAGTAAATGTCTAGAGTCTGAATTTGAACTCAGGTCTTCCTAACTCTAAGCCCACTGCACCAACAGCTACTTTCTAACTATGGTACAAATATTAAATTGTGTATACTTTTTGAACCACTGCAACTAAGTCTGTAACCTTCAAGAGGAAAAAAGGACCAATATGTACAAAATATTTATAAAAGCTTATTTTTGTGGTAGCAAATAACTGAAAACCAATGGGTTTCTACCTATTGGGAAATGGCAAGACAAATTATGATATTAAAATACAACATAATACTATTATGCTATAATAAATGATTCAGAGTAAAGTTAAAAGAACAAGTAGAACATTATTTATACAATAACAACATTGTAAAGACAAAAAATACTTTGAAAGAATTAAGAACTCTGATCAACACAATGACCAACCATGACTTCAGAGAACTCATGATGAAACATACTGCCCACCTCCTGAAAGGGAGATGATGGTCTCAGATGCAGATTGAGACAGTGATACAGATAGAGATAGGACATGGTCAATGCAGGAATTTGTTTTTCTGTACCCTGTATGTTTGTTATAAAGAATACGCCCTTGATGTCTGTCAACTTGGGAATGGCTGAACAAGTTGTGGTATATGAATGTGATGGAATGTTACTGTGCTATAAAAATGATGAGCAGGATGCTCTCAGAAAAAACCTGGAAAGACTTAGATGCAAAGTAAAATGAGCTGAATGAGAAGAACATTGTACACTGGAACAGCAATATTGTAAGGATGATGAATTGTGAAAGACTTAGATATTCTCATCAATACAATGATCCAAGACAATTTCAAAAGACCCATGATGAAAAAAAAAATGCCATCCATCTTTAGAGAGAGAACTGAAGGACTCAGTGCTGATTAAATCATACTTTTTTACCTTCTTTATGTTTCTTCCTTTTTGTTGTGTTTTTTTCCAACATGGCTAATATGAAAATGTTTTGCATGACTTCACATGTATAATTGGTTTCATGTTGCTTATCTTCTCAACAGATGGGGAAGGGACAAAAGGGAGGAAGAGAATTTGGAAATATTTGTTAAAATGAATGTTAAAAATAATATATTTTTAAAAAATAATATCCCCACTCCAATGGAGGGGGTGAGGAAAAGTAAATAATAGATTTTTTTCTATGAAAAAAATAAATTTAAAAAATAAAGAAAATACTTAATCACTTTCTGTCCCTAAGCATAATGTTACCATTCCCACACCCTGTGCCTTTTGCTTGCACCGTAACTACAATGGCCTCACAGCTTCCATTTTAGGCCTTTCATTTCCATAAAAATGTCTTTTTCTCACTCCTAAAATTTCTCATTTTGTTTTACTGGGACCCCTGCATAACAATTTTCATGTTCAGTTAAATGTATGTGCATGCCTTTCCCCCCCACCTTGGAATATTGTTGCATAATTTCTGCATATGGTGTACCTAGGAATATATTAAAAGTGGTGATAGAATACTTGGGAAGTCTACTTGGTGAAGGCCATGATGGAAGGGTATGTCTTGGAGGATTTCATATGATATTGGGAAATCTTAGCAGCAAGAAGAGCTATTCCCATGGGAAAGAGGTAAGTTACCAGGACTTGAATGTATGAAATAATTTTCTAAATATGGTACTTATTCAAAATTGTGTCATTCATTTGAATAATTAGAATAACAAACATGAATAAAAGATAAATTGGGAATATCAAATATTGGAGGGGTTATAGAAAGACTCCCAGATCTACATAACCAGCTCTAGTCTTTTCCTTGAACTTCAGTCCCACATCAATTGCGTATTAAAGATGTCTTAAATTTTATACGTAAAAAAGCAGAAGTCATTGATTTTCCTCTACAAAAAATGCTCATGTCTTCCCAACTTTCTTATCCCTAGTGAGGGAATGAACATTTCCCAATCTGCCACATTCAGAACCTCAGTTCCTCATTATCACTCATCCCAAATATCCAGTCAATTGTCCAATCTTATCATTTCTCCGTTCACAATATTTCTTCAATCCAACCCCTTCTCTCCACTTACACAGATGCCATCTTTGTTCGAGCCCTCATCATCTCTTGCCTAGATTATTGCAATAGCATTTAAATTGGTGTCAGTCTCAAGTCCCCCCATTAATCTAGTGACGAGTCCATCCTATATGTGTCAGAGTAATTTTCCTTAAGTATAGATCTGACTATATGTCTCCCCTATTTAACCAACTCCAGTGGATCATAATCATCTCTAGGCAATAGGATATAATTGAATAACTAGTTGACACAGTAGATAGAATGCTGGTCCTGCAGGAAGAAGACTCATCTTCCTGAGTTCAAATTCAGCCTCAGATAATTTACTAGCTGTGTGACCCTGGGCAAGTCCTTTAACCTTGCTTGCCTCAATTTCCTCATCTGTAAAATGAGAAGGAAATGGCAAACCATTCCAGTACTGCTGACAAGAAGAGTCCAAATGTGGTCACAAAGAGTCAGGCACAACTTAACAATGACTGGACAATACCAACAAAATATAATATAAATTCCCATTTAGTTTTTAAAATTCATCACCACTTAGTCCTAGCATATCTTAACCAGCCTCACTGAACAATACTACCTCTACATACTTTAAGATCTAGACAAACCAGTCTCTCTGTTCCATACACACGACACTTCATCTTCCCTCTCCATTCCTTTACCCAAGTATCCTCAGTGCCCGAAATGCATTCCTTTTTTACCTTCTCTTTAAAGAGACCCTTCTCTTCCTTTAACATGTAGCTCTGGTCCCATCTTCTGCCTGAAGTTTTTCCTGATCCTCACAACTGTTAGCATCATCTTTGCCAAAGTACCACATATTTATTTACTTTTTCATATTTGTAATCACCGACTTTTTACTTATGCTATCTATATTTTCATATGTACTTGTTTTCTCCACCATTAGAATGTAAGCTCACTGCAAGTAGGGATGGTTTAATTCTTTGTACTTGTACCCTAAGTGCTTAGCTTAGTACCTGGTACATAGCACTTAATAAATTTAAAATGGTTGGTTGATTGATGCAATGTTAGTACAGCTGTGAATTGCTTCAATCACATAGAAAAGCAATTTCAAATTGTGCTAAAGTAGAAAGTAAATATCTATAACTTTGGACCCCGAGATCCTACTACTAAAAAGAAAGAATGGGCTTGTAGCCATTGAAATATTGATAGTAGTCTTATTTATAGTAGCAAAGATCTAGAAATGAAATAGAAGGAAATTAGAAATGGGTAACAAGTTGTAATACACAAAAGAATTGGAATATCACTGCTTTCTAAGAAATAGTGGATGTGATTAACAAAGAAGTCCTGGGAAGATTTCAAAGAACTGATACAATGTGAAGTAAACATAATAAGGAAAACAAGACAATGGAAATAGAATGAAAAACAAAATAAAACAAAAACCAGAGTTTCAGAAGAAATCATTAATGTAGATGGATACCTAGAAAGGAAAGCAGTAATTACAGAGATCCAGCATGTCCCCATCAAGAGAAGGCCATATCAGACCAACCTAATTTCTTTTTCTGACAGGATTATTAAGCTAGAAGATTAGGGAAATGTTATGGATAGTTTAGCTAGATCTGAATAAACTTGTTGATAAAATATTTTATTCTGTTCTTATACTGAAGATAGCAAAATATGGATTATTTGATCGTAAATGGATCGTGACCAGTTTAGAAGGCCACACTTAAAGAATAGTTGTTAATGGTTCAGCGTTGATATAGAAGGAAGTCTCCAGTGGAAAACCTCAGGGATCTGTGCTTGGTCCTCAACTGTTTAACATTTTAGTCAATGACTTGGATAAAGGCCTATTCAGGGGTGGGGAGCCACATGTGGTCTCCAGGCCACAGATTCCTCACCCCTGGCCAAGGTTGTACGCTCATCATATCACAAGAATCTGAGAAGGAAGGTTGCCACTGTAGGTCATAGAGTCAGGATCCAAAAACGTCATGAAAAGCATAAACATTGGATTGAATAAAATAGGATAAAATTCAATATGGTTAAATACAAACTTGTACACCAGGATAAAAAAGAGAAATCTACTTTGGATGGGAAAAGTATGGCTTGTAGAAATTGTTCTCAATAAAGATCTGAGGATTTCAAGCTCAATCTATGAGTCAGCAATGTGAAGGCAATAAAGCTAATACAACACTGGGCTGGGTAAGAAGCTTCCAAGAATAGGCAGATGAGGCTCTTACCATACTCTGCCCTCCTCAGACCTAATCTAGAGTCTTAGGTTCAGTTCTGGGAGCCATGGTTTAAGGACAACATTGAGAAGCTGGAGTGTCCAGAGGAGGGCAAGCAGAATGGTGCAGGCCCTTCTGTCCACATCATATGAGGATCATTTGAAGGAAAAGGGCATGCTTAGCCTGTAGAAGAACAGTCTTGGGGGAAGCTGAACCTAGAAGTCATGAAGTATTTAAAAAGCTGTCAAACTATTTGTCCCTTTAGAGCAGATTCAGGAGCAATGGGTAGAAACAATAAAGACATACATTCAGGCTTGATGTTGTGAGAAGTCATTATTTCTTTCCTGTATTTCTATTTTCTCATTCAGAAACAACCACTGTGGGAAATCTCTTAAAGATTTACCTAGGCCAAGATCTAATCAGACAGTAAAAGAAATTCTAAGTTTGGGCTAATGGGTGCATTCCTGCTCATTTTGTTTGCTCAGACAGGTTTGGGGAGTGCTGATTCTACCTTATGTCAGATAGGTGATATGGAAATTGTCAAGTCCCTTTGGCCAAGATTTGGATGACCCAACTCACGTATTCAAAGATCCTCATTGTAATATAGCCCACCCTCTCACTGTAATATTCATTTTCTCATTAATTATTAACCAATAAGTGTTGATTGCCACCCTGTGGAACACCTGCTCTTCCCAGGTCATATAAACTGTGAGCCTACCACCATTAGGGATCTTTAGTCTAAGAGAGAGACGGCCAAATGACCATCCTTTTATTAAAATGCCGGCCTTATTAATAAAATGATTAAATTACCCAGATATTGTCTCTCAAACCTTCTTAAACACCACAGTTGTCAAGAAAAACTTCCTGATAATTAGAGCAAAACTAACAGTTCAAAAGTCCTAAAATGGAATGAATTGGCTTTTGACATTCCCTTCATTAGAGATATTCAAGCAGAAGATAGATGACCACTTGTCATTTCATTCACATATAAGTTGAACTGTATACCCAAAAGATGGCCGTTCCAAGTCTACAATTCTGTGATATTAAGGTTTTGTGACTGCTACAAAATTATAAGAACCAAACTTGATCTCCCCTGAAAGAAATATCAGAAAGCATCTTTTCACAACCCCATTCTTTGCATAGGTAAGGATCTTTGGGAATGGAACACTGATGAAACAATGTCCGACATCTTTGATTTGTTGGGTTTGTCAAACTTTGCTTTTCATTATTCTTTTTTACAAGGGATAACTGACTGGGAGGGGAAGGGTATACTGTAAAATGTAAAACGTAGGTGATGTAAAAACCCAGTATATTTTAAAACCAGCAACAATAAATGCACTGTGTACAGTTACCCATAACCAAAGATACTCATAACTACAAGATGCCAGTGACATGGTTACATACCTACGGATCTAGGATAGCAGGGGAAGCAGCTACAGGGCACTCTGAGAAATTAGGATTATTTACTTCGAAAGTTTGTTTGTTTAAATACGGGAGGAACGTTTTGAGATGACTATGGGGCACTGCAGTCTGCAGGGTGAAGGAGAGATTAACAACTCCGTGCAGATGCTCTGATCCTTGCACTCTGATTCTAAGAGAACACGTGGATTTTGGTATATCTATTTACGCAAAACAAAGTCCCTGAAATTACTGGGCAAAATTACCGAAACGTCAGATTCTTCTATAAGCTTTGTTGTCCAATCAGATTCTACTGAGTACAATTGTTGTTGTTGTTCAGCTATGTCCAACTCCTTGTGATCCCACAGACCATACTGTCTATGGGATTTTATTTGAGAAAGATACTGGAATGGTTTGCCATTTCCTTCTCATTGGACTAAGGAAAAGAGAAGTTAAATGACTTGTTCAGGGTCACACAGCTAATAAGTGTTTGAGTTCAGATTTTAACCCAGGTCTTCCCGACTCCTAGCCCAGCACTCTATCCACTGAGCCATCTAGTTGCCTACCAAATATAACAGGCAAATTGGCGATAGTACATGGCCCAGCAATAAGAATGATGGTTCACATTTACAAAGGGCTTAATAGGTTACAAAGCACTTTCCTCACAAAACCCCAATAAGGTAAGTATCGAAGAAATGATTATCCCCATTTTATGGGAGAGGAAACTGAGGAAAATAAAGTTAAATGACTATGTCCAAGGTCACAGAGTTAGGGCAAGTGAAAAAGACAGGGGTCCCAGGTGTCTTTCCACTATACCACACTGTTCCTAGACCCCATATCCAACCATTCATTGTCCTTTCCAATGTAAATATCAGAAAAGACACTGGAGGGGCAGCTAGGTGGTGCATTGGATAGACCTCAGGCCCTGGAGTCAGGAGGACCTGAGTTCAAATGTGACCTCACAACAGACACTTGACACTTACTAGCTGTGTGTAACCCTAGGCAAGTCACTTAACTCCAACTGCCTCAAAAATAAAATAAAGATAGAAAAGACACTAGAGCTCGATACCTACTAGGAACTGGAAGAATCATGAACATTTTAGATATACATCCAAAAAACAAACTAGATCTAATCTACACTAAGTGAAAATTGCAATATTGGTATAAGAGGGATTGAGATTAGACCTGTGATTTCATCAGAATAGGGGACACCTAGAGAAAAAAAAACCCTCTTCCAATGCAGAGCAAAGTCTTGGCAACTCATTGTGGTTGTTACTACTAGAGTTACCTAGGCCATTGGAAGGTTAAGTGATTTGTCCATGGTCATACACCCAGCACATGAGAGACATGGGACTTGAAATTAATCTTGTTGATTCTGAGACCAATTTTCTTCCCTCTCCACCATGATGCCCATCATAGAATTTATTAATGTGCTCATTTGATCTGAGTTTCCCAGGGATATGTGTGTATGTAAAATATATTTATGTATGCATGCATATGCATACATATATAAATACACATGTGTATATACATGTATGTTGTATTGTTGTGTTGTACATTATGTTACATTATAAAACTGTATATCATGTATGGGGCAAATGCTCTTCTTTTTAGACGCACTGCTAGAGTTTGCCTTATTTTAAATTGCAAGAAGCCAAGGAAAGCCGAAATCTGGCTGCTGAATAAATCATCATCTTACATATGCACCTCCTAGAAACCTAACATTGCTTCACTCAAAGCAAAATGTTTAAAAAGAAAAGGGCACATCAAAAAAAAGGAGATTGTGAAAATCTAGTCTATGGTCAGAGCTTTCTGTCCTGGTGTTTTTATAAACTCCCTATCTCCCACTGCTCTGGTACTAAAAATCAACCTCCTTAGTTAAAAAATAAAATTAACTGCCACTATAGAGAAAATACCCTTTACGACAACTAAAACAAGGGTTAGATCAGCATGGCAATACAATTAAACAAAACTCCTAATTGAACTGACTATTATAAATTATTTGGCCTCACTAGGTTACACAGAATTAAATTACTTGTCCGGTCTTCCTTGCTTAGCTTTTTCTGTTCAGTCAAAACCATTTCTGGGCAATACATTCATTTATTTGTTTCCTGTTAATGAATTTTTTCTACATTTTTTTTAAATTACTTAATATTCATGTGAGTTCATTGCCACATATAATGTGGTGCTTGTAGATTCTACCTTTAATCAAAATACTACTTTCACAAGTATTTAAGACTAAGTTATTCTCCAAAAGGCCAGATCATTTGAATGTATATTTTACCTGAACAATAGGTACAGAAGACTTATAGGTATGAGAATAGGCTTCAAACTTAAATTCATATTAGAAATAGAAAGCAAGATTTCTGTAAATTATTCCTTTAATTGAAATATAATGGATGCAACATGAGAAAAGTTATATATTTTATCTGTTTTTTTTCTTAAAACACAAAGCAATCTGAAAATAATCTCAAATTTAGGAGTAGAAAATATTCCATTATTTCATGAAGCCTGTCAATTTTTGAAAGCTAATTGTGTTCAACCAATATGCTGTTTGTTGTTGTTGTTCAGTTGTTTTCACTCATGTCCAACTCTTCATGACGCTATATGGGGTTTTCTTGACAAAGATACTAGAGTGGTTTGCCATTTCCTTCTATAGCTCATTTTACAGAGGAGGAGACTGAGGGTAACAGGGCTAAGTGATTTGTTGAGGGTCACATAGGTAGTGTCAAAGACTAAATTTGAATTCAGGTCTTCCTGACCCCAAGTCTGGTGCTCTATCCGTTGTGCCACTTAGTTGACCCATATAGCTAAGTAGGAAAGTTTATCCATTAGATCATAGGACTTCACAGTCACATTGGATTAGAATTTGTGTATGACCTAATCTGGGGATGCGGAACTTGCAGCCTTGAGACTGTGTGTGGCCCTCTACGTCCTCAAGTGCAGCCCTTTGACTAAATCCAAACTTCACAACCCACCTGCCCCCCCAGGATTTGTTCTGTGAAGTTTGAATTTAGTCAAAAGGCCTCACTTGAGGATCTAGAGGGACACATGTGGTCTCAAGGCCACAGGTTCTAATCCATAAATTCTTAAACTGGCATTTCTCAATCTTTTTTTTTAAGTCAACATGCATTTATTAAGTGTTTACTATACTCCAAGCACTTCACTAAGCATTTAAAGTACAAATACAAGCAAAAACAATTCTCTGCCCTCAAAGCACTTCCATTCTAACATAAAACAACTAAATGTAAGCTGAAGACATGGCGGAGAGAAGGAGCAAAGAGGGAAGTGGAGGAAGAATGGCTGACCTGGGCACTGCCTCAAAATAAGAGGCCCCTGAAGGGCCTCAACAATCCCAGGAGGAGGACACAGGGGCAAAAAAATTTTCCAGGGCATTTTCATAACTGTATTTCAATTTAATTGCTTTTCTTTGTAATCTTCTGTGTTTTATTATATGCGTTTAAAAAAGCATGATTCTGAGAGGGTTTGTGGGTTTGGCCAGACTGCCAAATGGATTAATGACAAACAAAATATATAATAACCCCTGACTTAAAGCAACCCCTTCATTTACCAAATGATGAAGCTGAGTCTAGATTAAGGGAGTAACTTGACCAAAGTCATCCAGATGCTAAATAGAACGCTGATAGTGAATAACTCTTTAAAAACAAAAAATAAATAAATAAGCATTTCTATTTCCTATTCTATAGGAAAAAATGAAATTTTATTCACAGAAGACTGAAGAAAAAGTTTATAATATAGATATTTAACTAGAGTGTAAATGGAGAAACTTTTAGGTGAAGGAAACAATGGTAAAAATGTATCTTTGGAATGTGATGTATTCTAGTAGGTTAAAATTTTTAGAACTATAGGGGCAGCTAGGTGGCACAGTGGATAGAGCATCAGCCCTGAAGGCAGGAGGACCTGAGTTCAAATGTGAACTCAGACCAAACACTTGACACTTACTAGCTGTGTGACCCTGGGCAAGTCACTTAACCCTAATTGCCTAAAAAAAATTAAAAAAAAATTTTTAGAAATAAAGTTGATTAAATAAAGCAATTTATATCTACTTTTCCAATGTAAAATAAGGATCAATATTTCAGAACATTTTATGGAATGTGAATTAAAAATCAGTAACAGGGTAACATAACATCAATTCTCAAAACACCTGAAAGAGTGGATACAAAATTCATGGAAAAAATCATGTGTCATTGTTACTTTCCCCCAATCAAGCAAACAATAACTATGAATCTATATGGCAATTTTCTACGATGTATAAAATAATTATGGAAATAATCTACACGTATGCTAAAGGGATACATCATGAAGGTATAAGAAATCAACAGACAATAAAGAATATTCTCTTGAAGATCTTATTGTTATAGTGATATAGACTGAAAGGTACAGCACCAAGACCCTGTTTTCTTTAATGTTCTACTGACTAAAAAAGAAGTATTTGACTCAATAGAATCAAAAGTTAAATGCTTCCTTAAGCATTCCTTCTTCAGTATGACATCTCCCTGGCAGATGTAAAAATCATATGAAGTTCCTTGAAAAGTGATCAGAGATCATATTGCTTGATGATCCTCCAAGCTTTGGTCTTTTTCCCTAGCTAATCATTTCTCTTTTAACTTCAGGTGCATTTGTTTTATTGGTGTGAATGCTTTTCAGTTTTGTGTAATCAAATTCCTTTAATCTCTTGTTTAGAAAGAACTCTTTCTCTATCCACAGTTAAAGGTATCTCTTTCCCTCTTCCTCTACATTTTGAAATAACCTTTTATAACTAGGTCATGTAACCATTTGGCTCTGAAGAGTTGATGAAAATCTAATTTCTCATTTCTACCAGGTGTTTGCCAATTTTCTCAGTAGTTTTTCTTTTCTTTTTTTTTTAATACTCAGGCCTTACCCCATAGCCTTTGTGTCTATGGAACATTACCCAGCCATAGTTATTTGCTTCTTGATCTCATGCACCTAGTCTACTCCATTGATCATTTTTACTTTTTATTTTTTGACCAGTACCAATAGTTTTCATGACTACTAACTTATTATATATTTTGAAATATGGAAATTATAGATCTACTTCCTTGACATTTTTTATCACTTCCCTTGAAATTTTTGATCATTTGTTCCTCCAGGTGAATTTTGGTAATTTTTTTTTTTATGAGGCAATTGGGGTTAAGTAACTTGCCCAGAGTCACACAGCTAGTGAGTGTTATGTGTCTGAGGCCGGATTTGAATTCAGGTCCTCCTGAATCCAGGGCCGATGCTCTATCCACTGCACCACCTAGCTGCCCCAGTAATTTTTTCCTGTTTTATAGTATAACCTTTTGGAAGTTTAATTGGTAAGGCTCTGAATAAATAAAATTGATTTAGGTACTATATATTTTTAATTATGTTGACATGGCCCAATCATAAATAATGAATATTTCTCCAATTATGTGAGTCAGCCTTTGTTTCTCTTAGTAGGAATGTTCACATCCTTGTGTGTACTGTGGTAAGGATACTTCCAAACAATTTATGCTATCTCTAGTAATTTTGAATGGAATTTCTCTTTCTATTTCCACTGGATTTTATTGGCAACATGCTGAAGAGCTGATTATTTGTGTGGGTTTTAATTTATATTCTGCTATTTGGATTAAGTTGTTTCAATTTTTAATTAAATTGCAAGACTTCTGTAAGTAGACCATCATATTATGTGCAAAAAAGGCAATAATTTTGTTTCCTATTTGCCTGTATTATTCCCTTGATATCTTATTTTTTTTGCCAGGATTCCTATAACTATTCTAAATAATAGTCATTATAATAGGTAGCCATGCAATATTCTTAGTATTGCTATAAAGTCCCTCTAGCATTTCTCCAAAGATAATGCTAGCTCTTGATTTTATAGGGATGTTATTTATCATATTAAGGAAAATTCTCTTTATTCCTATGGATTTTAAAGATTTTAACAGAAGTGGGTCTTGTAATTGGTGAAAAACATTTTTATCATCTATTGATGTAACTTTTTTCATTAATATAATAAGTTTATGGATTCCTAATATTAAAATAACCTTGATTTCTTGGCATATATCCAACCACGTCATAATGAATGTTATTAAAATTTTACTTTATCCTCTGTGCTAATATTTTATTCAACATATTTTATGTTGATATTCATTAGGGGTATTGATCCATAGTTTACCCTCACTGCTTTGTCTCTTCCTGATTTAAACATCTAGACCATATTTGTATCAAAGGAATAATTTCATAGGATCTTTTCCATTCAGGGGTCCCCTGAACTTGTCCTTTTGAGTTGTCATATTTTCCAGAAACACTGAACCCAAAGTATGCAAGAGGCCCTGAATGTGTAAAGGGCAGAGGCTCTCCCCACTGAGGTAACATAATTTCTTGTTTGCACCCAACTTTGAACTCCCTGTGTCTTTGGGAGTCAAGACAGGCATGAGTCAGTCTGCACTAGACTGGGAAATTGTGTAGCTGGGACCCTTGTAGATAAACAGATCATCATATCTTCATGGTCAAACAATTCCCAAGGGAAAAGAACACTGCTTTTACCATCTTAATTATTCATGATTTCTCCTCTTCTGCCACTCCCATTTAAATGAAAATTTCTACTTCTCCTCCTCAATTCATTGCAATTTCATAAATGTGAAAGGATCTGTTTGTATTGTGACCATTTTGCACGTGCTTAGAGTTACACATGCATGTTCATTTCTTTTGTAATAAACCTAGTTTTCCACATAAGTTTCATGAAGTTGTGACTGCCTGCTGACACTTCTTTTTCTCTTTTCTGTAAACAATTTTCCTAATAGTGTAATTGTTATTTGAATGTTTGTTAGAAGGCAAGTGGAGCCAAGATGGCAGAGTAGAGAAATCCTCAGCTGAACTCTCCCAAATTCCTCCCCCCCAAATAACTAAAATAATGCCTCAAATCAAATTCTGGAGCAGCAGAACCAATGAAAGTTCAACTGAAACAAATTTTCCAGCACAAGACAACTGAGGAGGTTGGCAAGAAAAGCCTGATTCACTGCAGTGATGGTCAAAATTGGAGAACAAATCAGACCACACAGTGCAGGCCACAAAAGGGGTACCAGCAGAAGGTCCTGGAGATGACTTTATTGGTGGCAGCAGCAGCTTCTAGAGCTCTCAGACCACGGATGGTGGGGGGAAACGAGATTGTAGTATACCCTTAATGACACTGGGTTCAGCACCCTCTAGCACTGTTGATGCACAGTTCTCGGTTATGATCCAAGGGTCAAAAGGAGTGGTAGTGCCTGTGGCCATAGGAGAGCAGGGGCCCTGGTCTCTGTTCCAGGGTGGAGAGGAGTGACTGTGGTCACTCACAGTCAGGAGGGACCCTAGTCTCAATTGCAATAGGCACTAGTAGTGACTGCTGGAAAGCAGGGGTGGGGAAGTGGAGGGGGGCAGTCACAGTCTCAGGGCTAAGACAAGTGCTAGCACTAGTGGCTACAGGAGAACATGGTTCTCTTCTGGATAAAGACCAGAATAAGGCCAGAAGAACAGTGACCATATCTCTCCTTAGACCATACCAGCTTAGAAGAACCCAAAACCTACAGACACCCAGTGCTACCTCTGAAAATAGCAGCAAAAAGGTCTGAAGGTTGGAACAGTGCCTTCTCCACCCCAGGTGCAGAGCCCAATGTTAACAAAAGTTAAAAGTCAAGAAATAGTCTGGAAAATGAGCTATTAACAACAAAAAATGTGATCATAACAGTTACTATGATAAGAAGGAAGATCAAGACACAAACTCAGAAGATCATGATGTCAAAACAACTACAAGGAAAGTCTGAAAGAAAAATGTGAATTGGATATAAGCCCAATAAGAATTCCTGGAAGAGCTCAAAAAGGGTATTAAGGATCAAATAAGAAAGGTAGAGGGAAAATTTGGGAAAAGAAATGAGGGTGATACAAGAAAATTCTTAAAACAGAATCAACAGCTAGGTAAAAAAGGCACAAAAAATATTGAAGGAAAAATACCTTTAAATAGAATTTGTCAATTCATAAAAGAGGCACAAAAATCCACTGATGAGAAGTATGCCTTAAAAAGTAGAACTGACCAAATTGACAAAGAAGTACAAAAACATACTGAAGAAATATTTTGACAAGTAGAAGCTATTGTCTCCATGAGACACCAAGAAACAAACAAAAAAAATCAAAACAATGAAAAAAAAAGAAAATGTGAAATATTTCATTGGAAAAAATAACTGACCTCGAAAACAGATTAAGGAAAGATCATTTAAGAATTATTGGTCTACCATAGAGCCATGATCTCAAAAAAGAGCCTAGATATCATCTTTCACAAAATTATCAAGGAAAACTGACCTGATATATTAGAACCAGAATGTAAAACAGAAATTCAGAGAATCCACTGATCACCTCTTAATGAAATCTCAAAATGAAAACTCCCAGAATATTATAGCCTTATTCCAGAACTCCCAAGTCAAGAAGAAAATATTGCAAGTAGCCTGAAAGAAACAATTCAAATATCATGGAGTCATAGTCAGGATCACACAGGACTAACCACCTACCACACTGATGGATTAGAGGTCTTGGAATGCTATATTTCTGAACACAAAGGAGCTACAATTATAATCAAGAGTAACCTAGCCACAAAACTGAGAATAATCTTTCAGGGGAAAAATGGACACTTATTGAAATAGAGGACTTTCAAGCATGCCCAATGAAAAGATCCGAGCTGAATAAGAAATCTGACTTTCAATACATGACTCAAGAGAAGCATAAAAAAGTAAATATGAAAGAGAAATCAGAAAGGAATCAAAAGGCTAAAATTTTTATATTCCTATATAGGAAGATCATGATTGTAACTCCGAGAACTTTATCCTTATTAGGGGAGTTAGAAGAAATATACATAGACATAGCACACAGGTGTGAATTGACTATGATGGGATGATTTCAAAAAAATAAAATAAAATTAAGGGATGAGAAAGAAGGATTAATTAGGATAAGGAGGAAGGGAGAAGGAATAGAAAATTTATCCCACATAAAAGAAGCATGAAAGGAAGAGCTTTAACTATGAAGGGGAAGACAGAGGTGGTAATGGCAAGCAATGCTTGAACCCTACTCTCATCAGAATTGGCTAAAAAAGGGAATAACATACACAGTCAGTTGGGTATAGAAATCTATCTCATCCTACAGGGAAGTATGAGAGGAAGGGGATAAGAAAAGGGGAGCAGAGATGACAGAAAGAAGGGCAGATTAAGGAAGGTAATGGTCAGAAGAAAAACAGACATTTGAGGAGGAACAGGGTAAAAGGGAGAGAAAGATAAATAGGGAAAAATAGAATGGAGGGAAATACAAAGTTAATAATCACAACTGTGAATATGAATATGATGAATTCACCCATAAAATGGAAATGGACAGCAGAATGCATTAAAAATTAGAATCCAACAATATGCTGTTTACAAGAAACACATTTTAAAAATAAAGACACACAATGAGTAAAAGTAAGGTTCTGGAGCAGAATTCATTATGTTTCAGCTGAGGTAAAAAAGAAAAAAAAGAATGGGTAAGAGTCATGATCTCATACAAAGTAAAAGCAAAAAGAGACCTAAAAGATATGAGCAAGAAAATATATTTTGCTAAAAAGATACAATGGACAACGAATTAATATCAATTCTAAATATATATGCACCAAATTGCATAGCATTCAAATTCTCAAAGAAACAGTTAAATGAGTTGTAGGAGGAAAGAGTAAAATTATACTAGTAGGGGAATTCAACCTCCTACTCTCAAAACTAGATAAAACTAGCAAAAAAAAAACAAGAAATAAGAAGTTAAGGAGGTAAATAGAATTTTTAAAAAGTCATATATGATACACCTCTGGAGAAAATGTAATGGGAATAGAAAGGAGTTTACCTTTTTCTCATATGTACGTGGTAGTTTCACAAAGATTGAGCGTGTATTAGGACATAAAAACCTAACAATCAAATGCAGAAATGCAGAAATAGTAAATGCATCCTTTTAAGACCATAATGCAATAAAAATTATATTCAATACAGGGTCGTGGAAATGGAGATTAAAATTAATAGGAAACTAAATAATCTAGTGGATCAAAGAACAAATCATAGAAACTATTAATAATCTCATTAAAGAGAATGACAACAATGAGATAACATATCAGAATTTATGGGATGCAGAAAAAGCAGTACTTAGGGAAAAATTCATATCTTTAAATGTTTTATCAATAAAATAGAGAAATAGCAGCTCAATGAATTGGGCATACAACTAAAAAAAACACTAGAAAAAGAACAAATTAAAAATCCACAACTGAGTGCCAAGTTGGAAATCCTGAAAAATAAAAGGAAAGATTAATAAAATTGAAAGTAACAAAACCATTGAACTAATAAATACAACTAGGAGCTAGTTTTATGAAACAAATCAATGAAATAGATAAACTATTGGTTGATTTGATTTAAAAAAGAAAGAAGAAAACCAAATTCATATGACTATAAAGATGAAATTAAAGCAATTATTAGGAGCTATTTTGCCCAATTAGATATCAATATATCTTACTATCTAAGTGAAATGGATGAATATTTATGAAAATATAAATTGCCCAGATTAATAGAAGAAGAAATAGGTACTTAACACTACCTTGGAAAAAAGAAATTTAAAAAGATATCAATGAGCTCCATAAGAAATAGAACCAGATAGATGCACAAGTGAATTCTGCCAAACATTTAAGGAACAATTAATCCCAATACTATATAAACTATTTGAAAAATAAGTAACAAAAGAGTCCTACCAAATTCTTTTACAACACAAATGTACGGCTGAACAGAAACCAGGAAGGGCAAAAACAGAGAAAGAAAACTATAGACCAATTCCCCTAATGAATATTGATGCAAAATGTTTAAATAAAATTCTAGCAAGGAGATTATAGCAATATATCACAAAGATCAGTATTACCAGCTAGGATTTTTACCAGGAACGTATGCTGGTAAATATTAGGAAAACTACCAGCAAAATTGACCATATCAATAACAAAACCAACAGAAATGATAAGATATCGCAATAGATGCAGAAAAAAAGCTTTTTGACAAAATACAAAACTCATTCCCACTGAAAACACTAAAAAGCATAGGAATAAATGGAGCCCTCCTTAAAATGATAAATAGTATCTATCAAAAAAGCAGGTAGGTGAGATGGTCAGAAAGGTGGCAAAATGGATGGAGTGCCAAGCCTAAAGTCAAGAAGACATCTTCCTGAGTTCAAATCTGACCTTAGACACTTACTAGAAATGTGACTCTGGGAAAATAATTTAACCCTATTTGCCTTGGTTTCCTCATCTGTAATATGAGCTGGAGAAGAAATGGCAAACCTTACCTGTATCTTTGTCAAGAAAATCACAAATGGGGTCACAAAGAGTAATACATAAACTGAGAATGATTGAACAGCAAAAACAAATCTATCTAAAACCATCAGCAAGCATTATTTGTAATGGGGATTACGTAGAAGCGGTTCCAAAAAGATTGGAAGCGAAGCATGGATGTCCATTTCAACTATTATTATTCAATATTATTCTTGAAATGATAGTTACAGCAATAAGGCAAAAAATTGAAAGAATTAGAATAGACAATGAAGGGAAAAAAACTCTCACTCTTTGCAGACAGTGTGATGGTATACTTAGAGAATCCTGGAGAATCAATTTTAAAAAGCAGTTGAAATAATTAACAACTTCAGCAAATTTATAGGATATGAAACAAACCCACATAAATCATCATCATTTCTTTATTTTACCAACAAAGTCTAGCAGAAAGAGATAGAAAGAGAAATCCATTTAAAATAACTGCAGACAATATAAAATACTTAGGATTCTACCTGCCAAGACAAACCCAGGAATTATATGAACACAATTACAAAACACTTTTCACACAAATAAAGTCAGATCTAAATAACTGGAGAAATATTAATTGCTTATAGGTAGGCTGAACCCATACAATACAAATGACAACTCTATCTAAATTAATTTATTTATTCAATTCCATAGCAATCAAATTGCCAAAAAAAAATTACACAGTAAAGAAAAAATAACAGAATTTATCTGGAAGAAAAAAAGGTCAAGAATATCAAGGAAATCTATGAAAAAAAAATGTGAAGGAAGATGGCTTAGCAGTACCAGATCTCAAACTGTATTACAAAGTGGTCATCATGAAAACAATCTGGCACTCCCTAAGAAACAGAGTGGTGGATTACAGAATAGACCAGGTACACAATACACGGTAGCAAATGACCATAGTAACCTAATGTTTGATAAAACCAAAAATCCAAGATTTGGGGACAAGAACTCACTATCTGACAAAAACTGCTAGAAAAACTAGAAAGAAGTTTGGTAGAAACTAGGTATAGACCAACATCACATAATGTATACCAAGACAAGATCAAAATGGTTATATTATTTAGACATAAAGAGCGATAGTATAATCAAATTAAGAATGAATGGAATATTTTACCTGTTAGATTTATGAATAAGGGAAGAATTTATGTCAAAAAAAGAGATTAAGAGCAATACAAAATGTAAAATAGATCATTTTGATTACATAAATTAAAAAGGGTTTGTACTAACAAAACCAATGCAGCCAAAATTAAAGGAAAGCTGGAAACTGGAAAAATGTTACAGCAACCTTTATGATTTGCTTTTTGGAATGTTGTCAAATAAAAATAAACACAAGGTGTGTTCTACTTAATAGCACTTGCTACTCAGTCTTTAGTGATCCTCACAGGTGGCCCTTTGAAGATGAATTCTTCCTTTCTGGCTGCTTGAAGTATTCTTTTCTTTCATCAGGAAGCTTTGAGTTTTGGCTATGATATTCCTGGGAATTTTCTTTTGGTGGCTTTGTTGAGGAGGAAATGCCTTCTGGTTCTTGTAGGTGGGGCAAGTATTTCTTCAGGATTGATGGCAGAGCAGGTAGAATACTGGACTTGGAGTCATAAAGACCAGAGTACAAATCCAGCCTCAATTAATTATTAGCTGTATAAACCTGGGCGACTCACTTAACTTCCATTAGATTTGGTTTCCTCATCTCTAAAATAAGAACCCACTTTCCATGGTTGTTGCAAAGATAAAATGAGATAATATTTGTAAAGCACTTCGCAAACCTTAAAGTATTATATAAATATTAGCAATTATCATTATAAGTTCTTTAAATAGAGTAGTTATACATTTTTGTCATAATTTTCAGGGAAACCAGTGATTTTTATATTATCCCTTGACCCGTTTTAAAGGAATTTTTTTTTTTTGCTAAGAGAATACGCATGTAGTTTTCTATATTTCAATCCTTTAATTATATCATAAAATTTATTCTTGTCTTATGGAGTCATTGGGTTTTGTTTAGTTTATCTTAATTTTCAGGACATCTATGACTTTGATAAAGTTTTCCAACCTTCATTCTATACTATTCATTTCCTTTGCATTTATTTCCTTAAAAGCTCTTATATGACTTTTAATTTCATATTTAATATATTGCTCTACCTGCCACAACACCCCTAGAGTCTACCCTCATCTTCATTCTACTCACGTAGCTACCACTCTAGTCCAGGCCCTCATATCCTTCTGCTTCAACTATGGAAATATGTTTCGAATTGGTTTTCTTGACTCAAATCTCTCTCCTTACAAATCCATCCTATACAAAACTGTCAAAGTTATTTTCCTAAAATACCAACTGGACCATATCAGTACCCTTCTCAATAAACTAATGGCTGCTCAGTGCCTCTAGGATGAAATGTAATACCTAGGTTTACTTTTGAAGTCCATCACAGCTTCAACCAATCCCTTCCCACACTCCAAACTGGTCTTTCTATTCCTCTCACTTCATCTCCAGTCTCCATCTCTTTGCACTGACTCTTTCCCATTTCAGAAATAAACTCCCACCTCATCTCTCCCTCTCATAATCCCTGGTTTCCTCAATCAGTGTTTGAACAATGCCTTTTATAAGAAGCCTGATCTCCCTGCTCCCCAGTTCCGAGTGTCTCCTGATAAATATACTTTATATATATTCTATACATATCTATTATTTATAGATATAATATCTTTCCCAAAAAATGTAAGTTCCTTGATGGCAGGGACTTCTTCTTTATATCTTTGCATCCCCATCAACTAACACAGTTTCTGGTACATATGAAGTACTTAATACTTTTGAATTGAATGATTTATTTTGCTAATTAAGAAACTGGGAGAAGTGGCATAAAAACTTGTCAAGGAATTGTAAGAGCTACAAAAAGAAGTACATTACTAACCCATGAGCTCAACAGCCAATGGCCCAATCCATGGGCTCCATCGGGTTCATTCAAGTAACGTCAGAAATTTTAGATGAGGACTCCCAAAGCAATGGGCAGATTAAGGCTTTATCCAAAAGCACAGAAAAATTCCACAAAGGACAAGAACATCTGTACAGGTTCAGATCTGCCTAAATCAATGTTGGCACAAATCAGTCAATAGATAAGTGCATTAATGTAGACTTTTTCAATATATTGAAGATATCCTTCACTAAAGACTTCTCCATACATGACTGATACATGGAGATGACCCTGGAATCTAAAAGGCACCACCAGGGAAACAAGAGCCTTAATGTATCAAGTGGACCACAGAGAAATAGATTTTTATCCATCATTACTTGGTAGCATCTAAATAACAGAGAGGTTAAGATCTCTTACTGGAAAAAAAAATCAGTCAACAAATAAGTATTTTTCATATTCCTGCTATGCGCCAGGATGGGAACTAAGTGCCAGACATATAAAAAAGGGGCAAAAAATAGTCCCTGACCTCAAGAAACTGGATTCTAAAAGGAAAGACCAAACATATATAAATAGGCATACACAAGATATGAAAGAGAAAACAACCTTAGGAGGGCAAGGATCTAGAAAGGCCTCCTACAGAAGGTGCTGTTTAAGCTGAGTCTTTAAGAAAGGGAAAGATTTTAAAAGGCTGAGGTGAAAAGAGAAAGCAGATTGTAGGCATAGGCACAGCCAGTGTGAATGCACAGAAATACCCATATCAAGAAAAGAACACAAGAAGGGAGGGAGGAAGGAAGGAAGGAAGGAAGGAAGGAAGGAAGGAAGGAAGGAAGGGAAGGGAAAGAGGAAAAGAGGGAAGAAAAAAGAAAGGAAGGAAAAATTCATTACATGCCTACTATGTGTGAGGCACTATGCTAAGCATTTTACAAATATCTCATTTAATCTTCCATAACCCTAGGAGGTAGGATAAAATGGGGATAATAATATTATTATTATCCCCATTTTACAGTTTTGAGAAAACTGAGGAAACAAGAAGTTAAATGACTTGTCCAGGGTCACAGAGCTATTAAGTATCTGAGACCAATTTTGAACTCTGGTCTTCCTGATTCTGGACACAGTGCTCCATCCATTGTGCAAATTGCCTCAAACAATATATTAAAGTATGTTAAAAGTATACAGAACAGCAATGCAAAACTTCAAGGAAATGTCTCAATACGCTGTAATGCTCATTTTAACCTGGGCAATTTTCCTCAGACTGTATCTCTCACCTTAAATAAACTCCTCTTCATCTAGCTAATTGCTTATTTGAAAGCATACCCATCCTTCAAGGCTTGGTTCCATCTTGTTTTTTCCCTAGAAACCCTAGCCATCACTGAGATCTGCCTATGAATTTGGGCAGAGCTTACTGTCTATAGCTCCTCCAAGGGCACTGAATCATTTCATTTTGTATTTTTTTTCTATATTTCATATCTGTATGTCTTAACTTCAGGACTGTACTATAAGCATTGTGAGATAAATGGCAAAGTGTTATATATCCCACCAGAGTGTCTCAAACATAGTAGATGAATATATATATATATATATATACACACACACATAAAATATATAAATATACATATATGTGTATATATGTATATAATGTATATATATACACATATACATATGCATGTGTATGTATATGTATATGTACGTGTGTATGGATTAATGAATGAATGAATGAATGAATGAATGAATGAATGAATGAATGAATGAAAGAATCTTAGCTTCCCTAAAATTCTAAACATGACACTGGAAATATAGGTAAGTGAGCACTGTCAGTATGTAAAGGACCAAGTAACTGAAGACATTCACTCATTCTATAATTTAGATTATAATCAAATCTGCATGTTATCATTTGCTTTCTCTCCTGGATATGTTTTATTGTACTTAATTACTATAGTAAGATCTTAACATAAGCAAAACTTTTCAAGTGTGAAAAAGAAATCTACTTTGATTTTTTTAATGAATAGTTGTTTTTAAACAAGAGAGAAATAAAGAAAACATGTCTTTCTATAGTAAGCAAAATATAAATAATTGGGACACAGAAAATACCTGTGGGAATAGAGCTCTATGCTTAAAAAACTCTACCAAAGAATGAGCAGTGGGGACAGTGTGGCTGTTCATGAAAGGACATGTAGCCCTTTCCAAAAACATGCATGGGGAAAAGGATGTGGAGAAAACAGCATCTCAGAGCCTCCGAGTTTTAGTAAACTGACTTAAAATTAATTTGGCACTATCTGAACCAATTTTAAAATAGTAACAAGTATTTTACTGAATCCAAAAGCTTTTGGGGAGGCTTGATAGAAGGAGGAGGAAAACATATTTTTATTGCCAATTGTGATATTAATTAATAAAATCTCCAAAGCACAACATGCAGAGCCCAGAATTCTACTTTATGATTCAAGTAGTATTGGATGAACACCTGAGCTTCTTTCTCATGGGCTATGATGTCAGCAAAACCATAATTATAATTGCAATTTTACTATGTGCAATGGGGGGGGAGGGGAATCACTGCATATATTAAATGTTCCCCAAATACTGACTTGGTTGATTAACAGTATCAGCTCTTCATAAAATAGCGAATCCCTCTGGGAAGCAATTCTTTTGCATTGGATATCTTTTGGACCGCTGTTTTATATTCCCATAAAAAGTATATGTCATAATGTCATATAATAGTTACTAAATATAAAAACAAAAAATCAATAATTTATTTTACAAATCTCCTTTCATGAGAAGTTTTAATAAACTTATCACATATTCTGATCCATCTTTATAGCCCCTCCCCTTCCCAAATACACCACAGCTATATTTGTGATAGACAAGTGAAACAGATCTTAAGCTTTTCCAGTGATATAGAGTAAAAACAAAAATGTAGTAAAATAAATATTTCTAAATATCCTGCTCCTGATATTTTCACTCTTTCCCAGAAATAGTAAGCATTGTGGGATGTGTCTGTGGTGCCAAAATATAGATAAACTTCCGAGTTCAGTGCTAGAAAAAGGGAAATTGACCAGAGCACTGTGAGTTATGGGGTGAAATGTGAAATTTATGAGGAAATAATGAATAAAAACTGCGCTTTTAAGAGAAATTATATCCACAGAGCAAATAAAACTCTCCCATACAGTTAGCCCTCTCAACCAATACAAACCACTAGCAGGTGCAGAATGATTTTCCTCTTTTTTTTCCCCCTTTAAGGTGAAAAAAACAATGGGAAAATGAAAGGCATCTAAGACCCCTTTAGCCAATACAACCATTGTTAAAACAATCAAAGTAATGCCACATTAAAAGCATATACAGTACAACTCTATTCCCCCCTCATCAGTTTAACCATTATTTTGTCTCTGAAGTTAACCCCCTGAAGACCAAAGGTATATTTTATATTAGTATGTTTTATCTAGATATATAAATGTATATAGACACAAAAATTTCTGTAATGTCCAAAACCTGTTCTCTCTAATTTTATTTTTGTTTTTGCTTTTCACACCATCCAACGTTCGACAAAGACTAAGGTTGCGGTTGTACCCATATACAGAGATTAAAGTTTGGAGAGTTTTCTGTCTTTGAAGTAGACGGTGTGACAGAACCGAGGAACACCCATGTTCAATTCCAAGCCAAATATTAGGCGGGTGGTTTGAAATTTTCAAGCCAAAGAGGCCTAGGGGGAAAACGACACAAAACCCTTCCACTGTCACCACCCTTCCTCTCCGCCCCCCTTCATTCTCCCCAGACTCTCCCTCTCCCTTTTTTCCCCTCTTTTCCTAGGGTTTCCTCACTGAGACAATCAGCGTCGCGGAGAGAGAAAGCCTAACTAACAATTCCTGAGACCACACTAGAAGGGGTCGATTCTACACCAAATGATGGGGATGGGCCGGGGTGGGGGAGCGCCTAGGGGCTTTAGGAAGCGAGGTTTAAAAAGAGAGACAATAATAGGGGGATAGAGGGCTGCTGCCAACACGTCCAAGTGATCCTTGTCCTCCTACAGTCCCGGGGGTGGGGAAGGAAGAGCCAATAAAAAAAAAAAGAAAAGAAATAGCCCCATGTTCCCATCCCCTTTCGGGACTAACCCCAACTTGCAGCTCTTAAATCTAGGTGCCAACGACCCTGATTTCCAGTGGTCCAAGGAGCAGGTGGGCATCGTTCGGTGTCCTGGCGTGGATCAAAGTGCACGGGCTTTCTGATTCAGGACAGTAGTGGATAGGGATGCTCCCAGGGAGGAAAAAGGGATTGGGGTGGGGGGGGAGCGGTTGGGATAAGAATAAGACGGAGAGGGATGCTAGAGACAAGGGATGAGTGCCCGGGGTACAGGGAGAGAGCGAGGACACTGGGATGCGAGGAAAGAAAGGAAGGGAGGGAAGAAGGAAAGGGGGAAGGAAGGGGAGGACCAGGGGCTAGGAAGGAGGGATGAAAGAAAGGGTGGCAAGGAGAAGGGAGGAGAGAGGAATGTTGGGAAGGAGGGAGGGATGGGGAGGATGGAGGGATGCAGGGCGGGCGGAGGATGCTGCGCCCAGACTCACCTCCGTGGGTGGGGGGACAGCCTCCCTCTTCCTCCTGCTCTGTGTTCCGAGGTGTTCCTCGGCCCGGCGGCGGCGGCGGCGGCGGCAGCCGGTATCAGTGAGCGGGCACCTGCGGGCGACGGCGGCGGCGGCGGTGGCGGCGGTGGCGGCGGGCGCTGCCGGTGCTGCTGCTGCTGCTGCTGCTCCTGGGGCTGCTGGGGCTGCTGCTGCTCTTGGGGCTGCGGGCTCCCCGCCTCCCCGCCGCACGCACACACACGCGCACACACACGCGGGGCTGGACACCAAGTGGTCTCTCCCCCCTCCCCACCCCCCGCCCTCACTCCCTGCCCGACTCCTGCCCAGCTAAGCTGGGGCCGCCGCTCAACCTGGGAACAGCAGCTGCCACGCCAACGGCTGCCGCTAGGGGGAGCGCAGGTCGGAGCGAGGGCGCAGGCGCCGGCTCTCCGGAGCATCCCCCGCCTGCCCTGGGTCCCCAGGCTTGTCCGCGCGGCGGCGCGCTCGCGCACTGGAGGCCGGGAGGAGCGGCAAGGGGAGGGGCTGCTGCAGGTGGAGGGGGGAGGGGACGCCGCTGCAGGGCGCAGGTGCTGTGGCCATGGCAACCGCGTTACTAAGAGGGCGGGGAAGAGGGGGAGGAGGGTACCAGGGCCATGGAGCAGAGATTTCACGTTGAGAGCGCTGGACCTCCAAAAGCTGACAGAGGCCAGGGACGGGGACCGCGTCCCTGCTGTCTTTGTAAGCCCCGCTCCCAACACAGTTCCAGGCACACAGGGGGTAGGCACGGGGGCTGGCACCGTACCTGTGATTTCCTTTGTACAGGGAACTCCCAGGTGAAGTAATTCCCTCTACCGATGCGAGTCAACACCTTATCTGCAATTTACAATCAAAGAGAGTTGCCCAGAGGACTGAGAGATTGTCGTTAGCCCAGAGTCACACAGCCGGTATGTGACTGAAACAACCTGATGTAGTCGATAGAGAGCTGGCACAGAATAGAACCCCATAAACACCCTTGATGATTGATTTTGTGGGAATCGTGTCTCTTACTATCTGTATGATAGGGGTGGGAGGAGTGAGATACTTACTAATCAACAGACATTTACTGCCCTCAAGAAGCTGGAACATAATAGGTGCTTAATAAATGCTTATTGATTGACAATGAAGGGGAAAGGTATAAAACATGTTGCATTGTGGGCTGACCAAATGGGGAATTTGAATACATTTCCCAGAAAGTACCTTTACATTTTAGAGAAATCTAGCTCAAGGAAACAGGGTGGTATAGTGGAGGGAGCTGGCGTGGGACTGGGACAAACTTGGGTCCACATCCTGCTTCTGACATGCTGCCTGTGGAGCCTTGGCCAATCAGCTAGTCTTTCAGTGCCCTGGGCAATACTTTGAGTCTATAAGTTGCAAAGAAAATGCTGACCTGCTTTGATATAGAGAGTTTCCTCCCTTGTCACTCTATCAATTAAATCAGAGGTCTAGCCTCTATCAATCCTACTCTATAGGATTATAGATTTGGAGCTGGGAGGAATCTCAGGGGCCTCCTATTCCTAGTCCCCTTGTTTTACAGGGAAATAAACTGAGGCTGGTGAAGGCTGAGTTCAAGGTCAAAAGTATAAGTATCAAAGGCAGGGTTTCAAAGCAAGTCTTTTGACTCCAGAGCTAGTGCTCTGTCCATGGTAACAAACTAACTGTACATTTCCTGGAAGGGGACAACATCCATAAGCCTCGACTTCTTCATCTAAAAAATGGGGGATAATACTGGGAGAGGCAGCTATGATGAAGCAGAAGTGAATAGATCTGACCCCTGGTATCAATGAAGACTTTGGTATTGCTTCATTCACAAACCCTGGGTCCCTTAACTTAGTCACTTAAACGCTCTCTTTTTTAGTTTTGTTGAATCCCTAGACTTAGCACAACGCCTGGCACCTAGCAAATAATAAGTGCTTAAAACACACTTGGTGACTATTTGTGCCTTAGGCAACTCTTGGAGACTATAAGTTGCAAAGCATGTTCTCATCAGCATCAAGACAGCAAGCTTCCTAACTACGTAAGGGAAATCGCAGATCTGTTGTTACTGTTGTTTTAATAACATCTTCAAAACAGGCTTTTTGTGAGATCAAGAAATAATATATGTAAAGCAGAAAGCACTACGTAAATGGCAGCTTTCTCTTAACAACTTTTATTGCTAAAGGACTATATGGTTTACAGAGAATTAGTGGGCTCGACTCCGAGGGGAGGCAGGCAAACCCTACATCTGAATCCTGGATCTAGTCACTGTTTGACTTAGACAAAATTATTAACCTCTCTGAGCCTTAGTGTAAAATGGGTTTAATTATACCTGTGGCACCTATCTCAAAGTATTGCTATGAGTGTGTGTATGTGTATAATATATATGTGTATATATGCATGTCTATATATATACCCATACAAATACACATGTATATATGCATTATTGTATATATATGTATATGTGGGTATTCATGTCTATACACATGTATATGCAGTGTATGTGTACATACACACATACTGCATTATTATGTATGTATATATTGTACATGCATGTATATGTATATATATATTATATGTATGTCCATATATATGTGTGTGTGTGGCATCTATCCCTCAGGATCGCTATGAGCATATGCCCATATATGTTATGTTCATGCATACAACATATGTAGCACATGAACCGTGCGTACACATACATAAATATGTGCATATGTATATATGGTACAGTGTGTTGCTTCATATATGTATACATATCTGTATTGTAAGACATGTATGCACATGCATGAATCCTCATAGGAATGATGTGAAATAGGTACCACACATATACATTGTGTGTATTTATGTGTATGTACACACACATGTGTGTATTGCTTTGGGAACATTAAGGCAATTTGATAGAAATATCAATTATTCAATTGCTTTCCATACTTCCAAACTCCCAGATACTATGTGGTATTATTTTTGCTGACCTCATTTTACAAAGGAAGAAACTGAGGCTCAGAGAGATGAAGCAACCTGCCAAAAGTCACATCACTAATTAGTGATGGAGATGGGACTCAAATACAAATCTTTTGACTGATGACTTTCCACCAAAGGACTCAACCCCACAATGATTTTCTGTCCTTTTGACTTCTCTAACATTTGTCTGTGTCACCCATTCTCTGCTCAATCCCTGTTCTGCTCTTTGCTACCTGTATGTCCTTAGTCAAGTCATTTATCCTCTTTGCCTTGGTTTCCTGATTTCTGTTATGGAGATAATAATAATTACAATGCTAACTCATGTACAGAAAGCCCAATTTAAACCAGAAAATAAATGAGTTATTAGCCTTTCCCACAAAGCTTTAGCTGTGATCATTTTCTCTTTTAAAAATAATTTTATTGCTATTTTTAATATTGCCTAAATTTCTCCTGGTGTCCTTTCTCAAAAACTATACATACATACATACACACACATACACACACACACAGATATATGTATATATATGGAGAGAGAGAGAGAGAGACCCAGCAAAACTGACTAATGTATGAAGAAAAAGTCTGAAAATAAAAAAAAAAATATATGTCTAAAGATCATCCACATACGCAAATGATTGGGGGAAGGGGGTGGTTCTCATATCTCTTCTTTAGGGCTATGCTTATTCTTTATAATTTTACAACAATCACTTTTGATTTTTTTTCTGTGATGGTTCTTTCCATTTATATTATTGAAGTCATTGTGTCCATTGTTTTCTTGGCTCCTCCTACTTCACTATAAGTCAGTACGTGTAAGTCCTTCCATGTTTCTCTATATTTTCTATATTGTTAAACACAGTAATATTCTATTACATTCAATTACATTCCTATATTACCATTTGTTCAGACATCCCTCAGTTGCTAGACTTCCTTTCCCATTCTTTGATACTACATAAAGTTCATGTTTTGTTGTATATGAGGACTTTCTTCTTATCGATGGCTGTGGCAATTTTCAATAAGCATTTGATGACTAAATTAAAATTTTATTTCATTGAAATCCTTTCCATTCATCCAGTTATCATTCAGCCTTCCACTCCCCCACCCAGTGCATCATCATAGGGGTATCTTTTATATTTAGTGGTGGCTCTCCCTATGGCCTCCCACAAATGCACCCCTCATGCCACCCCAACATTTCACATATACCTTGGGACTTACCTTCTTAATCAAATATGACCTCTTTCCCAAGTGTTCCTCCAAAGTAGGGTGCCTTATTAGAAAGAGAGCTGGGTTTGGAGTTAAGAGATCTGTGATGGACTAGATCAGGAGTGGGGAACCTATGGCCTCAGGGCCACATGTGGCCCTCTAGGTCCTCAAGTATGGCCTTTTGACTGAATCCAAACTTCACAGAACAAATCCCCTTAATAAAAGGTTTTGTTCTGCAAAACTTGGAATAGTCCAAAGGCCAAACCCGAGGACCTAGAAGGTCACTTGTGGCCTTGAGGCCACAGGTTCCCCACCCATGGACTAGATCTTTTGGCAAACAATTTGACATCACTGGGACCTCATGTCCTTATCTGTAAAATGAAGGGCCAAACTAGATGCCCTCTATAATTCTTTCTAGTTCTCTAAGGGTGCATCAGGGTACTTGGGTCAAGAGAGCATAAGTAATGGTCCAGTCTAGACAATATATATGTATATATATACATGTGGTTGTGTTTATACACACAGACTTACACATACATACACATGTAAAATATTTGTTCACACACAAAAGTAACTACTTTTATGTGTGTGTGTGTGTGTGTGTGTAGCAGAATGACCATGTCCCTTATCTGGAAAGGACACCAACATGCTCCAACTTCTGGGCAAGCACTTAGTGGACTATCCATCTCAGCCCTTCTTTTCTTTTTCCTTCCTACTCACTAAATGATCCCAGAAACTGTAGGGAAAGAAACCAAGCTATTTCAGGCAAGGATTTCAAAGCAACAACTCCATACCCCTCTCAGATGCACTAGGAAGAAATGAGGATCATTATATAAAGTGCAAAAAAAAATACTGGATTAGACATCAGGATACCTATGTTTTAGTTCCAGATTTTGGCTTTTGTATAACCTGTGCCATCTTGATTGAGTCACCTTCCTGGCTTCTGTTATAATGAGGGCATTAGATTGAGTGACCTTGTCAACTCTCCAAATACCTATGAGTATCTACAAATATCTACAAGTATCTGTGAACATGAATGTCCTCTCTAATTCAGAAGATAGTCTTACTGGAGAGAAGAACATACTTTACATGCAGGATGGCCTCTTTCAGCTCTAAATTTCTATCTTGTAATCACAAACAGTATCCATTCAGTTTTAAACTGATTCACTCTGTTTCTTGGGCAAACAATGACAGAATTGACTCGATTAAAAATTTAATATTTGGTTTTGCATCTCCTAAATAAGTAATACAATTTGTTCCCATTTTTACTTCATAATTAGGTCCAGTTTAGTGAATCAGATAAGAGAACACAAAAGAGATAAAAGTTGAAGAGGATCAATCAAAGGCAGCATGGAGCAGAAGTAGAAATTTAGAAGGACCAAGTAATGGTTTAAAAGAGAAACTTAGGTTAAAAAGGGCTAATATAAAAGGCCCTGGATGGAAAAAGAGTGATGAATTTCTGTGTCTGAGAATTCTGCCCAAGGAGAAGCATGATGCATTTTTTAAAGTATTTATTTTATTTTTAATCTATGGAATAAAACAAGCATTTCTGTAACAGTATAATTTTAAAAAGATAATTACACGTGGAACTGAAAATCTATTACGTATAATTTGCTATTCCTTTTAAATATGTAATTAACCTATCATGTCAATTTCTTTTTTTCTCTTTTTTTTCTTCCCTCTCCTCCCCCTATCCTATAGATGGCTACCATTAAGCAGAAGTGAATGCCAGGATGGAATTGAAACAGTGAAGGCCAAGGACATAAGCAGGATATGCTTGGATGGAAATAATCAGTCAGCAAAGAGTATCAAGAAAGATGATGAACAGGTTCACAATAACTGGCCAGAGGATGCCTCTGTTATAAGGGTCCAAGGTCATGGGAAAGGGAGAGGGCAGAACCTGCTGTCTGGAGGCAAGTAGCTGATGTACTCAAGCCTGATTGATAGCCTTTTCTCTGTAACATCTGAAAGGTGGTAAGCCTAAAGTACCGGCTGAGGAACTTCCCAAATTTAGATGGAGTCAGGGTTAGCTTTTGTATGGATAATAAGTGAAATCTATGAACTTTGCATATCTGTATATGAAAACAAAATGTATGTAAAAAGAACAATCTAGTTGCTGATCCTGTAATTTTCCCTCCCCCTTGTTTTTTCATTGGTATCAACTTGCTTTAAATCACATTCATTAAAGAGTGACATCTACTAGTAATCTCTAATAGAGCAGTAAAAGCTGGGTCCAGGCAAGATATTTTAAATAAGAATTAAAATTTTAAAACCCATTTGAACTCTGCAGTCTGGCTTGCAGGACCTCCCCCCCATTTGCCCTCTTGCTTTATCCTTTCCCATGAAGGAGCCAGCAGCTCTTGTCAGTTATTAGAGAAGAACCTGGATTTGTCTAGTTTTTTTTTTAAAGCAGCTGGAAGGGAAATGGCAGATGTGGTTTGTATTGGAAATGTGTCCCCAGGGAGCTCTCTTTTGTATCATGATTAGGGCAGAAGGAGGGAGGCCTTCAGTCATCTCCATTCTTTCTTTTTAAAAAAAAATATATATATATATATATATATATATATATTTGTTTGTTTTTAGTTTTCAACATTCATGTTCATAAGCTTTTCAGTTTTAAAGTTTTTCCCCATCTTTCCCCTCCTCCCTCCCCAAGACAATGTGCATTCTGATATAGGCTTTACATATACATTCATATTAAACATATTTTCACATTAGTCATTTTGTAAAGAAGAATTAGGACCAATGGGATGAACCATGGGAAAGAACATCTCCATCCTTTCTAATAACAAATCAAGCATCTTTGGGCAGCTAATGATGGTTTGGATGGAAGCAAAAGAACTAATTCTAAAAAAAGATGACAAAGCTTCCTTTTCAGTTTTTCCCATGTTTTAAACAAGTAGAAATTTGTTAATCTTTATTTCTTTTGTCTATGTACTGCTGGTGAGAAGCTGGATACTTTCAATTTTTATCTTGAGTGTTATCCTTTATGTATTTTTCTACATCTTTTTTAACTGGTGGTTTTTGTTTTTACATCACGATCATCTCAAAATGTATTTCCTCTCTCCTCTGCCACTTTAACAAAGATTTTCAACAAGAATGAGGAAAAAAATCAGTTTAGCAAAACCAACCCAGGCATCCGTGGCTTCTGATAATAGGCTATGCAATATTTTACACCCATTTTCCCTCACCTTGGCAATGAAGGGTGAGGTACACATTTTATCAAGTCTTCTCTGTTCAAATTTTGGCCATTATCATTGGAATCCTTTATCTCAATATCACAAACCTGTACAGTCTCAGTGAGAAGGAGATCTGAGTTCTCTTCCATCTGTTTATCTATGGTTCTGTAGTCCCGTAGTTGATAAAAGACTAGGCTTGGAACCAGAACAGCCTGAGTTAAAATCTTGCTTCATGTAGTGTGTCACTGGGCAACTCAGGCTCAGTTTCCTCATCTGTAAGATGGGCATGTTAAATGTAATGATTTCTATGGTTCCTTCTAGATCTCAATCTATAGCCCAGTGAGCCCACGATTTCCTATAGCCATTAGCTTTAGAGATTTTAGAGACGGTTAGGTATTTGGAAATGTGTTCAGATGGAAAATGCCATATCTAAGAAGAAACATCTGATTGGCTGTCATGGCAGGTTACCAAGACAGCAAAGATTATCAGGTCCTGAGAGTTAGCAAATGATTTGAACACATTTACTGAGTAAAACAATTGACTCCAAACACAAGCTAAATCTATGATGTTGTTGATTTCCAAATGCATGCCTCTCTGATGGAAACTAAGCTAAAATCCCAAATTTTCAAATGATATTTTTCAAAGGGGCCACCTACAGTCTACCATGCTCAGAATCTCTTCTCTCTAGCCCTGCTAAGACATCTTTACTTCTCATCAAACTCTCAACAATACCTCTCTACTATAGGTCTACTCTATTTACTTCCTTTATAGCTGGTTTCTTCTTTGCTAATGAACCTTCAAGTTTATGTTCATCCAGTGAGCCACATACAAAATTGCATGTATCTCTTTCCATTTTATTCTCATTTCAAATATCATATCCCATTTTTGAAGGGGGATAATCCAGTATGACACTGTCATCTTTGTAGTTTTTTTCTCCTCTCCTTTTTACAATTTAAAAGAAACAAATCTATACCAGCATTTTATCATTGCTGACCCCTATATTCAATACCAAACTGTAATTAGCTTCTATTATACAAATTTAGCATTGAAAACCCAAGGATACAATTACACATGTGCTTTGATAAGTGAATTGTGAGAGGCAAGGTAGTGAAATGGATAGAGTTCTGGGTCTAAACTTAGAAAGTACTGGTTAAAAATCCCACTTCTGACATTTACAAACTGTGTGAACATGAACAAATCTGTTAAAATCTATGTACCTCAGAGAATTTATGTGGACTTGTTTATTGAGATAAACTGGTTATGATCTGCATTGGCTGAGGTAATTACCGCAGTGAGGGTTCTTTGAGCTGATGAAATCACTGATCCTTTGTGCATTCACATATATTCTTTGTGAAACTTATATTTATTTTAGAACAAAGAATGTGATGTTCTTGGAATTTGCATGCTTAAATTCTCAACATTGCTTCTTGATGTATTAAATAGTATTACAATGTACAGTCTTAGAGTTGTGACATTGCCTTAGGTCATCCACCATACCCCACAAAATGGTCATCCAGTTTCTTTGGAAAGTCTTCAGTAACTCCGATTCTAAGATCATTTTTTTCTGATATTGAATTGAAAATTACCCACCTGTAAAATCTTTCCTTCTAGTTCTATCTACCAGGGCAAAGTAGACCAAGTGTAACTCATGTTCCACATGAACATCCTTCAGATATTGACATCCGACTGGTCCTACCTGGACCCTAGCTATTAGGAAGGTAAACTTCAAAGAGATCAGAGATGCACATCAGAGACATTTCCCAGGGAAACATCCTTAGTTCTTTCATCTAATTCTTATATGGGGTAATATGGAAGTCTTCCTCAGTCTGCTTATGCTGTTGTTGCCCTCCAGATTGTCAAGATCTGGACCTAATCTTCCCAATGAGTCCAGAATAGGGATATGTACCCCTCCCCCCCCCTCTCTGGAGACTACATTTCTATTAAACTAACTGAATGACCCAGCTCTTTTGACTGTCACATAACACTATTGACCTTTAAGCTTCTGGTCTAATAGAACTCCTGATTACTTTTAGCATGAATTGTTTTATATCCATAGTTCCCCAATTCTGCACTTGTATAACTGATTATTTGTGCTCATATAGAACTATCATACTTACCCCTATTAAAGTTCTTCCTGTTTCTTTGATCCTATTTCATCATCCTTTGTGAGGAAGCATAGTGTGATGGAAGAAAGAACTAGGTTTGAAATAAATCAATCATTCATTCATTGAACAAGCATTAAAAAAACCTACTTTGTGCCCTACATTGTACTAGATACTGGGGATACAAAGAAGAAAAATAGTTATTGCCTTCAAGGAGCTGACATTCTATCAGGGAGTTCATGAAGACATACAAGTCAATCTATGAGAAACTCTGAGGGTCTTCTTCCAGAATGATTCTTTTGTGAAGGCACACTAGGCCATCTTTGAGCTCAATTTTTACCAAGACTTTAATTATTGAAGTGGTATTGCCTCAGACAAACTGAGACCTGGGAAAGACCTTAGCTTAAAAAGGCCAAGGTCACCAACTGCATCCAGGGCCCTTGACAGTTCTCCTGACCAAAGTCTTGCCACTGGACTCCAATGACTCTGGAGGAGAGAGTGAGGCTGATGACTCTGCACAACTCTGCCTCACTTAAATCCAATTCACTTGCAAGTCAAGACTTTACCTTCCTGATGTCATTGGTCCTCTTGGAGAATGAAAGATGAACAAGAAGAAGAAGAAGAAGTCAATATGACAAGTAAATACAAGAAATACTTGTGTCCAAATACCATCTCAAACACTCACTAGCTGTGCGATTATAGGCAAACCAAAACCTTTCTGAGCCTCGTTGTTTTCACATGTAAAAGGGGGATTTGGATCCTCATTGTTTCTACCCTATATAGTTATTGTGGATGGGAGAGGAGAAGAATCTTGGAGAAGGTGGCATTTAAGCTGAGGTCTTACAGGAATTCAAGAAAGCCAGGAGGAAGAGGTTAAAAGGTAATATATTTCAGGCATAGGAAATAACAAGCAAAAAGATTCAGTCAAAAGGTGAAGTGCCACATGCAATGAATAGCAGAAAGGCCAGAATCACTGGCTCATAGAGTCCTGGTGAGTAGTAAAGTACATGAAGACTACACAGGTAAGAAGGGGCCAGTTTGTGGAGGACTTTAAAAGCCAAACAGGATTTTTATATTTGATCCTGGACATAACAGAGAGCCACTAAAGTTAATTGAGTGGGAAAACAGGAATGTGATGTAGTTCGATCCACACTTTAAGAAGATGGCTTTGGCAGCTGAGTGGAGGATTGACTGGTGTAGGGAGAGGTTTGAGACAGAGAGACCAATCAGAAGGTTGTGACAATAGTCCAGCAGTGAGTTGATGAGGGTAGTGGTATTAACAGGTTAGTGGCTGTATGATTTGAAATAAGGGAATATATAAAAGAGATATTGTGATGATTCAAAAAACAAGCTTTGGCAACAGATTGGATATGTGGGGTGGGTGCAAGAGAGGAGTCATGGATGACACTTAGGTTGCTCCTTTCAGCTACTGTGCTACTTTGCTCTCCTCATAAGAGCAACAGTGCTTAGCTTTCTCCCATTTGACTGCCCCAGGTTTTCCACCTCCATGTCAAAGGAGAAAGAGGGCTGGCTTGGACAATACTTCAGAATGGTGCAGAGAGGACCTCTTCTTTTGCTTAAGATGACCAACCAAGTAACACTACTGTTAAGCCAGGCCTTATTGCTCACATAGTTAATGAGATATGGATGATGATCCAGACAAAGAGACCAATAAGCCAGCATTCTTCACATCTCTAAGGAATCCTGTCTTTAAAAGGGAGGGAAGCTAGGTGTTGTTGTGGATAGAGCACCAGGCCTAGAGTCTTGAAGACTTGAGTTCAAATTCAGCATTAAACACTTACTAGATATGTGGCTCTGGGCAAGTCACTTAACACTATTTGCCTTAGTTTCCTCATCTGTGAAATGAGCTGGAGAAGGAAATGGCAAACCACTCTAGTATCTTTGCCAAGAAAACCCCAAATGAGGTTTGAATTAGAAACAACTGAACAACACCATTTATTCTGAAATAGCTGATTTTGAATCATCCGTGCTGGCTTTTAGTAATCACCACCTCCATTTCTATTTTTCCATAGACAATTTCTTTAACAATTTGTTTTATAATTTTACCAGGAATTGATTTCAAGAGTAGCCAATAGAGTTTAGTGTGAATTCATCTCCTTTGAAAAATAAAACTGATAATATTAGCCTATTTCTTGCCTCACAGCACCTTATGTTTTCACCAGGATTCCATAGAGATCATCAACAGTAATTTAATAAACACAACAAATGATTTTTTTCCAATGGCTCGGTTTTTGCAGGACAGTTCATTTGAACATATTTTGGACTGATAGATTCTCTTTTATGAGAGTCTGCAATGCAGGGTGAATGGAAAGGGAGATTCAGAGAGAGGACAACCTGGGTTTAAATACTGATTCATATGCTCACTGTTTGTCATTGAACAAGAAACTTCACTTTTTTATCTCCATCTCCATCATCCTTAAGCTATCATCTTGTAGCTCTCCTCCCTTCCAGTCAAAATTCTAGATAAAAACAAACAAAAAATCCACCTTCTAAACATATTACCTCCCCTTTCTCTTCTTGCACTCACTTTGAAAATCCTTGCAATCTACTTTCCAAATGCATCAATGGATGCATTTCAATAGAAATTCTTTCCCTTCCCTCTTCTCTTCTCTTCTCTTCTCTTCTCTTCTCTTCTCTTCTCTTCTCTTC